>NC_040095.1:3636363-3939393 GCF_003369695.1 Bos indicus x Bos taurus | reverse complement strand
GCACTATAAACAAAATTAGGAAATAATTCACAATGGGAGAAAATATTTGCAAATCATGTATCTGCTAAGGGATGTGTTATCAGAATGTATGACAAACCCTTATTACTCAATATAAAAAGACAAATAATCCTATTTTTAAATGGGCAAATGATCTCAGTAGACATTTTCCCCAAAGCAGATATACAAATCATCAATAAGTACATGAAAAGACACTCAACATTATTAGTCATTGGGGAAATGCAACTAACTCAATGAGATATTCTTGGTGTTGTTCACTCAGTCCTGTCTGACTCTTTGTGACCCTATGGATTGCAGCATGCCAGGCTTCCCTGTCCTTCATCAACTCCTGGAGCTTGCTCAAATTCATATCTGTCGAGTCGGTGATACCATCCAACCATCTCCTCCTCTGTTGTCCCCTTCTTCTTCTGCCCTCAATCTTTCCCAGCATCAGGGTCTTTTCAAATGAGTCAACTCTTCACATCAGGTGGCCAAAGTATTGGAGTTTCAGCTTCAGTATCAGTGCTTCCAATGAATCAGTCCAATCCAAGGGTTGATTTCCTTTAGGATTGACTGGTTTAGGATTCCCTCCTTGCCGTCCAAGGGACTCTCAAGAGTTTTCTCCAACACCACAGTTTGAAGGCATTAATAAAAAAGGTGCTCAGCCTTTTTTATTGTCCACCTCTCACATCCACACATGACTACTGGAAAAACCATAGCTTTGCCTCTATGGACCTTTGTAAGCAATTATTAGTCATTGGAGAAATACAAGTTAAAATCTCAATGAGATATTCTACATACCCAAAATGGCTGCACCATTTTATATCCTCTTATAAATTGCTAATGAAAATATAAAATGGTATAACCTTCTTGGAAAATACAATTTGCCAATTCCTCAGAAACTTAGAGTTACCATATGAGCAAGCAATTTCACTGCTAGGTATATGCCCAGAACAATTGAAAACCTACATTCACACAAAAACTTGTACATGAGTGTCATAACAACTTTATTCATAATAGCCAAAAGTGGAAAGAGCCTAAATGCTCATCAACTGATGTATAGAGAAACAGAATGTAGTATCCACACAATGGAATATTATTCAGTCATAAAAGAAAGAAGTACTGATATATGCTGCAACATGAACTTTGAAAACATTATGCTACATGAAGGAAACCAGTCACAAAAAACTTCCTATGATTCCATTTGTATGAAAGGTCCGTTAGCAACTTTCAAATATGCAATATGGTATTAATTAAAGCCATCATGCATGATTTATGGTGACTTACATCACTATGATTTATTTATTTTATATCTTGAAGTTTGTATTGTTTGACTTCTTCACCCGTTGTGCTAACACCCTACTTGCTGCCTCTGGCAACCACCTATCTGTTCCATGAGTTTGACTTTTTTTTTTTTTTAGGTTTCACATATAAATAAGATCATATGGTATTTATCTTTCCGTCTGACTTATTTCACATAGCAAATGCCCTCAAGCCCCATGTTATCACAGATGACAAAATCTTTTTTAATGGCTGGATAATATTCCAGTGTATATACACACCACATTTTCTGTATCTATTCATCCATTGATGACACTATGGTTGTTTCCATACCTTGGCTATTGTAAATAGTGCTGCAACGAACATGTGGGTACATATATCTTTTCAAGTCAGTGTTTTTAATTTTCTTTAGATACATACCTAGAAGTAGAATTTCTGCATTATATGGCAATTTTATTCTTAATTTTTTGAGGAATCTCCATACTGTTTTCCACAGTGGCACCACTGTTTACTTGAATCCTACCCTCTAAATTGGTGAAATATATGGGCACCCCACTCCAGTATTCTTGCCTGGAAAATCCCATGGATGGAGGAGCCTGGTAGGCTCCAGTCCATGGGGTCGCTAAGAGTCAGACATGACTGAGCGACTTCACTTTCACTTTTCACTTTCATGCATTGGAGAAGGAAATGGCAACCCACTCCAGTGTTCTTGCCTAGAGAATCCCAGGGACAGAGGAGCCTGGTGGGCTGCTGTCTATGGGGTCGCACAGAGTCGGACCTGACTGAAGCGACTTAGCAGTAGCAGCAGCATAGGATGTGAATTATATCTTAATAAAGATGTTATTAAAAACTAGAAAAGCACTCACACACACACAGAAGGCCTGTTTCTATAGAATATCTTCTTAAGTGGATTGGTTCATGCAGTAAGTTTAGACAGGTCATGCTAGAGCAGAGTAAAGAGGAGAGTTAATGAGTTCCCACAGCATTTACAGCATTGTTACTGGCCCTGTTTTACAGGTGAGGAAACTGAGCTCTACAGAAATTTATGGTCATATAGCTAGTACGGGTCAGAAATCAGATTCTGTGGGGCCCTTCAGTTCAGTTCAGTCGCTCAGTTGTGTCCAACTCTTTGCGACCCCATGAATTGCAGCACGCTAGTTCTCCCTGTCCATCACCAATTCCCGGAGTTCACTCAAACTCACGTCCATCAAGTCGGTGATGCCATCCAGCCATCTCATCCTCTGTCATCCCCTTCTCCTCCTGCCCCTAATCCCTCCCAGCGTCAGAGTCTTTTGCAATGATTCAACTCTTCGCATGAGGTGGCCAAAGTACTGGAGTTTCAGCTTTAGCCTCATTCCTTCCAAAGAACACCCAAGACCGATCTCCTTCAGAATGGACTGGCTGGATCTCCTTGCAGTCCAAGGGACTCTCAAGAGTCTTCTCCAACACCACAGCTCAAAAGCATCAATTCCTCGCGCTCAGCTTTCTTCACAGTCCAACTCTCACATCTATACATGACCACTGGAAAAACCATAGCCTTGACTAGACGGACCTTTGTTGGCAAAGTAATGTCTCTGCTTTTGAATATGCTATCTAGGTTGGTCATAACTTTCCTTCCAAGGAGTAAGCGTCTTTTAATTTCATGGCTGCAATCACCATCCGCAGTGATTTTAGAGCCCCCCCAAATAAAGTCTGACACTGTTTCCACTGTTTCCCCATCTATTTCCCATGAAGTGATGGGACCAGATGCCATGATCTTCGTTTTCTGAATGTTGAGCTTTAAGCCAACTTTTTCACTCTCCTCTTTCACTTTCATCAAGAGGCTTTTTAGTTCCTCTTCACTTTCTGCCATAAGGGTGGTGTCATCTGCATATCTGAGGTTCTTGATATTTCTCCCAGCAATCTTGATTCCAGCTTGTCTTTCTTCCAGCCCAGCATTTCTCATGATGTACTCTGCATAGAAGTTAAATAAGCAGGGTGACAATATACAGCCTTGACGTACTCCTTTTCCTATTTGGAACCAGTCTGTTGTTCCATGTCCAGTTCTAACTGTTGCTTCCTGACCTGCATATCGGTTTCTCAAGAGGCAGGTCAGGTGGTCTGGTATTCCCATCTCTTTCATAATTTTCCACAGTTTATTGTGATCCACACAGTCAAAGGCTTTGGCATAGTCAATAAAGTTGAAATAGATGTTTTTCTGGAACTCTCTTGCTTTTTCGATGATCCAGCCGTTAGCAGCCCTATTACTATCTCCTGAGAATCTGTGTCTCTGTTTTAAGATAAAAGCAAGGTGGAGAACATCCACAGCTAAGGATTTCTCAGTGGCATTGCTCTCTCCTCTCAGCTGCCAAATCCTCGGTGCTCCTTGGGCTTCCTTGATAACTCAGTTGGTAAAGAATCCGCCTGCAATGCAGGACACCCCAGCTCGATTCCTGGGGTGGGAAGATCTGCTGGAGAAGGGATAGCCTACCCACTCCAGTATTCTTGGGCTTCCTTTGCAGCTCAGCTGGTAAAGAATCTGCCTGCAATGTGGGAGACCTGGGTTCAATCCCTGGGTTGGGAATATCCCCTGGAGGAGGGGAAGGCTACCCACTCCAGTATTCTGACCTGGAGAATTCCATGGACTCTATGGTGCATGGGGCTGCAGAGTCCGACAGGACTTGGTTTCTTGGTTTAGACCAAAATTTAGGACAAAGCAATCCCTTTGAAGCTATCAGTATGCAGCTTCTTTCCTTCCAGGAAGTGATGAAGTGATGTCTGTCTGGCTATGCGAATACTTAGCTGAGGATGATCAAATAGACTTTATGACACAGTACCTGAATATCAGAGCACCCTCTGAAAACTCATAAAGATATCACTTGTATATAAGCTCTTTGAATGTTCATGAGCAGCTAGGACAACACTCATTTGTCAGTCAGTATAAATTTAATATAGCAGACTTCTATTTTTCACAAGGCACTTTGTTTTCATGTATGCATAGGGTTTCGTTTGTTTATTGGACATTTGTTTTAATCTGATTGTCAAATGAATACAAGGACTGAAACCTTTGCCTCCATTTTGGACTGTTTCTGTGAGCTACATTCCCATCCTGAGTCAAAGGGTATGAACATTTTTAAGTCTCTTGATCTGCAATCCAAATTGCTTTGCAAAAAGACTGAACCAATTTACACTCCCACCAGCAGTGTATGAAAATATATTTAAATGCAAATTCCAAGCGGCATAGAGCCACTTTCCTAGGTATTTTACTTGAAAATTTTTCTTTAATGCTAAGCAAAAGCTGACCCAGGACGTTAAAAAAAGAAATCTGATTATAAAAATGGAGCAGATAGTTAAAACAGCTCTTAGGCAGAAGTAAGCTTTAGAAAGACCCAAGCCAGGTGATAAAAATTTTTAAGGCATCCTGGCAAAAAGCACAATTCTAAAGGGACCATTAACAATTTGGCTTCAGACTGGAAGAGCAGCGGCCAAGAATGTCGGGCGTGGTCAGTGTACCAAATTCTAGTTTAGAAAAAGCGGGGTATTTTACTTATTTATATTTCAATTTGTTCTAAGGACGATTTAGAACCCTTAAAAGCAGGATCTTGAGAAGTAGCATTGTGTCTGAATAATCGAGAAGGAAACAAACCCACGCCCCCCTGAACTACGGTCCACGCTTATCTCTCGCAGCCCCGGATGCCTTGCCTCTGTAATCTCAGTCCAGTTTGCAACCACAAAGACAGCCTCTACGTCTAGTAATGGGGCACCGAGATTGCAGGGGGGCAGGGGGATGGGGCAGGCAAGGAGAAGCCAGGACTTAGGATAGCAACCCATTGGACTCTACACAAATCCAAAAGGTGCTGGGACTTCAATCTTCAGCCAGGAGCACCCCTCCGCCGGGTAAGTGGGACCCCGCCCGCGAGCCTTCCATCGCTACTTCTCCGTGCGCAACCCCCGCCCGCCCCCGACCCGCTTCTACCAGAAGGAGGGGCGCCGGAGGAGTCAGAAACTCTATTTCTCCCCTTTCCACTTTTCCTATTCACTTTTACTCCGTCTGTCCTGCTCTCTCCCCCTCCATCGCTTTCTTGGCTCATTCCCGTCTTTCCCTCTCCCTCCTCCTCTCCCGCTTTCTCAGCCTCTTCCCGGGGACGGAACCCCCAGGCGCCTCCTTCCCTCGGGTTTGGTTGGGGGGCCCCCTCCCCTCTCGCCCGCCTCGCATCCCCTCGGCGCCTCCCCGCCTCCTGCCCCGCCCCTCCGCCCGCGGCCACGCCCGCAGCCAATCAGCGCGCGGCCTCCCACGGCCCCGCCCCCCGGCCTTTCCGGGAGGGCCCCGCTGAGCCCAGGCCTGGATGCGGAGGGCGGCGCCGTGGGGCGGGGGCCGATGGGGTCTGACGGACGCGGGGCTCCGGCGCGGGGCTCGCCTGCACGCGGGAGCGCGGGGCTGTGAAGGCGTGAGGTGGGCGCCGCGGCCCGCCCGGGATGGGCCTGCCCCAGCCTGGCGGGGCCGAGCCGGAGGCGAGGGCGGCGCGCGGGCCAGGCCTGCTGGGCGGGCGGCCCGGGGACTGAGGTAGAAGTGGGCGCGGAGGAAGGGGCCGAGCCAAGGCGGTGGGTGGAGCGGAGAGGGGGGCGGAGGCTGGGCCGCGGCGGGCGAGCGGAGCGGAGCGCTGGTCCGGAGCTCGGCGGCGGCGGCGCCTGAGGAAGCGGAGGCGGCGGCGGGCCCGGACGAGCGCCCGGAGGTGGCGGACGAGGCGCCGGGGGCCCCCATGGGCGGGTGTGTGGGCGCCCAGCACGACTCCTCGGGCAGCCTCAACGAGAACTCGGAGGGCACCGGAGGTAGGTGAGCGCCAGGGGGCAGCCTCGGCCCCCCATTGTTCCCGGCAGGGCCTGGCCACCTGTCCCGGCCCCTGCGGGCCTCGCGGCCGGGGCCCCCGCGCCCCTTTGTCATCCCCTCTTCCACGTCACTCCCCGCGCTCCGCTTCCGGCCGGCCGCCGGGTCGCCCCCTTTTTCCCCTGACCCCCCAGCCCCCCGCCCCAGAAAAGCACTCCGCGCTCCGGGAAGGTAGCCCACGGCCTCTCGACCCCACCGCCTCGGCTGGGGAAACTCGGACCAGAAACTGCCTCTGGCTCCCTCGCTCCCTCTCCAGCCCGTTTAATTATTCAGGAACAGGATGGCGGCGCTGGGGTTGCAGGAAAGCGAACTGATGGGGGTTGGGGGGGGGAGGTGGGGAGGGGAGCCTAATGTATTCCCTCCGACGGGCCCCGCCACATCTCTCCGAACCCGGCCTTGTTGAGCAGAGTTGGCTGGTCTCCGCTTTCCTGAGTTTCAGATGACAGCTGCCCTGGTTGGTTCCAATTTGGCCATTTAAACCTGCAAGTTTCTGGAACTCGGCTGGGGAAGTCTCAAGTGGCCTCAAGCATTATTTTAACGAGGGGTGGGTAAATGGTCTGCCGGAGTAAAACGTGGCTTCTTTCTCCAGCCTGGGGTTATTGGGCCAGTGCACTGTTGGGGTGGGCTAGTCAAATTCCTATCCATCTTACGTAAAGGAAAATATGTAGGATAAAAGTACAAATGCTGTTACCCCAGTAGGATCCGTAGTTTAAAAGTTTCTGTGACACGGAACGCACTTGTACTTTATTGTAAATATGTTTGCTGAGGAGAGGTATTTTAATTCAATCAATGTTGTAGTATAGGAGAAGAGTAATCCAGTTAATTCTGCTTTTAGTTATATGACCTCTTGCTGGGCCCATTCTATACCTTGTGTAGAGGACAGAATGTTTTAGTTAAAGAAGAAACAGCTTTTAGGAATAGCAAAAATGACAGTGTTGGTTTTGTTCCAACCTTTATGTTAGATGTCACAGAAATGTGGGGTGTAAGTTCCTAAACTAAGTCGTTGGGGTGGGTGGGTTTACAACTTTTTTCTTATCGTGCTAGCATTTGGACCAGTTGCTTGCCTCGTTAAACTCCATGTACACCTAACTTTTGACTTATAAATGTCCTGATTACATGATGTTTAGCCATGCTACTTCATTAAAATGTATGGTCATCCTGTATGACTAAATCCTGGGCAAATTGAGAGCTCAGCAAAGCGTCTTGAAAAAAAAAAACTGTCCACGGAAAGCGGTACTTTGTAGTGCATTTCAAGTCATAGCATAATTACTCAGTGGCACGTTAACAATGAGATTTGCAGTAAAAACAAAGCAGGAAGATAAAAGGGGGCGTGGTTTAAAATAACCTTGGGTTAAGATCAAACTGAGGGTCAAAATCCTGTGGGTGAGGTGATCATTAATGGTACCAAACTATACAGGTACAATTACTTTTTGGTAAGTATAGATAGTGTGCTTGTTATATGTAGTTTAAGTTTTTTCACACTCGTTTTAACATTTTGATTCAACATTTTTCTGTTGTTGGTAGTGCACTTGAACTAATTTATGGTTTTAAGGCCTTTTGGTGGTGTGACTTGTGACCAGCCAGACGTTATTAGCACGGGCTTTTAAAAGCAAGAAGTATTAGCTTTTGGTAGTTTATTATTATCAGTGGTACCTAGTTAGATAGTTATAGTGTCAGCTTCTTTGTGAACTGAGTTCTCTGGGTTTTAAGCTGTGCTTTACCTTTCCAGAGTAAAGTTTAGAAAAATTGTTGTGAAACCTTCGTTTTATTTCTGGAGAGAAGGCATGACCCTGATGTAACTGGGGTGAAGGAGTGAGCTGTGTGGGATAAAAGGATTATTTCTAGAATTTAATTTGTGGAGGCCTTTATTCTCCATTATTGTCATGAAAGTTAAAGAGTTAATTGTGATTTAAAGGAATTAGCCCAGGTGAGTGTTTCAGGTTAACTTGTTAAATAGTTACTAGCTTATTATAGTAGATTTTTGTTTGGGAGGGAGAGACTTTTCCCTAAGGGTGTTGGCACAGATCCGTCACTTTTCCGATGTACAGTAGTAGTTTTAATCTGGACATATTGGGCTATGAAAAAATTTTTTTCAGCATGGAGTAAAACACAGTTTCCCAATGTTTTTCATGACAGATTTAAGATTTTCATGACAGATTTAATTACGTCCACAGTGTTGTGCAAACATCATCATTTTAGGATGGCTTCACTTTCTGAATATCAGCAGACTTAGTAAAATGACTTAAAAAACTTTTTTGGCCATTTGAGGTACTGTACTTTCCCTTTCCCTCTGAATCTTAAGTCTCTTAAGTATGCAAATAAATGTGTATATTGAGAATAACTTCCATTCTAGGTGCAGTACTTTGAAGAAATTTGGAAAATTTTTGTAAGAATTTTTAGAATATGGAAATGGCTTAATGTTGTAAGATTTGTGTTATGTATTGTTTTGGAATCAGTTGCTGTATCTTCTGGTATACCTTGCCTAGAATTCAATTTTTGAGTTTTAGCTTTTTTGACCATTTTTTAAATGCCTAATTTTAATCAAGAAAGTTATATTATAGAACTTATGCAAGATTATTTAACAATGCTCTCCAAGCTTCCACACTCCTAGAATTTCCAGCTGTTGTGACATTTTCAGACAGCATATTTTGTATAGTTCTCCACCTTATTATGATGACATTGTGATGCTGAGGTTGGCACTTAGGTCCTCTAGACAAGAATGTGGCCCGTGGCATTTACTAAGTAATTAAATCTCTGATGAGTTTTAAAAATAAGAAATATATGAATAAAAAAACAATAAAATGAAATTCATTGAAGACAGCCGATTCCCTTTTCATATTTCAATCCTTTAGTGAAAGTAGTGATGTGTCAGTGGAAAGTAGGTTCTCACCTCTGGGTAAGTCATTTATTCTGTACCTTCAGTGATATCCCGAGAGTACTGACCAAGGTGCTCACCAGTTTCTAGGTTTACAGGAGGAGAACTCTGAATACTGAATATTGACTTGTTTGGGTTTTTTTTTTTTTTTGGCTGCTGCATTCAGCATATGGGATTTTAGTTCCCCAACTAGGTATCCAACCCACCCATGCCCCTGCAGTGGAAATGCAAATTCTTAACTACTGGACAGCCAGGGAAATCTCAAACATTGACTTCTTTATTTCAGAGTGTCTTGAGAATATCGTGGAGTTCTTTTGGATATCCATTTATAGCAGCCTTAACACCTACTTGATGAGAACAATGCTTTTTGAGTAATAACAGCTACCATTTAATCCAGTATTTATTGTGTAGCAGGTATGGTGATTATGTTCTCACTTAGTCTTCAACAACTCTGGGAGGTGGATAGTATCTATTTTATAGATGGATTGATGCTGGGAGAAATTAAATAACTTGCTTAACATGGCAGAGTCAGAGCTTAAACTGGGGCTAAAATAAAGAATGCTGACTTTTTTTCCTTTTCCTCTAGTTTAATTTTTTTTTAATTTTAGTAAAATACATATAAAACTTGTTATTTTAATCACTTTTAAGTGTATACTTCAATGGCATTAATTATATCCACAGCATGCAATACATCACTATGTATTTACAGAGTTTTTCATCACTCCAGACAGACTCTGGATCTGTTAAGCAATATCTTTTCTCCCCTCTCCTCCTAACCCCTAGTAACCTCTAGTCTATGATTTGTCTCTGAATTTGCCTATTCTAGATATCTCATATAAGTAGAATCATACAATATTTATTGTTTTGTTGGTAGTATATTTTACTTAACAGGTCTTAAGGTTTATCCTGTTGTACCAAGTATCAGTGATCCTTTTTATAGCTATTGTGTGTACATGCCATATTTTGATTATCCCTTCATCCGTTGAAGGACGTTTGGATTGTCTCCACTTTTTGGCTATTGGGAATAATGCAGCTATGAACTTTAGTGTACAGAGAGTAAATCCCAGTTTTCAGTGCTTTGGGATATATACCTAGGAGAACGTAGGAATTGAGAGATCATGTTAATTCTATGTTTACTTCTTAGAGGTAAATTTTCCCACAGTGATTGCACCATTTTACATTTCTTCTAGCAGCATACAAGGGTTCTAGTTTCTTCACATTTTCACCAATGCTTGTTATTTCCCATTTTAAAAATTGTAGCTTTTATAGCGGGTGTGAAGTGAGGGACATCTTATGGTTTCAGCTTGCATTTTGTAATAGTGATGTTAATGTGCTCATTTGGCATTTGAATATCTTCTTTTAATAGAAATATCTAAGTCCTTTGCCTGTTTGTTTTTAATTGAGCTTGGGCTTTGTTTTTGCTACTGAGTTGTAGGATTATGTTAATCTTTATTCTGTATATTAAAGCCTTATCAAGATACATTCCAAAGAATTGCACGGAGAGATAAGAAAACCTTCCAAAGTGATCACTGCAAAGAAATAGAGGAAAACAGTAGAATGGGAAAGACTAGAGATCTCTTCAAGAAAATTAGAGGAATCATGCAAATTAGAAATCATAGAAAATTAGAGAAATTCATGCAAAGATGGACACAGTAAAGGACATACAGTATAGACCTAATAGAAACAGAAGATGTTAAAAAGAGGTGGCAAGAATACACAGTAGAACTATACCAAAAGATCTTCATGACCTAGGTAACCACGATGGTGTGATCACTCACCTAGAGCCAGACATCCTGGAATGAGAAGTCAAGTGGGCCTTAGGAAGCGTCACTACGAACAAAGCTAGTGGAGGTGGTGGAATTCCAGCTGAGCTATTTCAAATCCTAAAAGATGATGCTGTGAAAGTGCTGCACTCAATATGCCAGCAGATTTGGGTAACTCAGCAGTGGCCACAGGACTGGAAGAGGTCAGTTTTCATTCCAATCCCAAAGAAGGGGAATGCCAAAGAATGTGCAAACTACTGCACAATTGAACAATCTCACATGCTAGCAAAGTAATGCTCAAAATTCTCCAAGCTAGGCTTCAGCAGTGCATGAACCGAGAACTTCCGGATGTTCAAACTGGATTTAGAAAAGGCAGAGGAACCAGAGATCAAGTTGCCAACATCCATGCCAACGTTGGATCATAGAAAAAGCAAGAGAATTCCAGAAAAACGTTTATCTGCTTCTGCTTCATTGACTATGCCAAAGCCTTTGACTGTGTGGATCACAACAAACTGGAAAATTCTTAAAGAGATGGGATTACTAGACCACCTTACCTTCCTCCTGAGAAACCTGTATGCAGGTCAAGAAGCAACAGTTAGAATCAGACATGGAACAACGGACTGGTTCCAGTTTGGGACAGGAGTACGTCAAGACTATATATTGTCACTCTGCTTATTTAACTTGTATGCAGAGTACATCATGCGAAATCCCAGGCTGGATGAAGAACAAGCAGGAATCAAGATTGCCAGGAGAAGTATCAATAACCTCAGATATGCAGATGACACCACCCTTATGGCAGAAAGTGAAGAGGAACTAAAGAGCCTCTTGATGAAAGTGAAAGAGGAGAGTGAAAAAGTTGGCTTAAAGCTCAACATTCAGAAAACGAAGATCATGGCATCTGGTCCCATCACTTCATGGCAAATAGATGGGGAAACAATAAAAACAGTGACTATTTTTTTGGGCTCCAAAATCACTGCGGATGGTGACTGCAGCCATGAAATTAAAAGACGCTTGCTCCTTGGAAGAAAAGCTATGACCAACCTAGACAGCGTATTAAAGAGCAGAGCCATTACTTTACCAGCAAAGGTCTGTCTAGTCAAAGCTATGGTTTTTCCAGTGGTCATTTATGGATGTGAGAGTTGGACCATAAAGAAGGTGGACACCAAAGAATTGATGCTTTTTAACTGTGGTGTTGGAGAAGACTCTTGAGAGTCCCTTGGACTGCAAAGAGATCCAACTAGTCAATCCTAAAGGAAATCAGTCCTGAATATTCATTGAAAGGACTGATACTGAAGCTGAAACTTGAATACTTTGGCCACCTGATGCGAAGAGCCAACTCACTAGAAAAGGCCTTGATAATGGGAAAGATTGAAGGCAGGAGGAGAAGGGGATGACAGAGGATGTGATGGTTGGATGGCATCACCGTCTCAAAGGACATGAGTTTGAGCAAGCTCCAGGAGTTGGTGAAGAACAGGGAAGCCTGGCATGCTGTGGTCCATGGGATCACAAAGAGTTGGACATGACTGAGCGGCTGAACAACAACAAGATACATGACTTGGAGATATTTTCTCACATTCTATAGGTTGTCTTTTCATGCTCTTGATGGTGTCTTTTGATTCACAAAAGTTTAATGAAGTTCAGTGTATCTATTTGTATCTTTGTTGCCTGTGCTTATAGTTTCAGTTTTAAATTTATTTTTAATTGTTGATGGATAAAGAATAAATATATAACAATAATTTACAAATCTGATAACTAACATTTGTTTTAACTATGAATAGAAAGCTGTTTTAAGCTTATTTCCTCTGTCAGATCTGATGAAAAGGTTGATAGGCAATGAAATTGTTTTTTAAATTTGACAGGTGATCCATAAAGCCATTTCAGTTTCTTAATCAAGAGATGAGTATTGTCTTTTCTGGGGAAGCATTTTACAATCAACAACCATTGAGTACCCACAGTATGCCCAACTTTGTATTGGTTGCTGTTGTTCCAAAAAAAGGAATCATTATCCTATTTCTTGTGTATGTCAGAATCCTTTTTTAGGAAAGCATAATGTGCATGTATGAGGCAACTGAAAAGCACTATTTAAACAGATAAAAAACACCACTGAATAAATTGTGCAAGTGCTGAGAGAGCAACGGAACACGAAGTGACCTCTGCTGCTAGGAGGTGTGGTTCCTCAACCAGCAGCACTGTCATCAGGTGGGAGACATCATGTTAGAAATGCAGACTCTCGGGCCCTGGCCGTAAACTGCTGAATCAGAATCTGCATTTTAATAGTGTTCTCCAACAGTTGCCGTGCACGTTCAAGTTCAAGAAGCATTGGTAAAGGATTGCTTACAGTGGGAAGAGACGAGAGAGGAATACATTAGGGGGAAAAATGTCAAGAGTTGGTTTTTTGGATGTGGGGATATAGAAAATAATCCCATATTTGTGAACCTGGGTAAACCAAGAATACTGAAGTGGCATGTCAGATTTTGGGGAATAAGAAAGAGCTGTCTGGAGAAAGCAACCTTTCAGTATGTTAAAGTTCAATTGACAGAAGAATTTTTAAGTTGAGACATCATTTTGAAGTTTAGATATGGAACTCCTAAATGTTCAGGATTATGAATGTGGATTTTGGAGTCAGCTGGCTAAATTGGCTGGAGGTGTAAAAGTCAATGAAGGCTATGCTGCTGCTGCTGCTGCTAAGTCGCTTCAGTCGTGTCTGACTCTGTGTGACCCCATAGACGATAGCCCACCAGGCTCCCCCGTCCCTGGGATTCTTCAGGCAAGAACACTAGAGTGGTTTACCATTTCCTTCTCCAATGCATGAAAAGGAAAAGTGAAAGTGAAGTCGCTCAGTCGTGTCCCGACTCTTAGTGACCCCATGGACTGCAGCCCACCAGGCTCCTCCATTCACAGGATTTTCCAGGCAAGAGTACTGGAGTGGGGTGCTGTTGCCTTCTCTGGAATGAAGGCTATCAGTACAGTTCAGTCGCTCAGTCGTGTCCGACTTCTTGCGACCCCATGAATCGCAGCATGCCAGGCCTCCCTGTTCATCACCAACTCCCAGAGTTCACTCAAACTCATGTCCATCAAGTCGGTAGTGCCATCCAGCCATCTCATCCTCTGTTGTCCCCTTCTCCTCTTGCCCCCAATCCCTCCCAGCATCAGAGACTTTTCCAATGAGTCAGCTCTTTGCATGAGGTGGCCAAAGTATTGGAGTTTCAGCTTTAGCATCAGTCCTTCCAATGAACACCCAGGACTGATCTCCTTTAGAATGGACTGGTTGGATCTCCTTGCAAGTTAAGTGAAAAGAGGAGGAAAGTACGAAGAATTGAGTCATGAAGTTTTCACAAAGTAGAGAAATGAGAAATCACTTCTCAGGACCTGACTGTAGTGAGTACTTAGTATACTGAATTTTGTTGAGTTACTGGGAAACAGGTCTGCCTGTGAAACTGATAGATCTAATTGCATTTGAACTTTTCATTCTAGTGTGGTTGTGGAAATTCTAGTTGTAGTTTGGTACTCATATCCTAATATAAGACAGACTTCTTGGGCGTCCAACTCCAGAATATAGCAACAGCCCATTTGAGATTGGTGTACTTCAGAACAGATGCATTCTCTACAAGACATCAGTTACTTTCTTCAAGAATATCACGGACATCTATTCTTTATATATTTCCAGTGTTTTACACTTGTCATCTCACTAGGTGCTTCATTGAATTTTCTTTTGCTGCTTCTCTTAGGGCTGTGCCTATGGTAAAAAAAAAAAAAAAAAGAAGAAGCGAATCGAACATGACTGGGACTAAAGATTAAGTCTCCTCGTTTTCTCCCTAGTGTGACAGTAGAAGTAAAAATCTTTCATGTTTTTCCGGGTTGGTGAGCTCTGGGGCTTCACGAGAGGATGCATAAAATTTCATACCAATTGGAGAGAGACGTACTGTGAAATAGGAGGCATTTACTTGATGTAAAGCAGAAGGGGGCTGATTTTGCTAGGAGGAATGGAGTTGTGTGGAAAGAATCAAAAGGAAAATATACAGCAAGAAAATGTAGGTTGGAAATACAGTGGTACTTTGGGTAGCTCCATAGGTTCAGTAGGTATGAGAACTGAAATTAGATGGGAAGCGACAGTTGGAAAATACTGCCATATGGGGCAAGCTGAATCTTCTTTGAGAAGAGAGTTAAGCACTTCAGTTTACATTAAAAACTGCTGTGGTATGTGGTAGCCCCTCCCTCATTTGCTTCCTCCCATTGGGCTTGTCCCACTCGTTTTCAATTTTCTACTAAGTAGAGGGTTGAAGTTTTTTCGCAGATAAGATTCTCTGGGACCTTACGTTGGAAAGACATTTTAAATGAAGAGTCTTATTTATGGCTATTAAATGAGCTGTCCTTTTCATCTCTGATTTTATATTTAGGAATCAGTGGCTAGAGTTACATAGTATGAACAGAAGATTTAAGCCATTAGAAATATAGGAATTGTTATTCCTTTGATTTTTGATAGCCCTAGTCTATGACACCTGTCTTTCTTAGGGAGAAATTTGAATCAGTGGATTTTTAAATCTAATTTTCTTACTATAAATGCAAAGCTTTGGCAGCACCTTGCTAGTAGTACTATATCCAGGTGAGTCTTCCAGTGAGAATAATTATTGAGTGTTAATAACAGTAGTAAGGAACTTTTGCTTTTATGTAATGAGTTAGTTATCTCATGATTTTTGACTGAAACACAATCTTCTCTTGTTGCAAGAGAGCATTAGGTTGGTTTTGTTAAGCAATATGATCATATTAATTGGGCGTGATGATCAGTTTGCTGATGTAGTGATTCTCTCATTTTTCCTTACTGCAGACCACCTGAATGGTTTATCTTCATTTGGTGGACCACTGCACCTGATTCTTCCCGCCGCCCCTCACCATCCCTACCCAGCTTTCTGCTTCTGCTTATTGGGCAGTACTAGGCTGCCATCAAGGTCCTCATGATTCACTGGTAGTTCAAGAACCATAGGTTGAGACTTTACTAACGCGTATGTACTTAAAGATGCATGTGGTTGGCAAGAACAGTCAAGCATATATTCCATTTTGCATCAGCTCCTTTGACTTGGAGCTAGCAAGAATCAAATTTGGTTTGCAATATACTCCATATATTGACCCGAGAGGTTAAATATTGCTGACTATACATTGGATATTGTAATGCCATACTTTTGCATGTTTGCAGTAAAACTTGTAGAAGTTTCCATTATAGCTCAGTTTTTAGAAATCAAATTTCTATTGGAGTTATCTGAGAACAAGAAATATTTACATGTGGGGGATAATTTTATGTAACTTTTACTTGAATGTGAAGTGTTAATGATACATTTGCTCACAACTTTAAAAAATAATGAATTAATGACTCTCGGGCCTTTCTGATTAAATTTTAACATCACCAGAAGCCCTTCAGATAGCTTTTGCATTTGTTATAATTGACTTGCAGGTATAAGCAAGGTCAGACTGCTCCTTTGCATTTGTTCAGATAGTTTCCATGCTTGTGGTCTGTGTGACAAAAGTATCACAGGGAAAGAGGAACTGGAAATTAGATCTAATTCTAACGGAATATGTATGATTCTTTACTTCCTAGGCTATAGTAGATCCAAAGTCCAAGCTTTTCCTGCTTTTCTGCTGTCTTCACTTCCAACGTTGGGATAATCTTTCATCAGTGAATAAGTATGAGCCTTTTCTTTTCCACCCAGGACTAATCCTGCCATCCTGAACATCGTAGCACTGTTCTTCAGTGCTTATTCTCCTCCCTCCTCCTTTCCCTCAACTTTATTGAGGACTGGTTGACAACTGTTTGTTGACAGATATAGTATACAATGTCATGATATAATATACATATACCTTGTGAAACAGTTACCAGAATCAGAATGATGAACACATTCTTGTTGTGAGACTCTTTAAGATCTCCTCTCAGCAACTTTCAAGTATAAAGTACTGTATTATTAACAATAACCATACTGAACATTAGATCTTTATAACTTGTGCTTCTTAAAACTGCAAGATTGTACTAAATAAATAATACTAAATTATTGTACTAAATAAATAAATGGTACTAAATCCACCTCCCCCCCTCCCTTTTTCCCAAAAATCTGTCCTGGTTATTTTTGTACATTTACTTATCTCCTCAGAGCATAAGCCACGTTGGACCTGGGGACAGCGACCTCAGTTTTCTCATAGTACTTTAGGTTTAGTTAACAATTGTGTGAAGCACATCTTTGACTTTATAACAGTTTTAGGGAGAAAATGATAACTGTCTTAATAGTAGGCTCACTTAATTCTAGAGCAAGAACCTTGTTAAATAAGACCATGTCATGTAATAAAAAGATTTAGGAGTCAGAATTCTTTAGTTCTGGTTCCACTTCTGCTCTTGGTATCTGCTACCTTTAAATGAGCATGTTAATGAAATCAGTAGGCTCCAGCATTTTAAACAGTTGAATCTTCTTTTTAGGTATATCTTACATTGAACAGTAACATCAGTCTCAGCATTTGATTTCTTTTTATTTTGATTGTATATAGTCTCTAAAAAATAAAAATAAATGATTTAGAGTCTCATAAAGTTCTGTAGAAGATTTTTTTAGAGTTTGACTCACTAACACTATCAGCAACTGTGCTCAGAACTCAGACGATAACATGTCACACAGTATTATAGTTTATGTTTTATTTTCACTGAGCATTCTTCAGTTAACTTGATAAGAGCATATACGGAACAGATGAGATTGCTGTGACATTTAACGAAGCCTAGACATCCATGTACTGTATTAGTGTGTTCCCTCCGTCAGTTCAGTTCAGCTCCCTCAGTTCCCTCATCAGCTCAGTCGCGTCCGACTCTTTGCAACCCCATGGACTGCAGCATGCCAGGCCTCCTTGTCCATCACAATCTCCCGGAGCTTGCTCAAACTCATGTCCATCGAGTTGGTGATGCCATCCAGCCATCTCATCCTCTGTCATCTCCTCCTCCTGCCTTCAGTCTTTCCCAGCATCAGGGACTTTTCTAACGAGTCAGCCCTTCACATCAGGTGGCCAAAGTATTGGAGCTTTAGCATTAGTCCTTCCAATGAATATTCAGGATTGATTTCCTTTAGGATTGACTGGTTTGATCTCCTTTCTGTCTAAGAGACTCTCAAGAGTCTTCTCCAACACCACAGTTCAAAAGCTGTGTTACATGAGTGAACATGTATGTGCATGTATTAATAAAAGGCACATTCAGAGCTGTGGTTTTCCCAGTCAGTGACACAGTTAGAAAAATTTCCTTAAGTTCATATATGCATAGAGTAGACAAGAGAAGCATTCCAATGACTCTAAGATGAGTTTGACCCAGCAGCATAAGCTAACATGTTTCATGATGGGTCTTTATGTTTGAAATGTGTGATACTTTTTGTTAGGGTTCTTAAAAAATAGTAAAAAAAAATATTTTACAAGATAGTTTAAATTACATTTTGGAATGCTGAAACAGTTGTTTGTTTCTGTCTCTTGAGTTTTTTGGGACCAATTTAAAAAGTCATGTGACTAGATCCTAGAAAAAATCTTTACATGACACATGTAATTTCAATTTTTATCTACTCTCAGGATAGGTGCACTGTGTTGGGCATTGTATTACATATTTGAAGTTTCATAGGATTACTGAAAGAATGCTGCTGCTATGTCGCTTCAGTCGTGTCCGACTCTGTGCGACCCCGTAGACGGTAGCCCACCAGGCTCCCCCGTCCTTGGATTCTCCAGGCAAGAACACTGGAGTGGGTTGCCAGTTCCTTCTCCAGTGCATGACGGTGAAAAGTGAAAGTGAAGTCGCTCAGTCACGTCGGACTCTTAGCGACCCCATGGACTGCAGCCCACCAGGCTCTTCCATCCATGGGAGTTTCCAGGCAAGAGTACTGGAGTGGGGTGCCATCGCCTTCTCACTGCCTTCTATACTGAAAGAATAGTACTGTATTAAGAATGCAGTGCTATCCAAGTTAATTTTGATGCTAACTTTGAGAGAAAACAAAGGCAGGATAAAACATTAAAATAGTGAAGGGATGAAGGAGATGGTGTCTGTTGTAGCTATACCACTAACTACCATCTGGTTACAGATCTGGAAGTTGGTTCACTTACTCCCACTAACTGATTGGCCTTCACCTGGAATTAAAAGGGTCGGGAACAAGCCCTCAGGGTGGTCTTTCTTTTCTGGAGCAACTGTTGGCTTAGAATGCACTCTGTAAGTGAAGATATTGATCATGTAAGGTGTGAACTTGACCTCTCAGTTCATTTGAAGCTGAGAGTGCACCTTGGTACTGTTAGGCCTTTGCTTCTCCCTGTCTTTGACGTGGCTTCACTTCTCTTTTTTCTCTCGGGTATAAAATATTCCAACTCTGCCTACAGTTGGGGCAGTCTAGTATTATATTTAACTTTTGGAAGTTCAAGACAGTGAGTGCTTCATAGAAAAGGGATTGTTGGATGAGATCTTGTATTTGGGGTTTATGCAGGAGGAACTAGAATAAAAAGAGACGCTGAGAAGGACCTGGTAGGTGAGGTCTGGTGTCTGCCATGCTTGTGAGAGTCTGACTCCTGCTTATGAAAAATGGACTGGATTGAGATGAATCCTAGTGGGCATGGCAGCGGATCTCTGTATCTAGTAAATAAAGCTTGAAGTGAAGTGAAAGTTGCTCAGTCGTGTCCAGCTCTGTGACCCCATGGACTTGATACGGTCCATGGAATTCTCTAAGCCAGAATACTGGAGTGGGTACCCCTTCCCCTCTCCAGGAGATCTTCCCAGCCCAGGGATTGAACCCAGGTCTCCCACACTGCAGGCAGATTCTTCACCAGCTGAGCCACAAGGGAAGCCCAAGAATACTGGAGTGGGAAGCCTATCCCTTCTCCAGCTGATCTTCCCACGCCAGGAATCGAACTGGGATCTCCTGCATTGCAGGTGGATTCTTTACCAACTGAACTATGAGGGAAGCCCACCTAGGGCCTTTGCTTTAATGTAAATATTTGCTTTGTGGTGTTTTTATTACAGTTCTTAAAAGTAGCATGATCTCCCTCATTTTTTAATACTGCTTTTGGAAATTATTTGTTTACTTATTTCTTTGTTCTCCCACAATGTCGTAAGCTCTGAGGCCCAGGCCTTTTCTGATTCTTCTTTACTGTATGCCTAGTTGCTTGTGTGGTTCCTGGTACCTGTGCATTCAGTAGCTGCTGACTGAATGAATAAGTGAAATAATGAATGAATAGTTACCAATTGCTTTATCATTTGGAGGATGAAATTTTTTTCTACTTGGCTTTAGTTATTTGCTTTTGGGGGTGAAATTTATAGTAAAAACTATTGTAATGTTGTACAATTATTTTCCATTATCTTTAGAGACTTTACTCATAATTCTGGGATAGATTCTTATTTGGCTATTTGGTAAAAGGAGGGAGTGATCTAATTTGCTTGTTAAAATCTCCCCAAGTGTTTATTAATGTATTATTCTGTCATCCTTCGCAAACTTAGTGGTGAGTTGAATTGCTTTGTATATGAAAAGAGGGTTAATTGTATTTAAAGCCACCCAGACCAGTGGTATTATGTTAGGTTGTTCTTGAGCTGATTCTGTGCTTATATTGAATGCAGCAGAAATCCAGGTTTTGCATGCAGCCTATAAAGTATAACAGGAAATAATGAAGATGCCTTTTAAGAATTCTCTGAATTTAGGTGTTGGGGGGTTTTGAAGCAGGTATTTTGGAGGATGTTGGAGGAGGGCAGAGCCTAGGAACAAATTGTAAGATAGAAGTGCTCTTTACAGTACTTTGCTCATGCTCAGTTGCTTCAGTCATGTCTGACTCTTTACGACTCTGTGGACTGTAGCCTACTAGGCTCCTCAGTCCATGGGATTCTCTAGACAAGAATACTGGAGTGGATTGCCATGTGCTCCTCCACAGAATCTTCCTAACCCAGGGATCGAACCCGCGTGTCCTCTATGACAGGTGAATTCTTTACCACTGAACCACTGGGTAAGCCAAAAGAAAGTTGCAGTCACTTACTGAGGTTGTAGTGTTGATGGTTTAGTCGTGTCTGACTCTTGCGATCCCATGGACTGTAGCCCATCAGGCTCCTCAGTTCATGGGATTTCCTAGGCAAGAATACTGGAGTGGGTTGCCATTTCCTTCTCCAAGGGATCTTCCCAACCCAGGGATCGAACCTGCATCTCTTGCATTGCAGGTGGATTCTTTACTGCTGAGCCAGTGGACGTTCCTTAATGTACTTTATTAAAGACTGATTGCACTCTGAAAGTTGGAACTGTGTGTCCTTTATTTACTTTCTAAACCACATTCCTCCATATAAAAACTGTAAATAAAGAGTATTGTGTTTGGGGTAGAGATAGTCATTAATGTAAATATAACTTTATAACGTATAATTTTGTAACACATGCCTGATATTTTGAGATATTTAGCAATGCAAATACTTTTTTTTTTAGCAATGCTAACAGCTTTTAGCTTTTTGTCCTAAATTTTTAGATTTATTTATTTTATTTTTTGACTGTCATGGGTCTTCGTTGCTGCATGCAGGCTTTCTCTAGTTGTGGTGAGCAAGGGCAACTCTAGTTGCAGAGCACAGACTGTAGGAGTGCTGAGTTCAGTAGTTGCAGCTCATGGGCTCTAGAGCACAGGCTCAGTACTTGTGGTGCAGGGGCTTAGTTGCTGCACAGGATGTGCAGTCTTCCCCGACCGTGGATAGAATGGTGTCCCACCTGCATCGCAAGGTGGATTCTTAACCACTGGATCTCCAGGGAAGCCTGTTGTCCTGTTTTTTACTTATTAAAATCTCCCTTCCTGACTATGTTATTTGCACAGCAAACATGCATTGAGTATACTGTGTGACATACTTGAATTTGTATGTAAGTATCTCAACAGGGTCTGGCACAGGGGTTCATAGGTTGTTGGTTTGTAATGTTGAATGAGTAGATCTTACTGAAGTCATTAAAATAATGGTTTTTCAATGGTTTAAGGTTTACAGAGACAACAACTATCGAGAAGACCCATGATTTCAACACATTCTTTGGTGTAATTTTGTTTTTTTAAAAATCTTCATATACATTTTCTTGATTCTTAAAAGGAAGCTTTGACTTCGAGGAAGTCTGATATTAATATTTCCATTTTAGAAGAGAGAAAACTGAGGCACAGGGAAGTTTTAATCTGATTAAGGAATAAAAAGAGTAGCCCAAACTGTAAGTTTTGTCTTCTGTTTTCTAATTCAGTATTCTCTCCACTGAAGGTGAGGGTTTTGGTTGACTCTTCTTTCCTTGCCGCAGAAGTGTATGTGTGAGCGTTCTCTTTCATGGCAGTAAACACAGTTTGCTGCTGAGTCACTTACCCCATAGGCGGCAGCCCCCAGGCTGCCCCATCTCTGGGATTCTCCAGGCAAGAACACAGTTTAGGGAAGTTAATGAAACATGGTTCTTAAGGACTCTCATGTTCATACTCCAAAATGGAGATCGCAGCAGTGAAAAATGAGTTGAGAAATTGCCTTTAGTTTTAGTCAACAAATTATATTGCATCTCACAAGATAGAAATTTCAAACTAAAATCTTAATTATCTAACAGGATCAAATGGAAAAAAGTGATCATCTTTTCTAAAATTCTTTTGTGCCCATTTACTCAGTTATCTTCCTTTTCATCATTACCTCTGCTTGCTATCCCAGACTGAATGTTTTCAGCTTAATATTCAGTTTTACTTAAGCTTGACTTGAGTTTAGCAGTTGAGCTTTGTGGGGAAACCACTTACCTTGAGGTCCTTAAAGTACAAGAAAAAGAAGACTTTGTCTGATTATAGAAAGCATAATAAAGTCTTTCTAGGCCTGTGATTTTAAATCACCATTAGTGGAGTATTAAAATATCTATCTGTTTCAAATCAGAGTGGTGATTCTCCTGAGGGGTGAGTTGAAGGAGGTGTCATGAAAGTTCATTCTGATTGGCATATCCAGCAATTTAAGGATGAAGATTGGAACCCATATGTTAATGACTTACAATGTTAAAGTACTTACAATATCAGTGTATGGATATTTGGAACCACCTCCTGGGAAGCCCCGGTGGCTCAGCAGTAAAGAAACCACCTGCAATACAGGAGACATGGGTTCTATTCCTGGGCTGGGAAGATCCCCTGGAGGAGGGCATGGCAACCCACTCCAGTGTTCTTACCTGGAGAATCCCCATGGACACAGGAGCCTAGCAGGCTGTAGTCCAAGGAGTCTCAAAGAGCTGGACATGACTGAACTCACACACATGGTTTATAGCCGATAAAAGGAACTGAGGCCATCTACCACCAGGAGTGTCTCATTTAAAAGTGGGGAGGAGGGGACCTGTGGTCCAGTAATACAGCTTCATTATCACAGCTTGTACTTTTTCTGACAGTCACCAATTTGCCTTGGACTTCAGTTACCCTGGAAATAAAAATTTTAACTTGGTGGTGATTAAAAAGCTTTAGGCCTTTGATCATTGTTTTGTTGCCAAAAATTAACATATATGGCCTGTTGAACAAACCCTTCTGTGAATTTGGCTTTTTTGATTCTTGGTTTGTGATGATTGCGTCTTGTGTGAATACGTCTCTCTTCCCAAATGACTCGGAATAGTTTATATGCCCTTTAGTCCCTCATAATTATGAAGTGAAAAATTGAGGTGTGTCACTACATATAATAAGTAGGACATAAGAAACTTGAGAAAACAATAAAATGATGCCCAGTATTTCTGGAATGAATGTTGAATAAGATATTTAAGCTATAACAGGAGTTTTGAGAATTGGGAAAATTGTTTACCTGTAATAAAATGTAATGAATACTCCTGGAAGCAAGAAGGATACTATCTTTTTGAAAACAGATTTTTGTGTGTATTTTCATTTTCTGTATACCAGCACTAAATCTACTGTCTAGAAATTACAACATAACTGCATAGGGCAAGCAAATGACTGGGATAAAAGTTTCTGTTTTTTCTGTCACAGATGATCCTTAACCATTTTAAGGAGGGAATATAAATAGGGACAGAACTTACATTTCGGTGATAGAGGTAGGTTTTTCAATTTGGGACAGGGATGTGTACTGAAAGTCTTACGTGTATGAAAGTAAAGTTTCACCGTTTATTAAAGAAGGGGGAAAGAAGACATTTTCAGATGAAACATTGAGGAGGATTAAAGAAAATTTAGATGTAGAGTAAAATTCCATTTGCATTGAGAAATTATTCTAATTTAATAATAAATAGGAAGTATATGGGACTTCCCTGGTGGTCCAGTGGCTAAGACTCCAGGCTCCCAAATGCAGGGGGCCTGGGTTTGATCCCTGGTCAGGGAACAAGAGATCCCACATGCTGCAAGTAAGAGAGCTGCCTGCTGCAACTAAGATCTGCCTGCTGCAACGAAGACCAAAGATCCCAAGTGCCAAACTAAGACCCGACACAGCCAAAGAAATAAGTAAATAAATTAAAAAATAATAATAATAAAAAATAGGAAGTATGAACATCATTGGCAAGTTATTTTTGTGATAAAATCTTGGGGGGAAATGCTACACAATTTTAATATAGTTAAGTATTGATTTGGAGAAGGCAGTGGCACCCCACTCCAGTACTCTTGCCTGGAAAATCCCATGGATGGAGGAGCCTGGAAGGCTGCAGTCCATGGGGTCACTGAGGGTCTGACACGACTGAGCAACTTCACTTTCACTTTTCACTTTCATGCATTGGAGAAGGAAATGGCAACCCACTCCAGTGTTCTTGCCTGGAGAATCCCAGGGACAGGGGAGCCTGGTGGGCTGCCGTCTATGGGGTCGCACAGAGTTGGACACGACTGAAGTGACTTAGCAGCAGCAGCCCTCAGCTATATAGAAGATATGGGTATATATGATATCTACATGGTGAGTGAAAGTCTCGATCCCATGGTCCAGGCCAGAATACTGGAAGAAGTAGAGCCGGAAGGGAAAGAAGCTTTTCCCTTCTGCAGGAGATCTTCCCAACCCAGGGATCAAACCCAGGTCTCCCACACTGCAGGTGGATTCTTTACCAGCTGAGCCCAGGGCCATGCGTCTATATATTTTTACATATTAAAAATGAGTTCATACTGATAGCTCTCATTCCAGTCTAATAGTATTAATACAAGATTTATTCTAGACTTTGCCTGTTCATATATTTACAATTCTCTTTCTAAAAGTAAAGAAATGTGACTCCTAATTTCCACAAATATTTACTTATTTACTCAATCTGAGGATACACATAAAATAGTTTGGATTCACTAATTTATTTCATTGTGGAAACAAAACTACTAACTAGAGTTCAGTATTCATTTACAGTTCTTTATATCTGTAGCCTAAGGATAAAATTACTAAAAAAAATACTGTGTTCAAATGTTAGGTACACGCCCTTTTAATGTAGTTTGTTAACCCTTTGAAATACAGTTAAGTTCATTTATTTCTAGTTGTGTTCTTTTTTAGTTTTCCCCCTTTTTGATTTTGTTTGCTTATTTGAGTATGTGTGATGGTAGTATTAGTCACTCAGTCGTGTCTGACCCTTTGCAACCCCATGGACTGTAGCCTACCAGGCTCCTCTGTCCATGGAATTCTCCAGGCAAGAATACTGGAGTGGGTTGCCATGTCATTCTCCAGGGGATCTTCCCAATCCAGAGATCAAACCCAGGTCTTTACTTAACAGATTCTTTACTGTTTGAGCCACCTGACAAGCTGTGTGATGGTAACGTAGTTCTAAAGGTTAGAACTAGGCAAAAAGGTATACTGAGAAGTGTAACCCTTACTCATTGCTGCCTCTTACCCATCCTTCCATTGTTCCCATTCCTTTTTACCCACCCTCTGTAAGTGACTAGTATGCCTGGTTTCTGGTTTATCCTTCTGTTTTCTTTTGTACTAATGAGCTGGGCGTACATGTCTGTCTGCTTTCCTTTCTTTTTCTATTTGTAGGACTTCCTATGTATAGTGAGTATTTGGTTCTCCAGTAGGGATATTATACCTTTCAGTCTATTTTTTGGCCTTACAGTGACTCATCAACATGTACCTACTCAGTACATCTGTATAAACACATAGTGATTATACATAACTTGATTTAGGTGTTGTGTTTGGTATACGGCTTCCCAGGTGACGCAGTTGGTAAAGAATCCATCAGCCAATTCAGGGGATGCAAGAGACGCGAGTTCAATCCCTGCGTTGGGAAGATCCCCTGGAATAGGAAATGGCAACCCACTCCAGGAATCTTGCCTGGACAGTTCCATGGACAGAAGAGCCTGGCGGGCTACAGCCCCTGGGGTTGCAGAGTCAGACACGACTGAGCACTCATGCTTGCGCACCTTTGGTGTGCAGTCTCATTACTTTATAGTTACACCATCTTGCACAGTGATAACTACGCTGTAACATTTTTAATTTCTCGTAGAATTCCTTGTTTGAAATAAGGCTAGTTTCTTTCCATTGTATGTAGTGCAGATATTTAATGATTGTCATCATTGCAGATATTTAAATGTGTTTTTGTACATTCTCTTAGGTAGTTTAAACATGGCTGAAATAAAAAGTTTTAAGTTCCCAAAGAATAGTTAACTTTTTTTTTTGCCTGGTTGTATGATGAAGCACACCGGTACTTAGTGTCTCTCTCTCTCTCGCTTGCTCTCTCCCACACTCACAGCAACAATAAGAATGTCAGCTTGTCTTCTTGATCTTGGTGTGGGGAGGGTGCTTTCAGTGTGTGTGCTTTCACTGAGTGTGATGTTAGCTGTGAGTTTTTCATAAAGACCCTTTATCATGTCATAGAATTTATTGTTTATTCCTAGCTTTACATGTTTTTATCATGAAAGAGTATTGGGTTTTGTCATGTGCTTTTTCTGCAGTCGTGGAGATGATTGTGTGGAGGATTTTCTCCTTTGTTTTTATTAATATGGCATATTATTTTGATTTTCCTATGCTGAATTAGTCTTGCATTCCTGGGATAAATCTCACTTGGTCTTAGTGCATAATCTTTTTAGTGTACTGTTGGATTCAGTTTGCAAGAATTATATTGAGCATTTTTGCATTTATCTTCTTAAGGGGTATTGGTCTGTAGTGTTTTTATATTTGTCTCATTTTGGCTAGGGAATGATGGCTTTATAGAATGAGTTAGAAAGTGTTCCTTCCTGTTCTATTTTTTTGGGAAGCATTTGAGAGTTGGTCTTAATTCTTCTTTAAATGTTTGGTAAAATGCCCCAGTGAAGCCATCTGGTCCTGGGCTTTTCTTTGTTGGAAGGATTTTGCTTAATGATTCAATCGCTTGTTATAAATCTGTGGAGATTTTCTGTTTCTTCTTAAGCCAGTTTTAATAATTTTGTGTTTCTAGGAACTTGTTCATTTCACCTAGATTATTTAATTTGTTAGTGTACAACAATTCATAGTATTCTAATATTCTGTCTTTTTGTATCTGTAAGATCAGTAGTAATGTTTGCTCTTTTTGATTTTAGTTATTTGAAACTTCTGTTTTGTAAGAACAGAACAGAACAAAAAAGTCTAGCTAGATGTTTGTTGAGTTTGTTCATCTTTTAGAAGGACTGCTACTGCTAAGTCACTTCAGTCGTGTCCGACTCTGTGCGACCCATAGACGGCAGCCCACCAGGCTCCCCCGTCCCTGGGATTCTCCAGGCAAGAACACTGGACTGGGTTGCCATTTCCTTCTCCAATGCATGAAAGTGAAAAGTGAAAGTGAAATCGCTCAGTCGTGTCCGACCCTCAGCGACCCCATGGACTGCAGCCTACCAGGCTCCTCCATCCACGGGATTTTCCAGGCAAGAGTACTGGAGTGGGGTGTTAGAAGGACTAGCATTTGGTTTTGTTAAATCTGTTTGCTGTCCTTTGTTCATCTCCACTCTAGTCTTTATTTATACCTTCTTTCTGCTGGCTTTGGGTTTACTTTGCTTTTCTGTTTTTAGTTCCTTAAGGTATAAACTTGGGTAACTGAGTAAGATCTGCTGTCTATTTTAATGTAGATGTTTAGAGTTCCAAATTTTCCTTTGAGCACTGCTTTTGCTGTATCCCATGAGTTATTTGTGTTTTTGTTTTCATTTGTCTTAATGTATTTTCTCATTTTATTTTTGATTTCTTACTTGGTCCATTTGTTGTATAAGAGTGTGTTGTTTAATTTCCATTTACTTGTGGATGTTCCAGTTTTCTTTCTGTTAGTAATTCCTCACTTTATTTCATTATGGTCAGAGAAGATATGTTGTATGAGTTCGTCTAAAGTTTACTGAGACTTGTTTTGTGGCCTAACTTGTTAGTCTGGGTGGAGTGTTCTATATATGTACAAGTGTTGAACAAATTGTGGTTAATCTGTGTATAATTTATAGTTGATCCTCTGCATCTGTGACTTCTCCATGTCTGTGGATTCAGCCAACCTCAAGCCATATAGTACTGTTGAAAAGCATCTGTGTGTATGTAGACCTGAGCAGTACAAACCCATGTTGTTCAAGGGTTAACTGTCTGTCTGTAGATTAGATTGGTTCATGTTGTTGTTTAAGTCCTCTGATTTTGTACTGATATGCTGTCTAGGTATTCTATCCGTTATTGAAAATAGACTATTGAAGTTTCTGTTATTGTAGAACTATTTCTCCCTTAGTTCTGTCAGTATTTCCTTCATATATTCTAGGGCTCTGTTGTTAGGTGCATATATGTGTTTAATTGTTAGGTCTTCCCGATGAATTGATCCATTTATTATAAATGTCCTTTGTCTCTAGTAAAAAGTTTTGTCTTAAAGTCTATTTTGTCTGATATAAGCATGGCCATTCCACTTTTGATGACAGGTTGCTTGGTATATCTTTTTCATCCTTTTGCTTTCAACTTAAATATGTCTTTTAATCTAAAATGTCTCTTTTGTAGATAGCATGTAGTTGGATTGTATATTTTGGTCCATTCTGCAAATTTTAGCACTTTGATTGGAATACTTTACATTTAATGTAATTACTAGTAGTTTAGGATTTACACCTGCCATTTTGCTGTTTATTGCTGTATGTCTTATTCTTTTTTTACTTTCATCCTTCCATTAGTGCCTTCTTTTGTCTTAGATATTTTCTAGTGTATCATTTTAATTCTCTTTTCATTTTTTTTGCTATATATTTTTGAGTCATTGTCCTAATGATTGCTCTGGAGGTTATAATTAATATCTTAATTTATAATATTTCAGTTCTAATTGAAACTAACCTAATTTTAGTAGCATATAAAATGCTACTTATACAGCTCCATTCCCTCCCTCCCTTCTTTGGACTGTTATTAATATACAGATCACATCTTTAAGCATTGTATGTTCATCAACACAAAATTTTAATTATTATTTATGCATTTGTATTTAAAATCAAATAGGAAGCAGAGTTACAAAGAAAAAATAAACATATGCTGCCTTTTACGTGGACTTGTGTAATGTTACTGATGGTCTTTATTTCTTAATGTATATTCAAGTTATTGTCTAGTATCCTTTATTTAATACCTGAAGACTCCCTATAGAATTTTTTGCAGCGAGTGATGCCAGCAAGTCCTTTCGGTTTTTGTTTACCTGGGAATATTTTATTTTCTCTGTAATTTTCAAAGGATACTCTCTTCTGGATATAGAATTCTTGATTGACACACTCTTCCTTTCATTAGTTTGTCTGTGTTGCCCCACTGCCTTCTGTTCTCCATGCCTTCTGATGGGAAATCAGCTGTTAAACTTTTTGAGGGTGCCTTGTATATCTTGAGTTGCTTCTTGTTCTTTCAAGATTCTTAGTCTTTGACTTTTGACAGCTTAATTATGATGTGTCCAGGTAGTGATCTCTGAGTTTGTTGAGCCTCTTGCATGTGTGGATTGGTTTTTCATCAAATGAGTTCAGCCATGACTTCTTTCAGTGTTCTCTCTACTCCTTTCTGTCCCCTCTAGGGCTCTCATTTTGTGTATATTGGTAATCTTGATGGTACCCCACTTGAGGCTGTGTTCGTTTTCTTTCGTGTTCCTCAGACTAGGTCATCTCAGTTGACCTGTCTTAAAGTTAACTTATTCTTCCTTCTGCCTGTTCAGATATATTATTGAGCCTTTCTAGTGAATTTTTCATTTGTTTTTACAATTCCACAATTTTACAAATAATTTCTTTTTATTGGAACATAATTCTCATTGCTTTAGTTCTTTACATGCAGTTTCATTCAGGTTTTTGAACATATTTAAACTATCTAATTTAAAATTTTTGCCTAGTAAGTCCAATGTCTGGGCTTCCTCAGTGACGGTTTGTATTTGCTTTTTTTCTCGTTGTGTGTGGGCCATGCTTTCTTGTTTGTTTGCATGCCTAATAAATTTTGGACACTTAATATTTGGCAACCCTGGAAATCAGTCTCCCTTCTCCCTTAGGGTTTGTTATTGTTGTTGCCTTTTGTTTACTGACTTTCCTTGAACTTATTCTGTAAAGTTTATATTCTCTGTTAGGTGTAGCCACTGAAATCTGCTTAATGAGCTTAGTGGTGAGCTAATGATTAGACAGATTTCCTTAATAGTCTAGAACAAGTAAGTCTCTTGTTCTTTGCTAAGTGGCTCTGTGTTCATATTAGGGCTTACTTTCAAAACTCAGGCAGTTTCCTTAACTCCTACTTCCCATGTGCTCAGAGCCTCAATATCAGTCAGGATTGAGAGCTGAGGACCTTTTCAGATATTTCCTGAACGTATGTATGTTCAGCCCTGTATGTACACAGTTATATACATATATGTACCCTTTTAGATTCACAGTAAGATGTCAGATTTTCTGCACATCTCATTTCCCAGCTTTGATTAGTTTCTTGTTCCAAATTTTTCACTGCCCCATGCAAGTTCATGGTTAAGCAATTGCTGCTGATTGTTTTTGACAAATGAACCCAGGAAAAGGGTGTTCATACTGGGTTATCTCATGTCAGGTCAAATAAGGACAAGAACTTTCAGACAGGCCAAAAAATGACAGTTCTCTACAAATGGGGCTTTTAATGCATGCCAACCCTGTTTTGACCCCTCCTGTGGCTGCTGAACTGGTGGCTTTCATTGTAATTGCTATCTGTTGATTTTCAAGGCTGCCCCTGAGCTGGGGAGAGGAGGATGGGTATAATACATGCGAAAACACGACATACAGTAGCTGTTTTCCTTGAATAAGAAAAAATAAATGTTCCCTGGATTGTTGCAAGTCTTTGGTTAATTTCCAGAGTACTTAAGTTTGAGTTATTGCCAATGTTCTCATTGCATTAATGGAGAAGATTTTTGGAAGTCCTTACTGTGCCTTTTCCGATGATATCACTCATAATGAAGTATGAATAATAATTTTAAATGTCTTTTATTTTTATCCATGTAGTTATCCATTTCTGGTGCTCTCTATTCCTTTATGTAGATTAAGGTTTCCATCTGTTATCATTTTATTTCTGCCCAAAGACTTTTTAATGTTTCCTTTAGTACAGGTATGTAGATGATGAATTCTTTGAGCCCTGTTACGACTGATAAGGTCTTTATGTCATCTCTGTGTCTACAGTACTTTTGGTTTTGTTGATAGTTGATAATTTTCTTATATTTGTCTGGCTTTGTCGTCAGTGCAGTTTAGATCTCATGAATAAGAGTGTCTTCATTGCCGGGTGTGGGCTTCTCATTGCAGTGGTTTCTCCTGTGGCTGAGCACAGGCGCTAGGCTCCGAGCTTCAGCAGTTGCAGCATGCGGGCTCTGGGATACACAGGCTTCAGCAGTTGTAGCTCACAGGCTTAGTTGTTCCATGCATGCCAAAGCTTCCCAGACCAGGGATCGAACCTGTGTCCCTGTGTTGGCAAGTGGATTCTCATCCACTGTATCACTAGGGAAATCCTCCTGAGCTCTTTTGTTTTCTGAAAGTTACTTGGAATAATTAGTATCATCTCTTCCTTGTATATTGATAGAATTCAGTAATGAAACCATTTGAACCTGAAATTTTCTTTGTTGGGGGTTTTTAAAGAAAAATAAATGTAGTATCTTTATCATATAGACAATATATAGAGAGCTAACCAAATTAGCTCTTTGTGACTTCTTTCCTACTGTGCGACTCCTCTGTCCGTGGGACTTTCCAGGCAATAGTACTGGAGTGGATTGCCATTTCCTTCTCCAGCGGATCTTCCCGACCCAGGGATTGAACCCGGGTCTCCCGCATTGTAGACAGATGCTTTACCATCTGAGCCACCAGGGAAGTCTTAACCCAATTATCCTTTTCTTCATGAATGGATATTCCTTTATTATCCCTTTAATGTCTGCTGAGTCTATAGTGAGATGACCTCTTTCACTCCTGATATTGGTAGTATTTGTCTTTTTTTCTTGATCAGCCTGAGAGATTTATCAGTTTAATATTTTAAAGAACCAGATTTTGCTTTTATGATTTTTCTGTTTTTCTGTTTTCAGTTTCTTTGGTTTTTGCTTTTTATTTTTTTCTTTGAGTTTAATTTGTTCTTTTAGTCTTAAGGTGGAAGCCTGCTTCACTGATTTGAAACTTTTCTAATAGAAACATGTTAATGCTCTAATTTTTCATCCAAGCAGTATGTTTTAGCAGCATCATAAGTTTTGATGTATTTTCATTTTCACTCTGTTGAAATTATTTTCTAATTTCCCTTTGACTCATGACTTATGTGTATTATTTAATTTCTAGTTATTTGGGGATTTTTCCAGGTATCTTCATGTTACTGATTTCTAATTTAATTTCATTGTAGTTATAGAACACACTTTGTATGACTTCTGCTCTTTTCAGCTTTGTGTGATCTGTGTTGGTGAGTGGTCTGTATATGCGCTTGACAAGAATGTATGTTCTCTCTTTGTTGGGTGGGACGTCCTACAATGTCATTTGAGTCCGGTTTGTTGATAATGTTCAGGTCTCCTGTGTTCTTGCTGATTTTCTGGCTCCTTGATCTATCTGTCACTAATAGAAACTGTTAATGTGTTTACGTGTGATTGTAGGATGGTCTGTCTCCTTTAATTCAGTTTTTTCTTCATGTACTTTGAAGTCCTGTTGTTAGGTGCATACTCATTTATTGCTGTATTTTCCTGGTAAATTGACTCTCTCATTATTATTTAGTGTTCTTTCAAATATTGCTCAGTTATTAACTCCTTGTTCTAAATAAGCACTAACCTATAGATGAAAATTTAAGAAAACAACTGTTCAGTGCTTCTGTTGCTTTTGAGTTTTGTGGATGGTCCCAGTGCTCAGGGACAGGCGTTGGAATCTGAACATGGGACTGTATAAGAGGACTAGGCATGTGCCTAAAAGCCTTGCCCTGGTAGAACTCGGAAGCTGGGGCGCAAGGATTCAGCTTCTGAATTATATGCTTAGCATCTTAAATATATAATTCCTGTATCTTTTATTAAAATCAAATATGGGTGTATGGCAAAACCAATACAGTATTGTAAAGTAAAATAAATAAATAAAACTGAGATAAATAAAATACGGGGAGATTCAACAGCTGTGTGAGCATAATGAGGAGCATCCAGAAGGTGCGATACCAGGCTGAGAGCTGAAGTGCCTGGAGTGTTGTGTTCAGGTCTTTCTGTTTTTCAGGGTTTGTGTTTTTTCCCCTGAATTTTTATTGTGAATGTATTCAAACATGAAAAAATAATACAATGAATACACATATACTCCCCATGTAAATTTAGTGCTTCTTGCTATATACACATTTTCCTCTTCTGTATGTGTGTATATGTATAGACATGCTCACTCTCCATTTTAATAGCTGAACCAATTGAAAGTTGTAGGCATCATAACACGTAACACTTCCTGAAAACTCCATCATGCCTCTGCTTTATGAATAAGACTATTTTCTTGTGTCATTATAATATCATTCCTAAGAAAATTTGAAAGTAATTTCTTAATGACATCTGTTATCTAGCCTTATTTAGATTTATGTAGTTGTCCCATATTGTCTTTTACAGCTTTTTTCCATACTGGGTTCCAACCAAAGTTCATATTTCGTCTCATTTGGTGTAGACCAGTGGTTCTCAACAGGGGACAGTTTTACCCTCCAGGAAATGTTTGGCAGTGTCTGAAGATGTTTTAACTTACTGCTTTAGTCTTTTCATTTCCTGTAAATGAGAAGTTAGGTTTAGAAGTTTAATTAGATTCAAGTTACACGTTTTGGATAAGAATCCTTCATCTTTGTATACTTCATATTGTGGCGCCTCAGGAAGCTACCAGGTCTGGTCGCTTGGTTAAGGTAACGAATGTCAGATGTCTACTGTCTAATTTCTTCTTAGCAGTTTACAATATTGGTGGTGGTCCTCTGACACCTTGTATGTCCTGCCATGATGTTTTAGTATATTTAGTAACAATCCTTACCTGAGTCAGGTAAGGAATTGTAAAGAATGATTCTTTTAAATATGTCATTCTTTTCTTCCTTTATTACCAGCATTCTTCGGTAAGAAAGAGTCTTTCTCCTCTTATTTTTCCCTTTTAGTATTTCTCTTTTTTTTTCCTCTTATTTTTCCTGTTTAGTGTTAGTATTAGAATTTTTATTTACTCAGTATTTAAAAAATTATTTTATTTTTGGGCTGTGCCGAAAAAATGCAAGATCTTAATTCCCTGACTAGGGATTGAACCTGTGTCCTCCACTGGAAGTGGGGGCAGGGCAGGGGGCTTAACCACTAGACCGCCAGGCAAGTCCCTGATTTAGTATTTTAAAGTCTGTTTCAGTCGTTTTGAAAACTGTTTATTTGTTTTTGTCTGCACCGGGTCTTCCTGTGGCGTTCACTGTGGCAGTCCCGGGTCTGATGGTGGCATTATGGTCTTCATGGTGGCATCTGTTGTAGTTGTGGCATGTGAAACTCTCAGTTGCGGCATGTAGGGTCTAGTTCCCTGACTAGGGATTGAACCTGGGCCCTCTGCATTGGGAGTGCAGTCTTAGCCTCTGGACCACCAGGGAAGTCCCGCAGTCATTGTTCTTGATGCTCCAAAACTGACGCAGATGTGTCCTTCAGACCCTCTCCTTTGTGCCTTTGACGTGATCTCATTAATATACTAGTTTTTTGAGGACTTTCTTGCCTTCTTAACAGCCAGCTGTCCCAGTTTTGCTTTGTTTATGTTTTTACCCATTTATCATTTCTTTATTATTATTTTTTACTTTACAATATTGTATTGGTTTTGCCATACATCAACATGAATCTGCCACAGGTGTACACATGTTCCCCTTCCTGAACCCCTTTCCCACCTCCCTCCCCATACCATCCCTCTGGGTCATCCCAGTGCACCAGCGCCAAGCATCCTGTATCCTGCATCGAACCTGGAGAATGGCATTGAAACATGTATAATATCATATAAGAAATGAATCACCAGTTTTGCTTTAAATTTTCCCAGCTCTGGCCATGGAACTAGCCATTTCTCTAAATAGCCCTTTTTATTTCTCTAAAGAGGGCCTTTTTAGGGGGGAATGGTGTTTAAAACTAAGATCTGGGAGCTGGGTATGCTCATTGCTACTGGGTTGTCCTTGTTTGTAAGTCCCTTTAGTCAACAGAACTATAAAATACTTTTTATTGTTAAATTATAAGTTCCTATTGGTATTTCCAATTCAAAATTAACCTAAGTTTTTTCTTTTTCTTTTATATTTTATTTTCTCTTTAATAAAAAATCTTGCTTTCTATTGATAATAATACTGTTCCTTACTTGCTTCATCCTGCAGTAAGCATCATATGTTTTAAAATTATAGTAATTGGTATTCTTCATTAATTCTTGGTTTCCTTTAGTCTCTAGAATAAAGGTTAAGGTGTCTTGGGAATCCTCTGGTGGCCCAGTGACTGGGACTCTGGGCTTTCCCTGACACGGGCCTGGTTTCAGTCCCTTCGGGAAACTAAGGTTCCACAAGCTGCGTGGCATGACACCTCCCCAAAGGTTTAAGACGTCTTTGTGGTGTGTCTCTTGTTCCTTAGGATTTGTCCCACTAAAGATGTATGGTCATGGTATCGTGTTCAAAATGAGCTGGAAATCACTGTATTCTTTGTATGGTACTTTAAATACGTGATACAGTTAGATTAGTTTCTCTGTTCAGTGTTTGGGTTTGCTGCTTGTGTTTTTGGTTTGCTTTTGTTTTGCGAATGTAAAATACTTAAAATTTTTCAAAAGTCAGATCTATATAAAGAGTCTTGCTCTTATCTCTGTTGCTTCTACCACACACACATACATATATATATATTTCCTAAACAAAATGTATATATGTACTGCTCTCTGTCTTGCTTTTACTTATATATTCTAGAGATCTCTCCATTTGAGTTCATAGGGCTTTTCCTTTTTCTGTACAGTTGCATTGTACTTCATCGTGTGGATGTATGATAGTATCTATTAGATTGTTTCTAATACAAATAAGCCTGTAGGATATAACCTTTTATGTTTCATATTTATGGAAGTATATCTTGAAAGTAGAATCCTAAAACCAGGGTTGCTGGCTCAATGAGTGAATGAATAAGTGATTTTCTTAGATGTTGTCAGAGTCCCCCTCCATCTAGGATTCCTTTAAGTGATAATCCTATGGGATCTTAGACTCTTAGCATGTGTAGAAGCATATCTATTTCTGCACAACTCAGTAGCATAATGTGTTGTCAGATTCCTGATTATTTCCTTTCTAAGAGCCAGAGAAATAATTCTAGCATAGTTTTCACTTTGCTTTCTCTTATATCTGAGGCTTGGAGGGCTTCCCTGGCAGTTCAGCTAGTAAGGAATCTGCCTGCAATGCAGGAGACCCTGGTTCAATTCCTGGGTCAGGAAGATCCACTGGAGAAGGGATAGGCTACCCACTCCAGTATTCTTGGGCTTCCCTGGTGATAAAGTCTGCCCACAGTTCAGGAGACCTGGATTCAATCCCTGGGTTGGGGAGATCCCCTGGAGGAAGGCATGGCAACCCACTCCAGTATTATTGCCTGGAGAATCCCATGGACAGAGGAACCTGGTGGGCTATAGTCCGTGGGATCACAAAGAGTCGGACACGACTGAGCACCTAAGCACACAGCATAACTGAGGTTAGAAATTTTTTCATATGTCATTTCCTATTTTCCTTTCAAATATAAGGTCACATCTGTTGCCCATTTTTCTGTCACAGAGTTTTCCCTTTTTTCCTTCATTTTTAAGAGTTTCACTATGAGGGAAATCAGCCTTTTGTGATAGAAAGTTGCAGTTATTTTCTCTAGGCTTGTCATTTGTGTTTTGACTCTTCCTGCCCCCATACAAAAATTTATATAAGATTAAATCTGTCAGTCTTTTTTCATTTCTTTTGAAAAGCATTCACTATTCCTAGGTTATAGAGAAACTTATCTGTATTTTCTTCTAGTACTTGTAATTAATTTTTACATGTCGATTCCTGTGGAGTTTATTTTGGTGTGCAATTTAAACTATTGACCCAATTTTATCTTTTTGTAAAAAGCTGTCCAGTTCTGACACTATTTATTAAAATTCCCATTTTTCTCCAATGATTTAAAATAAAATATTTATCGTATACTAAATATCCATTGCATACATGGTTTTTTTGAACTTTATTCTGTTCCATTGATCTAAATAGTCATGTGCTTTACATGCTTCTAATTGTAATGCTTTTATAATGTGCTTTATATTTATAGGACTAACTCACTTATGTTTATTTTTCAGGATTCTTTTAACTGTTCCTCCTTGTTTTTCCATATGTGTTTTAGAATCAATTCATCTAGTATGAGAAAAAGTTTTAAAAAATTATTTTCACTGGAATTGTACTAAATGTGGATATTAACTTTAGAAGAATTGATATCCTTGTAATGTTCATGTCCAAGTACAAGAGATTGTTTTCATTGTTTCAAGTCTACTTTTATCTTTCAGTAGTTTTAAAAGCTTTCCTGAGGTGTTGCATTCCAAGTATTATATCTTTTATGTTTCTGTTATAAACAGGGCCTTTTCGCCCACTGCGTCTCCTAGCTGGACGTTTTATGTATATAAGAAGGCCTGCATTTTATGTTCTGCCACCATGTTAGTTTCTATTTCTTTTTAGCACCAACTTTCTCGTATTTTCCAGTCGTACCATCATATCATCTGCAATTAGAGGTGATTTTCTCCCATTCTGGCCCTTATGCTTCTGTTTCGTTTTGCCTGATTGTGTTGGCTAGCACTTCAATACAGTGTTAAATAGTAGTGGACATTGTGGGCATCCTTGACTTGTGTTTGCTTCCCTCCCTCAAACTGTCCATAAAGTGAGGGAAGAGAAGGTCCCTGCATTCTGAAGAATGTAATACTGGATGAAGCCATCCCCATCCCCGAGTAGAATGAACCATCTGAAAGTGTCAGTATCACATAAAAGCTACAGTGTGCTGGTGTTAGGTGACCATATTCTTTCCCCAACTTTGTGTAATGTTACCCCTTTTTACAGGTGTGTGTGTGTGTGTGTGTGTGAGAGAGAGAGAGAGAGAGATTTAATTGTATGCTTTTACAACATCTTTAATGATTCATTTAAAAAGTCCTTGAAACATGATGTTGTGGTTAGGCTTTCCTGTGGGCTTCCCTGGTGGCTCAGCTGGTAAAGAATCCACCTCAATGCGGGAGACCTGGGTTCGATCCCTGGGTCGGGAAGATCCCCCAGAGAAGGGAAAGGCTGCCCACTCCAGTATTCTGGCCTGGAGAATTCCATGGACTGTATAGTCTATGAGGTCGCAAATACCTGGACATGACTGAGCGGCTTTCACTGTATTAGACTTTCCTGCTGCCTGTTTGTGTGCTCAGGCTATTGTAAGGAGGCTTAAACTCTGAGAAACAGCACAGAGAAGTCTATATGACTCATAGACTTCTCTATTTTTTGATTGATAAATCAAAAATTATGTTGATATTTTCCCCCTCAATAAAGGTAGCTCAAACATTAGAAATGATCATATATGCCTTTAAAATTATGCTCCAGATGCTTAATTTTTATAATCTTTAGGATAGAAACATACTCACAGTTCTCATTTTTATTTATTATAAAATTGCAGCATAGAAAGTGGTGTATCTAACTTAAGTATGCACGCATGTGATCTTCAGTGCCTGATCTTGTATAGGTACTGAGTACTTTGTAAATTGAAACTGACAGACCAGAAAACTGTACTGCCTCTTCCCCTGTGGGATTCTCTTTTGTAGAGGTGGAGTTTCTTGGTTAGCTTTTCCTTTGTCCTACCAGAGCCATTGCATTGGTCATAGTGAAGCTTGGAAGAGATGGATGCATGCTACTAGAAAAACAGCTTGGCACATGCTTTATTTTGAGTGAACCTTCATAATTGATATGGTACTTCTGTAAAAGCAAGCATACTTGTCATCTCTGGTAAGACATGGAGTGCCGTAATGAAAAGAGCTCTGGCTTTTGAATCTAGTCATCTGGATTCTAGTCTTAGCTCTTTTTGACCCTCAGCAGTGTATTTATCCTTGTTAGGTTTTCTGTCAAATGTTAATAGTAAGCTGAGCTTATAACCGTCTGAGATCTCTTCCACCTCTAAATCCTCAAGACCAGTAGAGCAGATACGGGTATGATGTTGACTGTTGGCTTGTTGATGCTCTTATTTGAGGCATTTTAAGCCCCATATCCCTATTTTTATTTTGACAGTTAGTTACTTTAGGGAATATATGTGTGTGTGTATGTGTATATATAGAGTATTCTAAATTTAAATGAGAATAAAATATTTTACAACTGTCCTCTTAGGCTAGCACAGTCTGTTACAGAAGGTTCTGTAGGATCTATTCTTAATTCTTAAAGTGAGGGGAAATTTTCCTTCATTTTCATGGTGTTAAGACTAATCAATCTAAAATAGGTACATTATCCTAGTTCTGTTCCATGCTGCTTTAAAGTCTTCAGAATTCTTTTAAACAACATTTTTCCCTTTGATGGTGATCTTTTTAAATATTCAGTTTTTTCCCTCAGCCTGTTGTGCTAGGAAAACTGATTCTTTAGGTTTACAGCCTTTAAAGCTATTATTTCTTGAGTCATATCTTGATATCTACAGTACCTATGCTTTATGGCCTCTCCTTCCTTTATTTGAAGAGTCCCAATATTAAATCAGTTTTCAGAAAGGAACCAAAAGCAGGCAAACAATTATAAACATGTTTCACTCTGGATGTCATTGTTTTTTTGCCAATAAAGTATCCAGATGACTTGCAAAATGCATTCAGTTGATAAAAATATTTAAGATTATATTGCTGTTTAGCTCTGAGAAGCAAATCTTTCTTGGGGTTTTACATGTTAGATCTATTTATTTGTCACATCGTGGGAAGAAATGTTGAAAGGTTGCAAGGAAAGATAAGGAGTAGATGAAAAGACTGCTGAGAAGGTGAATTTTTGGCAAAGTTTTGAAAGTAAATGTGCAATGATAGGGAAAAAAGGATGTTTCCTAAAATAACCTAGATTTTTAAAAAATTAGATTTCTTTATTAATCTTTGGGATCTTGTATGTTAAACCATGGGATTAAATAAACTTAGTATCATTGGTTGCCTATAATTTAAAGGTTTAGAAACAAAGATTTGGGGAATAAGTTGTTTCCTGTCTTTAAATGTATTGTTGGAGCACAGTGCTTAGTTCCAGATACTGTAACTGATACTGAGCATCTCTCTCTTGGCATCAGGAGTTTGAAGTTGTGGGAAGCAAGATAAATTTGAAAGGTTCAGAGTATAAAATGTAATCTAATTGAATACATATATTTGATGTCTTATTTCTTAATAATTGAAAATGGTTGACTTGGTGCAAACATGCTTAGTTGCTAAGTCGATTTCTGTGTTATAAGTGGACATTTGATAGGCAGTCAGTCGCTCAGTCGTGTCTGACTCTTTGTGACCTCATGGACTGTAGCCTATCAGGCTTCTCTGTCCATGGGATTTTCCAGGCAAGAGTGCTGGAGTGGATTGCCATTTCCTTCTCCAGGGGATCTTCCCGACCCAGGAATCAAACCCGGGTCTCCCGCATTGCAGGCAGACGCTTTACCATCTGAGCCACCAGGGAAGCCCATTTGATAGACAGATATTCTTTATTACTTACGTTTGAGATACAGGAAAAGCAGAGACCTAGATGGAAATAAAAGTAAACTTACATGTCACAAGCATTTATTTTCGGTGATTTACTTTTGCCTAAAGTAATTACTTTGAAACTGTTGACAGCATAGATTTGAAAATGCATTTACAACAGTGATTATCCCTAAGCAGCATAATGTATCATCTGTCCTTTTTATTTGGCTTTATTCGTATGTCTTCTACAGATAGGGGGAGGTAAAATAAAGCCCTATATTTGTAAGGAAGGCATTTTACTTTCTTTTTGCAAACTGTTTTCCACCTTTATTACAAGATAGTTTTTCTGTTGAGTTCCTCTCTTTGAGAGCCTTTTTGTTTCCTTCATTTAAGTACCAAGATTGTGGAGGTTTCTTGTCTTTACTTTTGCCTTGCTCTTCTCTCACAGTGATAGAGTTATACCGATTTTCCCTCTGGTACATTTAATACATATGATATTAGACAGTTCTCTGGAACTATTCAAGTAGACATGAAATTTTACTCAAATAAGTATTTGAGCATTGAGTTAGGTATCTATGATGCCTTATCTTCCACTCTCTGCTCAGTAAACTAATAGTGTTATCTCTAAACTGTTTCTGACTCATCTAAAGGTTAATGTAGCAGAAAATAAAATTTATCTTCAATTTTACCTTGTGGAATGATTCAGGGGTGGAATGTCATTATCTGACATATTTTGAACACCTTTTGGGGAATAATACTTAATCTGCATCTGTCTGTATTATTGAGAAGATACAGGGAAAAGTCAATAGTATAGATTATGTTTCTCACATTTGAGTTGAACCTGATATGAACACCTGATATAACATATATAGTGTTATCCTTAGTGGGCACTCAGTAAATACTCGTTCATTAAGTAAGGAGACGGGTTCTGTATTCAGCTCTGCCACTTAATAGACAGTTTTCCTTCTTCTGTACATACTCTTTTAGAACTCAACTGGTTTGCATCTCACTAAGACAAATTAGAGAGCCAAATAATACAATGGGTCAAAATACTGAGTGTTTTCATATATATGGAATCTAAAGAGATGGCACTGGTGAATTTACTTTCAGGATGGCAAAGGAGAAACAGACATAGAGAACAGACCTGTAGACCTGGGGGGAGGAGAGGAGGGAGAAGGGAGATGTATGGAGAGAGTAACATAGAAATTTACAGTACCGTGTGTAAAACAGATAGCCAGTGGGAATTTGCTGTGTGATTCAGGGAAGTCAAACAGGGCCTCTGTGACGTGCTGAAGGGTGGGGGGCAGGGAGGGAGGGGACATGGGTGTACCTATGGCTGATTCTTGTTGATGTATGACAGAAAGCCACAAAATTCTGTAAAGCAGTTATCCTTGAATTAAAACATTAAAAACGAAAATACTGAATGTTTTAAAGGAAAACAGCTGGTACTGGCACAGTGTGCTACTCTGAAGGGGGGAGGGCGAGACCTGATGTGCTGCTTTGGGATACGCTGGCCAGATAGGGTGTGGAGAGATCATGGTTTAGTCCAAGTGTCGAACCAGGGACATTGTGCAGCAAGAAATGGTTCTGTCATCTGGGAATATAGCCTGGTATAGGACGTAGAGATTGCCTAGGGGTTAGAGTCGTTTTATTTCTTTTATGAATAACCCAAATTTCATTTGGCCCTGGGCCAGTGAGGGAGTGGTTAATTTCTGGGATTCTTTAGAATCATTTTGAGAGTAATATCTTTTAAATTATTAGTCTTCCTGTAATTAAATATAGAACATTGAATTTTGACATACACCCTCTGCTTCCTACCCTCTGTCATTTATTTCAAACCCACTCTTACCCAGTACTCCATGGAGCCTCAGTTTTCTTTTTACCTGTTGTTCCATCTGTTGAACAACTTCTCAGCTATGGCACTGTACAAGATAAGAGTGTCTCTGTATGTCAGTTTGCGATCAGTGATCACATGCCAGGTAAGTTTCTGGGTGTGAAGAGCTGCTTCAGACTCACTCTAGCATTATGGTAGCACTGCTGCTTTTCTCGAAGGAGCCTTGCTGCCACCGAGAGCAGGAAAAGGAGTGGGCTCCTACCCTCTGTTTTCTTCTCCTCCTGAACTGAAACTGGAGTGTTGTAGTTCTTCTCCTTGTAGTGGGGGGTTTCTCCCTTGGCGCAGTATCAAGGATCGCCGGTTCAGCCCTCGTCCCTCCAGAAAGTAAAGCACTACCTACCTCTCTCCCTCATCCCTTTCTAAATTAGCTTCAGTATTTGAGTCTCAGAGAAGGGTTTTAACAGTTCCTAGACTCAAGTCCAGAACAGGTTCCTAGAGGAAGCTTTTCTAGGGTCAGGTTTCCTTGTGGATCTCTTGGTTCGGCTGTCCTTCGTTTGGACACCACAGAGCAGTCTTTTCCCGCTGCGAGATTTCTCAGTTCCTGCTCTATGGCTTCACAGGATCCTGAGATTCAGTCCACTGCTGTGATTTGGTTTCTCCTAGAACCTCACCTCTCTTTTATGGCACCCTTTAACTTTTTATTTTTTTATTTTAATTTTTAAATGTTTTTTGGCTACACCAAGTCTTAGTCGCTGCACACAGGGTCTTTTTAGTTGCCACATGGAGTATCTTTAGTTGCGATGTGTGAACTTAGTTGGAGCATGCAGGATCTAGTTCCCTGACCAGGGATCAAACCCAGGCCCCATGCATCTAATAGCATGGAGTCTTAGCCACTGGACCACCAGGCAAGTCCCTCCTTTGACTCTTTTCAAATCCTGCCACCATTGATGGACTGATGGAACACTTACTACTGTTTCTCTAGGTAAGTTTAAAAATCATCCTTTGGAGGAGACAGATTGAATGAAAAAGAGGTACTAACTTGCCCTGGAAGATTTGACCTAATGTCTCCATTTGGCCTTGTAGATCTAAAACAAAATAGGTTAGAGGAATTTCAGAATGTAAGAATTAGCCAGTAGGCCAGCTTCTAGCTATAATTTTGATGAAAGAATCAAAGAAGAATGACCAGATAACTATTAATACATCTTTTATAAATTTTGGTTTTGATGTCAGCCTTTTATTTTTCTTCAGTTGCTTTAGGTCGTAACCAGCCTTTGAAAAAGGAGAAACCTAAATGGAAAAGCGATTATCCCATGACAGATGGACAGCTGCGCAGCAAGAGAGATGAATTTTGGGATACTGCACCAGCTTTTGAAGGCCGTAAAGAGATTTGGGATGCCTTGAAGGCTGCAGCACATGCTTTTGAAAGCAATGATCATGAACTGGCACAAGCGATCATTGATGGTGCAAACATAACGTTGCCACACGGTAGGTCTAGTTATCTTCCAGAACAAAGCAGAGCGTCATCAGCTCCTTTCCAATGGCCATAAACCAAATAGAAAGTGGTCATTTTCCTAGTATGCGTTATTCTAACTGTTTTTCTTCAGTGTAGTGAAGAGGAGCATTCCTCTTTGCTTCTTTTAGCTGGAGATAGGTTTACTCTATGTGTGTGTGTGTGTGTGTGTGTGTGTGTTGGTCTCAAGAAAGAGAACACTCAATAAACCTGTATTTTCTTTTTTATATATATTTATTATTTATTTAGCAGCACTTAGCTGTGGCATTGGAGAAGGAACCTTGCCTGGAGAATCCCAGGGACGGGGGAGCCTGATGGGCTGACGTCTATGGGGTCACACAGAGTCGGACACGACTGAAGTGACTTAGCAGCTGTGGCATGCAGAATCTTTTAGTTGTGGCATGTGGGATCTAGTTCCCTGACCAGGGATCGAACCCGGGCCCCCTGCATTGGGAGCATGGAGTCTTAGCCACTGGACCGCCAGGGAAGTCCCTAAACCTGTATTTTCTAACTTCCATATAATCTAGCTCTCCATCAAGGCTTCCCCCTGCCCCAGTCTTCTGGAGGTTCTACTTCACTGATTTCCTGCTTGCACTAGAGAAGTAATCTCAGATTACATCTCAGAAGCCATAGAGAGTCAGTGAACTCACCTTTAGTCGTTAGCCTTCTTCATCGAGGCCTGTTTTCAGCATAATGAGCAAACCTAAACTTGGAAGTGAGTCTCATGTATTTTTAAGGACAGTTCTATGATTGTATCCCTGAGCATTATTAGAAACCTCTCTCCTTTGCTTAGGAATGTGACTCTAAGAACCACCATAAGCTTTGAATGTTTCCAGGGACACATATATCCTGGACACATGCATATCCTCATATTTAGTCTCCTGGATTAGAAACAAATTTCATGCTATACTAAGATTTAGATGTTAATTTTATATTATAATCTTGTTCTGTTTACTGTATTTATAAATTTTTCTTGTCACTTTTTCAAGTTAATATTTTTCTAAGTTGTCTATCTTGCTCCTATATACTCTTTTGTGTAGTTTTCTATTTCTGTTTTTGGTTATACTTTTATTGGTTGTTTCTTTTTCAGTATCCTCCTATTTTTTTCTCCCCTCCCTCACCTCCCCAGGAATCTTTAGTAAAAGGGAAAAGATTCATATAATCTGAAGAGAAACACAGCTATGGATCAGTATCTTCCTTTATTTGTCTACATTTTGAAAGGAGCAGTGCTTTCCACTGTTTATCTGCTTTATGTCCTTTGATTCCTTTTCAAATAAAGGATGTTCAACTTAGTAACCTTCCCAGTTTTCCAAATCTCCATTAATTTTTTTGAATTAATTGTATATCTAAGAAACTTTTTAAAAATAGATCAGATCAGATCAGTCGCTCATTTGTGTCCGACTCTTTGTGACCCCACGAATCGCAGCACGCCAGGCCTCCCTGTCCATCACCAACTCCTGGAGTTCACTGAGACTCACGTCCATCGAGTCAGTGATGCCATCCAGCCATCTCATCCTCTGTCGTCCCCTTCTCCTCCTGCCCCCAATCCCTCCCAGCATCAGAGTCTTTTCCAATGAGTCAACTCTTCGCATGAAGTGGCCAAAGTACTGGAGTTTCAGCTTTAGCATCATTCCTTCCAAAGAAATCCCAGGGCTGATCTCCTTCAGAATGGACTGTTTGGATCCCCTTATATATATTCCATAGCTATCTTATTCTTTTATTAATGAAAGCTTATTAGGATTGTCTTGGGTTAGTAACATTGGCACCCACTATATATAGATCACTTTTTCTACACAGGTATAAAAATGATCCCTTCTATTTTTTAAAAATTTATAATAGAATGCTATTTTAATATGACTCTTAAGTTGCTATTTTCATGGATAATCTCTGAATTCTTTACCTCTTACGTGACTGAAGTACACATCATTTTGCTCCATTACTTTTTTTAGTTCTATAATTTGTCTTCAGATACTATCTTTATATAATATAAAGCGAAGGGCTTTCCTTTATAATTGATTTTATCATCCTCTTTTTAATGCTTGTGAGTGAGTGAGTGAAAGTTGCTCAGTCGTGTCCGACTCTTTGTGGCCCCATGGACTATATATATAGTTCATGGAATTCTCCAGGCCAGAATTCTGGAGTAGGTAGCCTTTCCCTTCTGCAGCGGCTCTTCCCAACCCAGGGACTGAACCCAGATCTCCCACATTGCAGGTGGATTCTTTACCAGCTGAGCCACAAGGGACCCCAAGAATACTGGAGTGGGTAGCCTATCCCTTTTCCAGCGGATCCTCCCAACCCAGGAATCAAACCGTGGTCTCTTTCATTACAGGCAGATTCTTTACCAACTGAGCTATCAGGGAAGCCCTTTATCTTCTATTTAAAGCAGAATATATTTGTATTTCTAAGGCCTACAAGTGGAGTTGGGGGTGTTGTTTATCTGTGATTGTCTTAATTTAGAAGCTCAAGACCCAGAACCTTAGAACTTTAACTTCCTTACTTTGTACTTATCATAGTTACCTATGGGAAAATCTGATTTCATTCAATAAATTATGGCCTTGTTTACAAGTTCATGGAGGTATCATAGTTCTGTTTCATTTAAAGTGGGGCCTACACATGGGCTCAATCTCTAAAAACTCAAGTCTCCCACTTCTGCTTTTATCTGTGTGAACTGAAGAGACATGATCCTGGCAGCTCCAGCAACTGACAGATTAAGGAGAATTATTCTGGGAAATTTGAGAATATTAAATGAGCTTCTACTCTTCCCCTCTATGTTAAGGAATATTTTCCACTTTAGCATGAAAGAATCAAATAGACTTTCTTAAGCTTTCTGTTTGAAAGTTCTATAATAACTTCCTGTGTATTATTATCATTGGTACCCTTGATTGATTTCCCTTGTTCATATCTGAAACTTACCAATAATGTTTGTTGAATGGACTTTTAAATTATGTTTTGTCATATACTCTAACTCACCATCAGTTTATAGCTTAGCTACTTCAGTTCAGTTGCTCAGTTGTGTCCGACTCTTTGAGACCCCATGAATCGCAGCATGCCAGGCCTCCCTGTCCATCACCAACTCCCGGAGTCCACTCAAACCCATGTCCATTGAGTCGGTGATGCCATCCAACCATCTCATCCTCTGTCGTCCCCTTCTCCTCCTGCCCTCAATCCCTCCCAGCATCAGGGTCTTTTCCAATGACTCAGCTCTTCGCATAAGGTGGCCAAAATATTGGAGTTTCAGCTTCAACATCAGTCCTTCCAATGAACACCCAGGACTGATCTCCTTTAGGATGGACTGGTTGGATCTCCTTGCAGTCCAGGGGACTCTCAAGAGTCTTCTCCAACACCACAGTTCAAAAGCATCAGTTCTTCGGCACTCAGCCTTCTTTTTAGTCCAAATCTCACATCCATACATGACCACAGGAAAAACCATAGCCTTGACTAGACAGACCTTTGTTGGCAAAGTAATGTCTCTGCTTTTTAATATGCTGTCTAGGTTGGTCATAACTTTCCTTCCAAGGAGTAAGCATCTTTTAATTTCATGGCTGCAGTCACCATCTGCAGTGATTTTGGAGCCCAGAAAAATAAAGTCTGACACTGTTTCCACTGTTGCCCCATCTATTTCCCATGAAGTAATGGGACCGGAGGCCATGATCTTCGTTTTCGGAATGTTGAGCTTTAAGCCAACTTTTTCACTCTCCTCTGTTACTTTCATCAAGAAGCTCTTTAGTTCTTCTTCACTTTCTGCCATAAGGGTGGTGTCATCTGCATATCTGAAGTTATTGATATTTCTCCCGGCAATCTTGATTCCAGCTTGTGCTTCCTCCAGCCCAGTGTTTCTCATGATGTACTCTGCATATAAGTTAAATAAGTAGGGTGACAATATACAGCCTTGATGTACTCCTTTTGCTATTTGGAACCAGTCTGTTGTTCCATGTCCAGTTCTAATTGTTGCTTCCTGACCTGCATACAGGTCTCTCAAGAGGCAGATCAGGTGGTCTGGTTGCCCATCTCTTTGAGAATTTTCCACAGTTTATTGTGATACACACAGTCAAAGGCTTTGGCATAGTCAATAAAGCAGAAATAGATGTTTTTCTGGAACTCTTGCTTTTTTGATGATCCAGCAGATGTTGGCAATTTGATGTCTTGTTCCTCTGCCTTTTCTAAAACCTTCAGTTCAGTTCAGTCGCTCAGTCGTGTCTGACTCTTTGTGACCCCATGAATCGCAGCACACCAGGCCTCCCTGTCCATCACAAACTCCCATTGTTCACTCAGACTCACATCCATCGAGTCAGTGATGCCATCCAACCATCTCATCCTCTGTCGTCCCCTTCTCCTCCTGCCCCCAATCCCTCCCAGCGTCAGAGTCTTTTCCAATGAGTCAACTCTCCGCATGAGGTGGCCAAAGTACTGGAGTTTCAGCTTCAGCATCAGTCTTTCCATTGAACACCCAGGACTGATCTCCTTAAGAATGGACTGGTTGGATCTCCTTGCAGTCCAAGGGACTCTCAAGAGTCTTCTCCAACACCACAGTTCAAAAGCATCAATTCTTCGGCACTCAGCCTTCTTCACGGTCCAACTCTCACATCCATACATGACCACAGGAAAAACCATAGCCTTGACTAGACAGACCTTTTTTGGCAAAGTAATATCTCTGCTTTTGAATATGCTATCTAGGTTGGACATAACTTTCCTTCCAAGGAGTAAACGTCTTTTAATTTCATGGCTGCAGTCACCATCTGCAGTGATTTTGGAGCCCCAAAAAATAAAGTCTGCCACTGTTTCCACTGTTTCCCCATCTATTTCCCAGGAAGTGATGGGACTGGATGCCGTGATCTTCGTTTTCTGAATGTTGAGCTTTAAGCCAACTTTTTCACTCTCCTCTGTTACTTTCATCAAGAAACTCTTTAGTTCTTCTTCACTTTCTGCCATAAGGGTGGTGTCATCTGTATATCTGAGGTTATTGATATTTCTCCCAGCAATCTTGATTCCAGCTTGTGTTTCTTCCAGTCCAGCATTTCTCATGATGTACTCTGCATATAAGTTAAATAAGTAGGGTGACAATATACAGCCTTGATGTACTCCTTTTGCTATTTGGAACCAGTCTGTTGTTCCATGTCCAGTTCTAACTGTTGCTTCCTGACCTGCATACAGATTTCTCAAGAGGCAGGTCAGGTGGTCTGGTATTCCCATCTCTTTCAGAATTTCCCACAGTTTATTGTGATCCACACAGTCAAAGGCTTTGGCATAGTCAATAAAGCAGAAATAGATGTTTTTCTGGAACTCTCTTGCTTTTTCCATGATCCAGAGGATGTTGTTACATGTTTTTACCTAGACCTCCTCAGTGGTATTGGTGAAATCCCTTCTATCTTTTAGATGTAATTATGTAATTGAAATTTTATCTTTGACACATTTTGTTATGTTAAACCATAAAGTCTTAAAGTGTTCAGCACTTCATATTTTGAGTTTAAAATATTGCATCGGCTTTAGCTCTTGTTCAGCTCAGGCTTTGGTATGCGACCTAGCCTTATTTCTTGTCTTTACTGTATTACTTATAGCTATGTGCCTTTGGGCAAATCACTTCTGTAAGCTTCAGTCCTCTCATCTATAAAATACGGATATAAGTGCCTGCCTTGGAGTGTGGTTGTATTGATTAAATGTGATGATAACACGTGTAAGTTGCTTACCTGGTCCAAAACACACTTAATAAATAGTAGTGCGGATGATTGTATTTCTTAACCTCTGACATTAACAAGTAAACTCCTTGCACCAAAATCTTAAATTATAGATTTCAATCATTTTCTGGATGTAATATTTACTGGTGACATCTTTCTTTGGTTTTTTAGAATACCCTTCTCTTGGGCATATGCCTAATGGAGTTTTGAGGTTGACCTTGATTCAGTAGCAAGCAGCAACAGATTTATTACTCAGACACCAAGCAGTGAGGACATTATTAGTTTAGCGTCATCTCACACCTGACTCATGCCTGTCCCCTTTGTCTGTAGCTGTCGGTGTTACTCACACGGTTACTGAACTGATCATAGACTGACAACCTGAAGAGATCCTAGGATATATGCTTCTTTCTAAATCATCTCCTTTTTTGTTTTCATCTCATCCTCTCTTCTCTTCCCATAATCTTTTTGTTATCTCACCTGTACTCATATTATCTTCCCAGTGTAAATATAAAAGTTCTTTAAAGTTTGAAAGCCGTATGAAAATGTCTTTGTAAATGTGTTTGTAAATAAGCAAGGATTGTGCTGTTTTGGTTTGTTGTATTTAGTGTCAGTGTTGTGTGCATAAAAATTATGTGTTTTTCCATGGCCTTTATTTTTGTGTTTCAAGGAAACAACAAAAAACCTTTTCCCTGTATTTTCTCTTTCGTTTCTTTTTCTAACAGTGGTTCCCTTCATAACTACATTTGTTTTATCTTAATTCCAGTCAGCAGGTCATATTCATTATATTCCTGCCTTGTGCAAGCATAAAAGGAGTCTATGCTTTTAAATTGTCTTCCTCTGTTACTGTCAGTGAGAAGTCTTTAGTTTTTTTTCTTAAAAGGCGGTAGCGATTGTGAAGAGGGAAGTTGGTGTCCTAAAACTACCTGGGGATTTTATACATGAAGGTGTGTTTTCACTGTGGAAATTATGACTCAGGTAGAGGGTGGTATGAACATGTGCAATAGTGTACTGTTGTGGAAAAGCTCCCTGGATGATTCTAATGTCTGGTGCTTCTTTTCCATAGCCTCCCCATTCTAGAAGAGCTTTATTTTTCATTATTGACACAGCATTTTTTACTCATGGTCTTACGTTTCTTACAGCTTATTTTCTTTTTCTAGTTGAGTACTGTTTTTTCACTACCTGAAATTCCCCCAAACAGTATTTTGCCTGTGAAACCAGATTATAGATTAAGTGGCTTGCCCAAATTAGCATAAACAGGGTGAAAGAAAGGGAGGTGGTTTTATTTTCATTTTTCACAGAGTCTGGTTCATAGTGGGTTATTCAGATATTTTCAGTGAAAGCTTGTTCAGAAACAATATATGTTTATCTTGTAACAAGGAGGATTTAATGCTCTTTCTTAAATTACTATTTAGAAGATTTACAGGGATTTTTAAAATTGCCTGCTTCCTTTCCCTGCCTTCCATGGAAGGTTCCCTGACTTCTAGAAAGGTTTTTTTTTCTTTGGCATCTACAATTAGTATGTTTTCCAACTCCCTGCAATTCACATGTAAAAGCTCCCTTCTTAACCATCCTTCTGTAGGAAGAGGAGCTGTTCACCACTCCCCAAACACTTTTCTCATATTTAAAGACTTAACCCCAACATTATTCTTACTTCTTTCTCATCACTAAACATTACCAGTTCTTCAGATGAACATTTGAAGGCCAATTTCTTTTGTCCTTTTTCATGCTTCAGGATATGAGAAGTAGGGAGGGTAGGGGAGGGAGGAAGGAAGAGGGTTCAGGATGGGGAACGCGGGTATACCTGTGGCGGATTCATTTCGATATTTGGCAAAACTAATACAATATTGTAAAGTTTAAAAATAAAATAAAATTAAAAAAAAAAAGAAAATGGTATTCTTTAAAACATACCTCTTTTTTAATCACCTTTAAAATACAGGTAGAAGAGGAATTGTCCAGTTTTTTTTTTTTTTTTTTTTCCTGGTCTTTCTTACTGCAAAATATATCAAATGTGAATAAATTAAATTACATATAATGTAGTTTAAATTTTTAAAAACCAAGGAGTTTATAAGTATCATTAATGGAGCATTTCTGTATTTAGGAAACCAACATGATAAAAAATCGTGGACTGAGAATCAGAAATAATAAAATACTACCAATTCATGTTTTGAATTGATATTATTTAATTTTCATCCTGTGATAATCACCTGCAACAGTCCCTATTTTAAACAGCTGAGAAAACTGAAGTACAGGGAGGTTATGTCATTTTTCCGAGGTAGAAGTCATGAAATTGGGTTTTAAACTCCAGTCCTAGATCTAACTAACTAAAGCAGTTAAATTACAAGGTCAAGTCATTTCATCTGTGTTTTCTATGAAGTTACTGCACAAGTAATCTCCAGTGTTAATTCCATATCTACCATTTTAAGTCCCTCCCACACTATACAGAGTACTTTAAAATGACATAGTTCTATTACTAGTAAAGAGAAACGAGTGGATTCTCTAAGACATGGACAGGCAGGAAATGCGTTAGTGTATTAGAGGCCCGTTAAGAAGCAAGTCATGAATTCTGAGTCCTTTAAAGGTCCCTATAAGAATTTGTCATTTAATAAACTTAATTCATGAAGATAAAAGTTTAAGAACAGAAGCATGAACCTCCTGTACATACAGGAGAGAGGGAATTTTTACCAGACTTGTATCTGGAAATGAAACAGGGTCTTAATAAAGGATCTGATGGCTGATTTATCATAATTAAATGTTGTATCCTTTTCTTCTCTTTATCTTCAAAAAGACAAAAACGATTTGGAGTTACGCAACGTAGCTTCATCTGCTCCTCCGCTGCTGTCACCCTTGTTTTCTTCAAATAAAGCACCAAAGTCCCTAAAATAGCTGAGGTGGGAGTTTGTCCCTTACTCAGTAGGCTTGTCTCTGAAGAAGACCTCCTTTCTTCCATTCTGGGTGGTAAGAATGGAGGGAAAGAAGGATTTCTAATGTGGTCTCAAGACATATATTGCCTCAACTTCTACTTCTGTAAAGCTGGGTCAGCTAAATAAACCAGATACAAGTGCTGCTGATCTATCCCTCTGTCCTTTTAAGGATCTGGACTTAAAAGATCAGTGTCTTCTTAGAAATGTGGCCAAATGTTCCACAAGCTCTTAGTCATGGTCTAACCTTCATACGACTTTGGTAATGCATCCAGACTAAGTCACTTTTCACCTGTGCTTGCTAGAAGAGATGATAGTCTTGGTGCTTCTGAATCCCGGTCTTAATAGCTAATTTGGTGGGATAAGATACCAGAACCTGCTTCTCCTAGAGCCTGATTACCAGACATAAGCTTAATTTAATTCCCACTAAAGAGTTTGCATGAGGGAGCCTGTAACCTGTTAGTTTTGAAAGACTGCTCATAATATCTAGATGAAGGGTAATTTTGATGGCCCTTTTGACATTGTGGTGTTTACAGAGAACCTTGTGAAGCCTAAAGCAGTGGACTCAAACATGATGAAATTGTTTCATCCTTTGTGATACTGCTATTGGTGAGCTACCCGCCCCCCCGCCATAAGTCTAGTTTTGAGATTTAAAACTTCTTGAGGAGGGAACTGACATTATTGAGTGTTTCTATGAATTCATTATATGTACCAGTCAATTTTGCGTGTGTTTTATTATTTAATCCTTAAAACAACTTTGTGAGGTAGATACTGTAGTCCTTGAGGAAACAGACTGACTATGTCTAAGATTAGAATCCAAATTAAAATTTTGGTGTGACAGCTCAAAGCCACTGTTCATTCTGTCAGATATCACTGCTTTTCCAACTTCTGTTCCTCTGACAGACTGAACAGTGGGCTGCCTGAGCCACAGGTCTAACCCAGTATTCTCTCCTTCCCATTCTTTGTTACTTCAGATTCTTTTCCTTTTTAACTGTGTCCAGGTCACTTGTGTGTCGGTCTTCTGTTGCTTTAGGAAGTCATGGTTTTTGAAGAGTTCATGCTTTCTTGGTCAGTTTGAAAAGTGAAGTCAAAAATAAAGACATCCTTTCTCATCCTTGGAAGAAACCCCAAGTGTGATACAAGCCTTGCAATTCTAGCGTACAGCTTTCATGATTAATTTTGGGAGGGAGATTTCTTCTATCAGATTGCCAGTATGTTTTCAATATTATTGATAAATGTTTTCAACACTATTAAGGTATATTGAAGAACACATATTTGAAGTATACAGTTTGATCAGCTTTGACATGTAAACACCCATGACTGACAAAAATTTTAATATCCTCAAAAGCGTCCTTACATAAAATTGATTTTCAACTTTGATTTTCAAATTTGATCATGTAACACTGCAAGTCTCACATGGTAAAAGTTTGAAGACCTAGTTGGTCTTAAACATAGAGGAAAACCATAAGATTGAAGATGGCGGAGGAGTAGGACGGGGAGAACACTTTCTCCCCCACAAACTCATCAAAAGAGCATTTAAACGTCGAGTAAATTCCACAAAACAACTTCTGAATGCCGGCAGAGGACATCAGGCACCCAGAAAAGCAATCCAACTCTTCGAAAGGAGGTAGGAAAAAATATAAAAGACAAAAAAAGAGACAAAAGAGGGAGGGACGGAGTTCCGTCCCGGGAAGGGAGTCTTAAAAAGAGAACAGTTTCCAAACACCAGGAAACCTTCTCACTGCTGAATCTGTGCCGAGCTTTGGAAGCACAGAGGGCAACATAACGGGGAGAAAAAATAAATAAACAATTAAAACTCGAAGACTGCAAGTCCTACGGTAACTCCCCCAGCGGAGAAGCAGCGCAGACGCCTGCACGCGCCATTAGCAAGCGGGGGCTGGGCAGGGAGGCGCAGCGCAGGCTGCATCGCTTAGAGTAAGAATCTGGCCTGAATACCCTGAGCACTATCTGAGCGAAATAATTTGGGCTAGCAAACCAGACTGTGGGATATCTACCACGCGAAAAGCCAGCCCCAACCTAAGACACCGCCAGGCCCGCGCACGGAACAAAGAACTGAACAGAGATAGCTGGCTGCTGACCTTCCCCCTCCGGTGACAGGCAGCCAGAGCCGGAAGGAGGCAATCGCAGCCCCAGAGAGACATTATCTATAAAACTGTAAGCAGGCTTCTTTGCTAACTAAAACTTCTTGGGGGTCTGGACGGTTAACATCTGCCTGAGAAGGTGCGCTGGTTTTACACCCAGATAACCGAGTGGCGGGGAGGCGATAAGTCGCAGCATTGGCGCTCGCCAAACACCTCATCACTTGAGCTGCTCGGACCTGGGAAGAGCACAAAACTCAGGCCCAACTGAGTCTGCACCTCTGAGGACTGCCCGAGTGCCTGAACCTGAGCGGCTTGGACCTGGGAGGTACATGCAGCCCAGGGCCAGCCTTGGATTGTTCCTGGCGGAACAACCTAGAGCCCGAGCAGTGTGGGCAGGGAGGCTACACGCGCCGTGAGCGGGGGCAGACCCAGTGTGGCTGAGGCACTGCGAGCGCACGCTAGTGTTATTTGTTTGCAGCATCCCTCCCTCCCTCCCCACAGCGCGACTGAACAAAGAGAAGAAATACAGCTCCATCCATCAGAACACCGACACAAGCTTCCCTAACCAGGAAACCTTGACAAGCCACCTGTACAAACCCACACACAGCGAGGAAAAGCCACAATAAAGAGAACTCCACAGACTGCCAGAATACAGAAAGGACACCCCAAACTCAGCAATTTAAACAAGATGAAGAGACAGAGGAATAGCCAGCAGATAAAGGAACAGGATAAATGCCCACCAAACCAAACAAAAGAGGAAGAGATAGGGAATCTACCTGATAAAGAATTCCGAATAATGATAGTGAAATTGATCCAAAATCTTGAAATTAAAATGGAATCACAGATAAATAGCGTGGAGACAAGGATTGAGAAGATGCAAGAAAGGTTTAACAAGGACCTAGAAGAAATAAAAAAGTCAATATATAATGAATAATGCAATAAATGAAATTAAAAACACTCTGGAGGCAACAAATAGTAGAATAACAGAGGCAGAAGATAGGATTAGTGAATTAGAAGATAGAATGGTAGAAATAAATGAATCAGAGAGAATAAAAGAAAAACGAATTAAAAGAAATGAGGACAATCTCAGAGACCTCCAGGACAATATTAAACGCTACAACATTCGAATCATAGGGGTTCCAGAAGAAGAAGACAAAAAGAAAGACCATGAGAAAATGCTTGAGGAGATAATAGTTGAAAACTTCCCTAAACTGGGGAAGGAAATAATCACCCAAGTCCAAGAAACCCAGAGAATCCCAAACAGGATAAACCCAAGGCGAAACACCCCAAGACACATACTAATCAAATTAACAAAGATCAAACACAAAGAACAAATATTAAAAGCAGCAAGGGAAAAACAACAAATAACACACAAGGGAATCCCCATAAGGATAACAGCTGATCTTTCAATAGAAACTCTTCAAGCCAGGAGGGAATGGCAAGACATACTTAAAATGATGAAAGAAAATAACCTACAGCCCAGATTATTGTACCCAGCAAGGATTTCATTCAAGTATGAAGGAGAAATCAAAAGCTTCTCAGACAAGCAAAAGCTGAGAGAATTCTGCACCACCAAACCAGCTCTCCAACAAATACTAAAGGATATTCTCTAGACAGGAAACACAAAAATGGTGTATAAATTCGAACCCAAAACAATAAAGTAAATGGCAACAGGATCATACTTATCAGTAATTATCTTAAACGTAAATGGGTTGAATGCCCCAACCAAAAGACAAAGACTGGCTGAATGGATACAAAAACAAGACCCCTACATATGTTGTCTACAAGAGACCCACCTCAAAACAGGGGACACATACAGACTGAAAGTGAAGGGCTGGAAAAAGATTTTCCATGCAAATAGGGACCCAAAAAAAGCAGGAGTAGCAATACTCATATCAGATAAAATAGACTTTAAAACAAAGGCTGTGAAAAGAGACAAAGAAGGTCACTACATAATGATCAAAGGATCAATCCAAGAAGAAGATATAACAATTATAAATATATATGCACCCAACACAGGAGCACCGCAGTATGTAAGACAAATGCTAACAAGTATGAAAGGAGAAATTAACAATAACACAATAATAGTGGGAGACTTTAACACCCCACTCACACCTATGGATAGATCAACTAAACAGAAAATTAACAAGGAAACACAAACTTTAAATGATACAATAGACCAGTTAGACCTAATTGATATCTATAGGACATTTCATCCCAAAACAATGAATTTCACCTTTTTCTCAAGCGCACATGGAACCTTCTCCAGGATAGATCACATCCTGGGCCATAAAGCTAGCCTTGGTAAATTCAAAAAAATAGAAATCATTCCAAGCGTCTTTTCTGACCATAATGCAGTAAGATTAGATCTCAATTACAGGAGAAAAACTATTAAAAATTCCAACATATGGAGGCTGAACAACACGCTGCTGAATAACCAACAAATCACAGAAGAAATCAAAAAAGAAATCAAAATTTGCATAGAAACGAATGAAAATGAAAACACAACAACCCAAAACCTGTGGGACACAGTAAAAGCAGTCCTAAGGGGAAAGTTCATAGCAATACAGGCACACCTCAAGAAACAAGAAAAAAGTCAAATAAATAACCTAACTCTACACCTAAAGCAACCAGAAAAGGAAGAAATGAAGAACCCCAGGGTTAGTAGAAGGAAAGAAATCTTAAAAATTAGAGCAGAAATAAATGCAAAAGAAACAAGAGAGACCATAGCAAAAATCAACAAAGCCAAAAGCTGGTTCTTTGAAAGGATAAATAAAATTGACAAACCATTAGCCAGACTCATCAAGAAACAAAGAGAGAAAAATCAAATCAATAAAATTAGAAACGAAAATGGAGAGATCACAACAGACAACACAGAAATACAAAGGATCATAAGAGACTATTATCAACAATTATATGCCAATAAAATGGACAATGAGGAAGAAATGGACAAATTCTTAGAAAAGTACAACTTTCCAAAACTCGACCAGGAAGAAATAGAAAACCTTAACAGACCCATCACAAGCACGGAAATTGAAACTGTAATCAAAAATCTTCCAGCAAACAAAAGCCCAGGTCCAGACGGCTTCACAGCTGAATTCTACCAAAAATTTAGAGAAGAGCTAACACCTATCCTGCTCAAACTCTTCCAGAAAATTGCAGAGGAAGGTAAACTTCCAAACTCATTCTATGAGGCCACCATCACCCTAATACCAAAACCTGACAAAGATCCCACAAAAAAAGAAAACTACAGGCCAATATCACTGATGAACATAGATGCAAAAATCCTTAACAAAATTCTAGCAATCAGAATCCAACAACACATTAAAAAGATCATACACCATGACCAAGTGGGCTTTATCCCAGGGATGCAAGGATTCTTCAATATCCGCAAATCAATCAATGTAATACACCACATTAACAAATTGAAAAATAAAAACCATATGATTATCTCAATAGATGCAGAGAAAGCCTTTGACAAAATTCAACACCCATTTATGATAAAAACTCTCCAGAAAGCAGGAATAGAAGGAACATACCTCAACATAATAAAAGCTATATATGACAAACCCACAGCAAACATTACCCTCAATGGTGAAAAATTGAAAGCATTTCCTCTAAAGTCAGGAACAAGACAAGGGTGCCCACTTTCACCATTACTATTCAACATAGTTTTGGAAGTTTTGGCCACAGCAATCAGAGCAGAAAAAGAAATAAAAGGAATCCAAATTGGAAAAGAAGAAGTAAAACTCTCACTATTTGCAGATGACATGATCCTCTACATAGAAAACCCTAAAGACTCCACCAGAAAATTACTAGAACTAATCAATGATTATAGTAAAGTTGCAGGATATAAAATCAACACACAGAAATCCCTTGCATTCCTATACACTAATAATGAGAAAACAGAGAAATTAAGGAAACAATTCCATTCACCATTGCAACGAAAAGAATAAAATACTTAGGAATATATCTACCTAAAGAAACTAAAGACCTATATATAGAAAACTATAAAACACTGGTGAAAGAAATCAAAGAGGACACGAATAGATGGAGAAATATACCATGTTCATGGATTGGAAGAATCAATATAGTGAAAATGAGTATACTACCCAAAGCAATTTATAGATTCAATGCAATCCCTATCAAGCTACCAACAGTATTCTTCACAGAGCTAGAACAAATAATTTCACAATTTGTATGGAAATACAAAAAACCTCGAATAGCCAAAGCGATCTTGAGAAAGAAAAATGGAACTGGAGGAATCAACCTACCTGACTTCAGGCTCTACTACAAAGCCACAGTTACCAAGACAGTATGGTACTGGCACAAAGACAGAAATATAGATCAATGGAACAAAATAGAAAGCCCAGAGATAAATCCACGCACATATGGACACCTTATCTTTGACAAAGGAGGCAAGAATATACAATGGATTAAAGACAATCTCTTTAACAAGTGGTGCTGGGAAATCTGGTCAACCACTTGTAAAAGAATGAAACTAGAACACTTTCTAACACCATATACAAAAATAAACTCAAAATGGATTAAAGATCTCAACGTAAGACCAGAAACTATAAAACTCCTAGAGGAGAACATAGGCAAAACACTCTCTGACATACATCACAGCAGGATCCTCTATGACCCACCTCCCAGAATATTGGAAATAAAAGCAAAAATAAACAAATGGGACCTAATTAAACTTAAAAGCTTCTGCACATCAAAGGAAACTATTAGCAAGGTGAAAAGACAGCCTTCAGAATGGGAGAAAATAATAGCAAATGAAGCAACCGACAAACAACTAATCTCAAAAATATACAAGCAACTCCTACAGCTCAACTCCAGAAAAATAAATGACCCAATCAAAAAATGGGCCAAAGATCTAAATAGACATTTCTCCAAAGAAGACATACAGATGGCTAACAAACACATGAAAAGATGCTCAACATCACTCGTTATCAGAGAAATGCAAATCAAAACCACTATGAGGTACCATTTCACACCAGTCAGAATGGCTGCGATCCAAAAGTCTACAAATAATAAATGCTGGAGAGGGTGTGGAGAAAAGGGAACCCTCTTACACTGTTGGTGGGAATGCAAACTAGTACAGCCACTATGGAGAACAGTGTGGAGATTCCTTAAAAAACTGGAAATAGAACTGCCTTATGATCCAGCAATCCCACTGCTGGGCATACACACTGAGGAAACCAGAAGGGAAAGAGACACGTGTACCCCAATGTTCATTGCAGCACTGTTTATAATAGCCAGGACATGGAAGCAACCTAGATGTCCATCAGCAGATGAATGGCTAAGAAAGCTGTGGTACATATACACAATGGAGTATTACTCAGCCATTAAAAAGAATACATTTGAATCAGTTCTAATGAGGTGGATGAAACTGGAGCCTATTATACAGAGTGAAGTAAGCCAGAAGGAAAAACACCAATACAGTATACTAACGCATATATATGGAATTTAGAAAGCTGGTAACGATAACCCTGTATACGAGACAGCAAAAGAGACACTGACGTATAGAACAGTCTTATGGACTCTGTGGGAGAGGGAGAGGGTGGGAAGATTTGGGAGAATGGCATTGAAACATGTGAAATGTCATGTATGAAACGAGATGCCAGTCCAGGTTCAATGCACGATACTGGATGCTTGGGGCTGGTGCACTGGGACGACCCAGAGGGATGGTGTGGGGAGGGAGGAGGGAGGGGGGTTCAGGATGGGGAACACATGTATACCCGTGGTGGATTCATTTTGATGTTTGGCAGAACTAATACAATTATGTAAAGTTTGAGAATAGAATAAAATTAATTAAAAAAAAAAAAAAGAGGAAAACCAGTGAGGCCTTTGAATGTTTACAAAGATGTCTTTTTTTTAATCTCAAAGACCGCTTGAGAAACAGTAAAGTGTTAGATGTTATGACATTTAAGAAAGCTATTTTTATTATTTGGTTTTTAATTTAGTCCTGTCTTTATAATTTTCTTGTGAAATATTTTGCAGCCAAATTAAAAGCAGCCATAGAAAACAAGGAAAATTTAACATCGGAGCCAATCATCTAGATAGAAGATAAATAAAAACAACCTCAAACAATTATGTATGAAATCAGGACAGAAGGTAGTCTTGGCAGGTTTCTTCCTGCCCTGGGGAGCTTTCAGGGCTTCCTGACCAGGGGAAGCAGTGGCCTGGCGGCATTTATCCCTGTGGCCATCTGTCTCTCTGCTAGGACTCGGTTGAGGCCTATAATGATGTGAGGAGAAGGAGGAATAAAAGACGGGTGTACTTCCACAAAGAACGTTTGGTGAGCAATCTAAGCAACCCTGGCTAGCACATCTTTAGAATGAGTGGGGAATTGTTAGATGAGCTGCACCATCAGTGGTCAGTGGGTGATAATTTAAAACCTTTTGTAAATTGCAGATGCAAACCCAGCTAGGAGTAATTTTTGGAAAGGTTAAAAAAAATCCTAATCTTACCTACTTTTAGAGTGGTCCCTTCCCTTTTGTGTTTATACACAGGGTTTCTTTAAGGGAAGCTATCCATCTTCTCACCATACTCTGTTTTTTACACTCTCCTCTCAAATATTGTAGATGAAACATTGACAGCAATATGTCCGTTTTGTCACTACATGTGGTGGCTTCAGAGCACTGAAACTTCTTAGTCACCACTTCCTTTTGCCTCCTCTTCTGTATCCTCCTTTGCTTGGTCACTAACAGCACTGGCAAATGTATTTTGGGCTGCACTGTGCCTTGTGATTCACGTTTGGCTTTTCATCCCTCTTGTATTTGTCCTCTGCCTTTTTCCAAGAGCATTTCTTCCTTCCACTAGCCATATCATTAACCTGAGAGTCCAGTAGAGCTATCACAAGCCCTGAAGCCTTATCCGTGTGTCATACATTTACTTCTTCAGGAATCAGATTATGGTACTCTGTTACTCTCTGACCCGGGACAAGCTTACCTGTCTCTTCTTCAGTTTTCCCATTTGTAAAATGAGTATGATAAACTTACTTTACTGGGTCATTGTGAGAATTAAATGTCATTGTATATGAAGTGCTCAGACAGAGCTAGTAAGCCCTCTTTTTAAGTGTTTGCTTTTATGTTTAAGCTTGTACATTCAAGATTATTACTGTACACACTGCTTTTATCTTTTTCCCAATATGCCTCTTCAGTTACCTTCAGATAACTCAATTGAAGTATCTCCCCATACCTGCAGCAGTTAAGACTAAGCAAAGAATCTTGTAACCCTGAATTCTTTATCACTCTCATTTCCTAGTTAGGTGATTTGCCTTTCCTAAACTATCATTGGGCTTCCCTGGTGGCTTAGATGGTAAAAGAATCCACCTGCATTGCAGGAGACCTGGGTTCAGTCTCTGGGTTGGGAAGATCCCCTGGAGGAGAGCATGGCAACCCCCTCCAGGATTCTTGCCTGAAGAATCTCCATGGACAGAGGATCCTGGCAGGCTATAATCCATGGGGTTGCAGAGAGTTGGACACGACTGAGCACACACACAATCTATCATTAGGTCCTGCTAATTACCACCAATTCTTTCAGATCCATTTCTTTCCATTGTTAGGCAATCATTTTAGCTGGTTCCCCTAATTCCAGTCAGTCACTCTCGTTTCATGCAAATAATAAAATAATCTTTAGGCTTTGTCTTATTCCCTGGCATAATATTTCTTGGCATATAGTAGGCACTCAATATTTGTAGGAGTGACTCATGGACTGGTATTAGCCACCTTTAGAAATGTTCTATAGTATTAAGTCTCCCTAAGCCTTCTATTAGATTTTCACTGTTGCTGTTTAGTAATTTCACACAGTTGATTCTGTATTTCACCTCAGCAAAGCCACTTTTTATTCCATACTTACATTAATTCTTATTTCCATATAATTCATATTTCTTGGGATGCCCTTTATTTGTATTGTGTCATGCCTGTAGTGGAGTAAAGTGTTAGCTGTGCCGTCGTGTCCGACTCTTTGTGACCCCGTGGACTGTATGTAGCTTCCCAGGCTCCTCTGTCCATGGGATTCTCCAGGCAGGAATACTGGAGTGGGTAGCCATTCCCTTCTCCAGGGGATCTTCCTGACCCAGGGATTGAGCCCAGGTCTCTTGGATTGTTGGCAGATTCTTTACTGCCTGAGCCACCAGAGAAGCTCCCTGTGTCATGCTTAGAGCACACTATTTTTATAGAGTTTTTTCTTTCTTGGCTCTACCAGCTCTAGTCCCATCACTGCTGTGTGATACCTTGGCTCCTCTGTCTGGTTCTCAGTGTATCAATTTGTATTTAAACCCTTGGTGGTTACACTATGTCTGCTTCCCTTGACTCTAAGCTCCTGGGGATCAGGGGCAGCCTTTGCTTCCTTGTAACCCTCTGTGCTCAGTGCCAGTGACACACCCTAACACTTCCAGGTGTTTGCCAAGTGATGGAGACCACCGTTAGTTTTGTCTTTAATAAAAAGACGCAGGGCCGTAAAACGGTGGGGGATTTGGGAATATATTGTTCAGAACAGTTTGAGCCTACAGAGGAGTCATTCTGCTCTGTATAGGTAACTCTGGGGTAGTATTCAGCTCTGGTCTATATTGATTAATTTTTTGATACTTTATGGACTCAGATATTTAATGTGGGTAGAGGGTAATCCATAAAACTAGTCTAAAAATATAATTAATATTTGACTTCATGGCCTGAATTTTTGGCATATTTATTTTTTAGTTTAATCTAAAACTGGAACATATTTATAATTCAGTTTGCAATATAATTTGACTGGCAGGAGTGAAGAACAGAGTAAACCAGAAAATTTCATGTTAGATAAATTGAAGTTACCTTTCCCCAAAATATCGGAATATAGGAGCTTCTTAGCCGTAGAGTCTGGATAGTTTATTTCCAGCATTATAGATGTGAGGCTTCCTGAGCTGGAGCAAGAAGATGTGCCATCCAGCTGTACCTCTTCCATGGAGCTTTGATTCTTACCCATTTGAATCTGAAAACTGAACCCTTGACTTTCTGGGCTGAAGGGCAGGTGGGGAAAGACTCAGCTTTACACTGTGATGCAGAAGTGAGTATTCAGATCTGGGAAGACCACAGTGCCTGGCAGGCTGTGTGTCTGTCGTAAGGGTGCCTTGCGCTGCTGTTCAGCCCTGGACAAGACGCTGCCACAGCGCCTCGCGCCTTCCTTTCTCGGGAGGCTGGAAATGCAGGCTGCCTTTTGGTCAAGATATGATTCTGCCCACAGTTTGACAGCTTTGGTTTGCTTTCCTGTTCTCTATCTCTTGTGGTGCATGAATATGAAGCAGTGTGTGTAAACCTGGAAACCAATTTACAGGTCATTTTTATCCTGCCTCATTTAGCTAATTGAGAAAAGTATTTGAGGTTAAAGAATGCTGCTGGAGGTTGTACACCTAGTTAACAACAAGGCTGGGAGTATCGTCATGGTCTCCTGATTGCAAAAGTAGTGATTTAGCTTGGTCTCTTGGGACTTCCCTGGCATTTAAGACTTCCCGCTTCCACTGCAGGGGGTGCATGGATTTGATCCTGGTCAGGGAACTAAGATCCTGCATGTCATACTGCGTGGGCAAAAAAGGCAACCAAAAAACAAGGTGTAGAATGGTGCCTGTCTAAGAGAACTTTTTTTTTAATAGAATAGTTACGTTAATATATGGGCTTCCCCGGTGGCTCAGTGGTAAAGAATCCGCCTGCAGTGCAGGAGATGCAGGAGACTCTGGTTTGATCCTTGGGTCAGGAAGATCCCCTGGAGGAGGGCATTGCAACCTACTCCAGTTTTCTTGCCTGGAGAATCCCATGGACAGAGGAGCCTGGCGGGCTACGGTCCATGGAGTTGCACAGAGTCAGACACGACTGAAGGATCTTAGCATGCACGCATGTAAATACATGCTCTTGTACCTGTCAGGCTGGTATCAGTGGGATGTGTATCTGAAGTTATTTTCCTGAGAGAGATGATGAGTCTGTAGTGAACTCTCCACCTTTTCTTTGCTAGTTTTCCTAATGGTCAGGCCATCTGAAAGACACTGGTAGGTTTCTTTGCCTTAGAACAAGCCTATATCAAGTATGTACACAGTGAAGTTTGCACAACTGATTTTATAAATAACATTCTACAGTGTGATGGCTGCTAGTTTAGGAAACTGCTGGTGATCACAGCTGGGCTTGAAACATGTCCATCTCTACAGTTTCATAGGAGTGTTCAGATTAATTAGTGAACAGCACAGAGGCTGAACATGAAACACAGAGGAAGGGGAGATTCACGAGTATTGATGCTTGGTGGCTGAGGTCTCACCCCAGCCCATCGTACGTAACTTAGAAAGCAGGCCCAGGTCAACGCTTGGTGCGTTGGCGACTGTTCGAATCTCATGTGGAATTCTTTGTATTTTCCGCCTGTTGATAGTGACCACAGAGACCAGGTTATTAACTCACCTGTTCATTGATAACCATTTCTCAGTGTCCCACTTCCCATGTTCATTAGCCTGTGTGTAGTGTTTTGAATGTAGATGTTTTTGGTTTTTATCTATATTGAACAAAGGACACATTATGAATACCTTACAATAAAGCATTCATTCAGTATGCCCTCAAGTTCCCCAAGGGAAGCTCTGGTAATTACAATGCAGTTTATAAAGAAATTAACCATGAATATCTTCTTTTAAACCGCAAACACTTTTTATCCCCTCCCCTGAGCAGTGGGTTATAAACTTCATACTTCTTTTATTCTTCCTTTTTAACCCGTAGCTTCTCTGTAACAGATTGACTAATAATTAGGGTAAATAAAACACCTCAGTCACTTCTGTGGTAATTGTGCTAATGAGATTCATATATAAGCCATGAGCCAGTGGCAGCTGGTAAGCTTGTCATCTCTAGTTTGTGATTTCTTTGGACTGAGGTCTTCTGGCAAAGGAAGTCTGGGCATTAAGAGAACCACTCTGGGATGCTATTGTGGTGAATTGGGCTTAGAGATCTGGTTTTTTTGTTTGTTTGTTTTTTAAGGTTAACTGATTCGTTTCCTAAAAGATATCCCACTGCAGTTTGAATTTCCCCTTAATTTGGTCTGAGCATTGAAATATTAGTAAATTGGAATTTTGTGTGCTTTTTTTCCTTTTTTAATGAAACCATAAATTAGGTATAAAATGACTTAGAAGTGTGAGGGTAAGGAGTTAGGGTCCTGGTTCATTTGATAAACACTAAGATAATTGGGGGCTTCCCTGGTGGCTCAGACAGTAAAGAATTTGCCTGCCACGCAGGAGACCCAGGTCTGATCCCTGGGTCAGGAAGATCCCCTGGAGAAGGAAATGGCTACCCACTCCTCTGTTCTTGCCTGGAGAATTCCATGGACAGAGGAGCCTGGCAGGCTACAGTCCACGGGGTTGCAAAGAATCGGACACAAGTGAGCAACTGACACTTGCCCTTTTTCAGATAATTGGTCATGGGCCATCCATGATAACAGTCGTTGACCACTGACAGAGATTGGTCTTATTTTACATTTTTTTCCCTTTTAAGTGGCAAGCCAGGGAGATGTTTGAGCATTTGCACAATGTAAAGAAAAATGCATTCATTTAGGTTAAACCCTTTTTCATTTCTTCTCTTTCTGAAGGTGCACTTACAGAGTGCTATGATGAACTGGGGAATAGATACCAGCTTCCAGTCTATTGCTTGGCACCACCAATCAACATGATAGAGGAAAAGAGCGACATAGAGACTCTGGATATTCCTGAGCCACCGCCCAATTCTGGGTATGAATCTCAGCTCCGTTTGCGCCTCTCCACTGGCAAAGACCTCAAACTTGTGGTCCGCAGCACAGACACAGTGTACCACATGAAGAGACGACTGCATGCTGCGGAAGGAGTGGAACCAGCTAGTCAGCGGTGGTTCTTTTCTGGCAGACCTCTCACTGACAAAATGAGATTGGAAGAGCTGAAGATCCCAAAGGACTATGTCGTACAGGTTATAATGAGCCAACCTCTGCAGAACCCAACACCAGTTGAGAACTGACCTAGTCCTGTTGGCCGTCCCCAGATCCTTCATGCCCCTTTTTATTGTTCTCATTTCCTACTCTATGGCGTGAAATCTGTTTTCACTGCTCTGAATTCCATATGAATGGATTTAGTTCTGAGGAATTATCAGTGAAAAATTCCATCTGTGATGGAGACCAACAAAAGTAATTAATAAAATACAAAGAGCCAGCCTTTGAGACTCATGTAATTACAATTTTTAATTCAAGAGGCAGTTAAGAAATAGATAACCTTTTATTTTAAAACACCCAACAACTATGTAATGGCTGTATTTAAATGATTTGGACTGTAAATAGAAGATTGCACCCATGAAGAACAGCACCAAGCACCTATGAATACAGAGTTCTCAAATATAATTTCCAGAAATCATCGATAACAGTTATAAAACTTGAGCTTTTTGAAATGGAAACTAACAGAGCAGTACTTGAGGTTCGATAACTTTTCTGGTCTTAGTTCTTTGCTCAAGTCATATTTAGCCATAAAGGCGTAGAGACTGGCAAGTTGTGCTTCAGTATTGCTACTCCCATTCTCATGGGTTGAGCTCCTTATTTACGTTCACACTAAATTTTGGTGCCTTTCTAGCGCGTTGGTGGCAGGCATCTTTCTGGAACACTAGGCAATAATTTCGTCAGTGCATTCAGATCTCTGATTTTCAACTGATACTTAGTTGAAAAGTCCATTGTCCTCTTGCTGCATAAGTATTCTGAAATGTCTATATAAGAAGCTGTTTTCATATCCAAGCTTAGAAGGTCACTACTATATAATACCTTCATTGATCTGCCTACTCTGCTTAGAACTTTCAGAGCTAGCTGTGCCCCAAATGCATGCATACTAGGTCAGGGAATGCACAGAATCAATAAAGTAATTATCTTGTCTCCCCCGGTTTGCAGGAAGGGTGTAAGGAAAACCCATTCTGTCTGTGCCTAGGAGAATTGTGCCTGTCTTCAATCTTTCAGAAAAAAAATTTCAAGTCATAATTTACTAGTGAAAAATTTCCTGGCATCACTTAAACATTGGCAGTGAGACCTAATGATGATACGTTGCTTTATACTTCAGTGCTTACCATAATAGCTCACTGTTACCTGTAGTTGTGGTGGATGAGAATTTTCCTCTCTCATCTTTCATAGCAAAGAGGCAAATTAAGAAGCATCGGGAGATTATAAAACTGAAAAATTCCATGGCATAACCTGATTCTTCTGTATAAATTCCATGGCTTCTCAATGGAATAAAGCTGCCAAGGATTGTATTTAATGAGGAGCCTTTTCAAAGTTGGTTCCATAGGTGAGAAGGGGGCTAGCACATACGATGTCCCTGAACCTCTAGGAACCCATGAGATGGAGAAGCAGAGGCAAGCAGGCACTTAACTCGGTTCTCAAATGGGAGATGATCAGACCTCCACACTCATTTTGGATGTGAAGCACCATTATTAATTCAGTGGCAGACTGAAACTGCTATTTAGTTTAAATGTTATGTTTAAAATGTTATTAAATTTCCTGTAGCCTGATTAGATACAATATCTATAATTGTAGCGTGTTTCTGAGAGCTTTAACTGTTTCTCTTTTTTATGCAATCATTTTAAAGATTGTGGCTACATTTAATTTAGCTTTGCTGATGATTGAATCTAAATTCAAGAGGGGACAGCAACATTAATTCCAAAGGAATATTTTTATATGTGGAGGTGGAGGTACATGAGGGTGTTTTAGAATAATGCCCCGTCATCAAAATGTTTCTTAATTTGTTTGCCACATTAAACAGCAGCATCTCTCAAAGTTTGTCAACTGGAGGGAAAAAAATGTTCAAATCTATTTTTCTTAAGTAAATTCGGTGATATAATTATCTATGATTGATAAAAGTTTTTTTGTTTGTTGAGGATTTGAGCTCTGTTAAGAGTTTATTTTATTTTAAAGGAACATATACCTTGAATAACAATTTTCTGGGCATGTTTAACTAACCTAGGTGAGAAAACCATGGTGCTGTTTAATTGTAAATAGATTGATATAAGATTGGACCAATACTTGATGTGTACAATTTTAGTATGTAGGGTTTTTGTGCTTTTTAAAAAAAAAAAGTTCAATTTTTCTCTTTGTCTTTGCCTTTATTCTGGGTGTTTAACTATTATTACTGTCCACAGTAAGGGTAATCTGCTTCTTACTGATAAAACTTCTAAAAAGGTTTTTCCCCTTTTAAAACCCTTCCAGGTCAGTAAATAACAAGTTCATCATCACCAAACCTAGACTCTGCTGTATCAAACCATACATGGGCATTTATAGATACACTTTATTTGCTGCCTTGAAACCTTGGGCTCAGTAGGTTGTTGTTTTTTTAAGAATCATGCTGTAAACCAAAACCCATCATTCAGTTTTTCAGAAGGATTATCCATTTTGGATCCAAGTGGCAGGTTTTGATTGTTGAATTTTTATTTAAAATAAGCAGTACGTTCACATGGGAAAAAAATCCGAACATAAAAAAGTCTCTCTTCGACTCCTGCGCTTCATCTCGCATTTCTTCTCTCCAGAGGTAACAGCTGTTCACAGTTTTCTGGATATCTTTAGAGATATTCTAGCACAGTGGTTCTGACACTTCAGCATACATCAGAATTACCTGTAAGGCTTATTAAAAACACAGATTTAAAAAACATACAGATTGCTGGACTCCTCTCCCAGAGGCTCCAAGTTAGTAGGTCTGAGTCGGGGGCAGGTACAAAATTTGCATTTCTGAGAGTTCCCAGGTGATGCTGCTACTGCTGCTCCCAATGTGAGAAGCACTGCTCTGACATGTGTGAGTATATTCACCCATCCTGCCTTGTCTTTTTCATAAATAACATACGCTATTCTAGACATTTGATTCTGGTGAATCTTAGAGATTGTTCCCTATAACTTGAGCTAGATCTGCTTCATTCCTTTATAGCTGAGTGGCATTCCATTGTTTGGAGTACCACAGGTCTTTCTAGACTTTGGTACTGTAAACGGTGCTCCTGTGAAATGTCCTTTTCTGTAGTTACATCCTTGTGTCTGTGTACAACCATGGAATACACTGCTGAAGAGGGGGTATTGCAGAGCGTTGTATACATACAGAGAGCAGATGCTGAATGGCCCTCCAGATGGATTTTTACCAGTTTAGTGCTGTAGACTATGTCTGCTCTTATTTTCCTATAACCTGACCAACTTTTTGCTCTTTGACAGCCTAAGTGGAAACCTGTGTCATGTGTTTTTTCTTTGAATGAAACTTAGCATTGTACTGTATATTTTAAGGCTATTTGTTATTTTTTTCCTCCTATGAATTATCTGTTTCCCATTTTCCTAATCCATTTTGGTCTTTATCCTCTTAATTTGTAAATATTTTTTCTATATTAAGGATATAATGCCCTTAATATAGGATTTGTTGTTTTCTATCACCTATTATCATTTGTTTTTGTGTAATTTACCATGTAAAAATTTTGTTTTGCATGGTCAGATCTATCAGTCTTGTATTTTATGGCTTCTTGGTTTTCTTCCTAAGGTCTTACCCACTCTGAGATTATAGAAGAATTTTCAGGATATGGATAATGGCCCCTCTCAGCAGGTGTTTGCCAAGTTGATTTGGTCTTTTCTAGTCCTTGGCATGGAGAAGGCGATGGCACCCCAGTCCAGTACTCTTGCCTGGAAAATCCCATGGATGGAGGAGCCTGGTGGGCTGCAGTCCATGGGGTAGCTAAGAGTCAGACATGACTGAGCGACTTCACTTTGACTTTTCACTTTCATGCATTGGAGAGGGAAATGGCAACCCACTCCAGTGCTCTTGGCTGGAGAATCCCAGGAACGGGTGGGCTGCCGTCTCTGGGGTTGCACAGAGTCGGACACGACTGAAGCAACTTAGCAGCAGCAGCATACCCTATTATTTGGCTGTCCCTCATTCTTCCTGCTCCCCATTCTAAAACAATAAAAGGTATGATATCTTCATTGATTTAGAGACCATGCCTGGGGGAAAAAAAGACATATACCATTGTTGAGTTGCCCTTTATATATTCCAAGAGTGCTCCCCTGGGAAAATGGGAAAGAGAAGACTTCTCTTCCTCAGACCCCGCAGTTTCTCCTTCCAGAACCGCACCCAGGTTGTAAGGCTGTCTGGTAGCAAAAGCTACTGAGGCTGCGTGAAGAGGCAGAAACCCATCCAAGGTAAGCCTGGTGGTGTGGCGAGGCCCTTTGAAATGACGGTTAGTCTCTTGCTGTCATTTCCCAGCCAGATACTGCTAGTCTCTCAGCACAATACTCTTACAGGTGTAGTAGTACCCAAACCTATTTACAGAGGCTCTTCTCCTTGGAGAATTAACTGTTCACCAAATCAGAGGAGAAGAGCATTGTTCTAAGTGAGATGCTCTCCATCTTCCTGGTCTTCACAATGGTTCTTGAGATCAATCCCATTATCCCCGTGTATAAACCAGAAATCAAGAGATGTGTGTTTCGGGGGACTTCTTGGTGTTTTGCTAGTTCCATTTCGTTTTCATAGTACCATTTTGGGGAAGAGAGAAGGTTTGGTTTCCAAACATGACTCATCAGTATGTTATTAACATCTCATGACTATTAGAGTAAATATAAAGGATGTTCATAGTGTAACTAACATGATTTCAGCTATTACAACTTTGACTTAATGAATGACAGTCTTTGATAAGCAGTACTCTTGTCTGTTGCATGTTGACAAAGTAATGTTGATGATTATTAAGTACTCTGAATGCTGTGGTCGGTTATATTACGTGGTGTATCCTTAAGAAATCCTTGGTTTATAGGAAATGGGCTGCATTCCTCCAGTCACCAAACTTGTCCCTCAAATCTATGGACGAAGGAGATGTGGTAATTACCATTATGCAGAAGGGGTTTCTGAGCCAGTGAAATGTCAGCTTAAAACTTAAACAGGATCTGCTAGGACTGAGGTGAGTTAGATCAGTTGTTCTAAGCATAGGCATCTAACTGACCTCGAGTCTGAACTCCGGTCCTACCACTGTGAGTCATTAAGAACCTTAGGTAGGTAAGAGTTCACAGGGTTAGGAGGATAAAAAAGCCATGTGTCTAAAGCCCCATGCCTTACCCATAGCAAGCACTTACTGAATGGTAGTTAATATTTAATACCACAGTACAGTCCAGTAGGGAGGATTCACAAGTCCCATGCTAAAAGCACTTAAAAATTATTCAAGGCATTACTTACACAAAAAATTAAAATTATACAAGGACATGTAATAATTATCATACCCTAGTAGATTTGGTATAATTGCTTAAGCACCTAACTCATCAAAGAGCAATTCAAGTTCTAGGAAGAACACAGTCCCCATATCCTTAAAAGTCAATATTCCTTACGTGTGGAGGCGCATTTCCATTCTGAAGTTTGTTTTTAGCCTTAAGGATTGGGAGAATAGAATTCTGAAAGTATTGGACTACTTGTGGCAAATCTTAGGAAAGCATCGTCTTCCAACTGCTTAGCTCCAGGAAGAGCTGGTAATTGATACACAGGGACCTGGTAGACAGGATTGGTCTGAAAAGCAACAGCAGAACTGGGACATGTCAAAAAAGAGAAGTGATTACATGACTATGAGTCATGTGAGGCCTCAAGGTTAATAAGGTTAAGAATCTGTGGGTTGAAGAACACTCAACCCTCATGTGTAAAAATCAGAGATACTCACTTTGATGTTCTAAGTTTATTTTTAAGACCTGTTAACAATTGTAATTACTTATACTTTCAAATGGTTGTATTCCAAGAAGACTCTCTCTCTGGCTCTCATTCACTTGTGACAGTTTCTTTTTGAGTACAGCTTTCTCTTTCTTCTTCTCTTTCTCTGCTTTTTGACTCTCCTGATACTTGTCCATGGAGAAGATAGTAAACAGCTTAAATTCCTTGTAATTAAGAAGCTTGTGTTGGGGAGGAAAAAAGGAAAGTTATTTCAGAAGGGATTTGATACTTTGTTTCAGATGGGAGCAGGATTGTAGTCACTTCTCATTTAAAACCTTGGAAACTTGATTAAAGAGGCCCAGTAATGAGGACTGATCCCTGTCTGCTTGTGGTCTAGAGCCAGAGACAGCCTACTGTGGGCTCAGAGGGCACCAGGGCCACTTTCTTACTTCTGCTGCCTCAAGTCCACACATGTTCAGGCTGCCATCTGAGCTGCTTCACAGTGCGGTCCATCTGTTTAAAGCTTAGACTTTAGCTCTCACTTGCTAGTCAGCATGGACTTGGACTAGGCCGTTCACCGAATGGACTTGAAATAGGTATGCACTGTTTTCTCTTGGGATTAACTCATGTGTTCCCATCTAAGAATTTCTTTGTTTCTACTTATTAAAATCTATAACCCTTCCTCTTAAGACCAATTCCTGCCATATTAAAATAGTTCCTTCTTTCAACTAAACTTCCAACAGAATTTCCTTCTCTAAACTTCTGTAATTTTATATCCACATTATATGATGTAGCAGTTACAACCCTGTCTTCCACAGGCCTGTCCATCTCAGGTTTTCTGTGATCCCTGTACCGTGACTGGGATTACAGCAGGTGATCACAGCACAGAGTGCTCCAGCAGGTTTCTCCTTCCCTCCTCCTTCCCTGTCCCACTGTAGGCAGAGGACACAGCCCTCTAGCTCTGGACAGAGGGGCTGCCAGGCCACAGCCTCCCAGGTGGCTCAGGGGTAAGGAGTCTACCTGCCAATGCAGGAGATGCAGGTTCGCTCCCTGGGTCAGGAAGATCCTTCTCTAGAGGAGGGAATGGTGACCGCTCCCTGGAAAATCCTAGGGATGGAGGAGCCTGGTGAGCTACAGTCCAGGGGGTCACAAAGAGTTGGACACAACTGAGCACGCACACTGCCAGGCCACATGCTAGGGACCTGCACTTACGCGGTCACCTGTGATGTCGAAGTTATAGTAGAGGTCTCTGAGTTGCTGCTTTTTAATATTAAAGAGAAAGTTGTACATGTGCAAGTGGTCTGGGCCAATTTTCAGCTCCCCATCCAGGTCAAGCAACTCAAAAACAGGCCGGGAATGGCGGAAGATAAATTGCTCTTCCAAATGGTTCTGTTTTGAGAGAAAAACATAAGGAAAGGAATAGTATTGTCGGTGCTACTTTCTAAACTTGTTACATCAAGACTCATCTATTCACTAGTCCACTCCCTAGAGAGCTAAAAGCAAAGGGCAGAATCATAGCAGCTCAGGGCCGGAAGGGTGCTGTGGTCAGTGTATCAGATCCTGCTTCAGCATCTGCCCTCAAGGGGAACTGATGCTATCTGTAGTGATTAGTTCTGCTAGATGGAACTCTCATTAGTAGAATGCATTTCCTTGTGTTCAGTGAAAATCTACGTAAGAAAATGTCAGCGCTGGCGATAAAATGATGAAGACATGAGGTGCCTTTCCTTAAGGAAAGGGAAAGAGGTGAATACACTCTAGGAGTGTGTGCAAGGTGAGATGGGTACCCAAAGACAAGCAGGTCTTGTCTTGCTCATTCATCCCCTTCAGAATATTCTCTGAGGAAAGGGATCACTGAGGAAGAGAGGCAACTGGGATTACTGGTGATTATTTAAGACCCACCAGCTAGAAGGGGCAAGCAAGGAAGGGCATGCCAAGGAGAGATGTGACAGGATGAGATTTGTTCTTTATAAAGGCAAAGTGGGAGGGAAGCTGGGTAACCCTTCGAAACTCCTAGGTTATAGATGGACCATTTAGGAACCAAAAGTAGTACTCTCCCTGTTTCTTCTTCCTGTTTCCAGTGAAAAGAAGAAAACTTGTGCCGCACTCTTAATTTGGCGCCGCCGTTAGCGACATGGTGGCAGCCGCTGAGCTCTGCCCCCTCGGCCCCAGAGCCTGGCTGGCTACTTGCCTCTTGTGCCAGCAGTATGCACACCAGCATGTAGAACTGGTCAAAACCAATCTCGCCCACCGTGTTCCAGTCCAGCATGTTGAACACAACTGTGATCTGGTTCCTTGTCAAGTCAGTCACATGATGAAGGAAGTGGTAAAACAGCACATCTGTCAGCAGGGAGATGAGACAGGTTATTCTGAAACAGTTCTAGAATGTTCGACATCTGGGGGCCACCAAAATGGTGGTCCTGTTGGAAGCTTGTTGACGCGGCAATAGAAACGATAATACTTTGTTTCTGGCTTTGCCACTACACATTCCACTGCGCCTGGACTTGTGAAGAAGGGGAGTGGACAGGGCTTGGTTCCTGAGTGCAGCTCATGTGCTCGATGGAACAGACCGATGTGCATACATAACCAATAAAAGGCTCAAAGTGCTCCTAGTACATAGAAGAGCTTAGTTCTCACTGGGGACCTAGGACATGCTCTTGGAAAAGCTGACATTTCACCTGGGTCATTCACTTGAGAGAATTAAAAAGAGAAATTTAAAAATCATTCCTCTTCTATAAAAGTATCACTGTGCCTCATGCTTACGTAACGTAAATGCTTTTGACTGGGGAAAGGAGCTAGCATCAGGCACCTTAGGTGCTGGGCACTCTAAGTGCTGCATGTCTCGGAACCCAGGCAGCTACAGAGCCTTTTACAATAAGCTTTGGGTGATAACTAGGCTTGGGGCTTCTCGAGCTGTAATGGGCATACCAGTCACTTGGGGATCTTGTAAACACAGCGGTTGTGATTAGAAACTGGCTTGGGACTACTGAGTCTGCATCTTAACAAGCTCCCAAGTGATGTGGCCTCTGCTGCTCTGTGGACCACACTTGGAGTGGCAGAGCTGGAGTTCATATGTGGTCCATCTGACTCCACAGCCTTGCTCTTTCTACAGTGAAGCTGTATCTTTTGCACATTAGTTAATGCATCTGCAGTCATATGCAATCGGAGGGGAAAAAAAAACAACACTGTAATTTAAAGGACAGGGAAGGTTTTTGCCTGAAATTCCACTCACTCATCATCTGTCTTGGGGGATGTTAGATGGAAGAAACAAACATGGTGATGTGTTCACACAGTGGTATATGGCTGTACAGGTTGTATGTACAGATCACCCGTAAGATTTCAGAGATTCTCAAGTGTAACTTTGTCTACATGTGATTTCTTCTTGCCCACTGATTACAGAGGGCTTTAAACCCATATCTCTTGCAGCTCCTGCATTGGCAGGTGGGTTTCTTACCACTGGCACCACCTGGGAAGCCCTACCTTATTTATACCCAGTCCTAAAAGAGAAAAAATCAAAAGACAAATGAACAAACGAAAAAGCCCTGAAGTGTTAAAGCCCTAAAGAACCCACATGCCAATGCAGGAGACGCAAGAGACCCATGTTCGGTCGGAAGATCTCCTAGAGGAGGGCATGGCAACCCACTCCAGTATGGTTGCATGAAAAATTTCATGGACAGAGGAGCCTGGTGGCCTACAGTCCATGGGATCGCAAAGAGTCAGACACGACTGAGCAACTGAGCACGCACACATACACATTAATTACATTAGTTGTCTTGTGTCTCCTGCACGAGACATGGCTCCACTACATCTGTAAAGCATGTCTGGGTGGTTTGGAGTCCTGGCTGAAGTGGGCTAAGGGTACAATGAATCAGTTAACACAGTGTCATGATCTGAGGGTTTCCCACGTCCCACCAGGTGTGAGCACTTGGGAACACACCATGTGCAGACATGCTGATGCCTGTGTCCTTGCCTCGTGAGGATTGCTTTACAGTAAGGCTCAGTAGCTAATCAACAGATACTATTATTCAGTCGGCCGACTCCAGGCCAAGCATCTAGGGTTCGATGTCACCACATCCCTGGCAGGCAAAGCTCAAGCCTGTGCCTTCCTCCAGGTCACCATCCGGTCCCTTGGTGACCAGAAGACCCGAGTATGACTTCATCTCTCAGGTGTTGCATCAGCGGGGAGCGACTTAGTTACCAGGGAGATCAGACTGCTCAGCAAACGCTGGTGAGACTATGGGCTTTAGAGTTAGAAACCCTTGGGTTTTGGGGCCAGCTTTTCTGTTTACATCAAGGTGCCCTACAGTTGTCTTATCTAGGACTGGGTTATTGGGAAGATTTGGTGACATGCTGTGTATAAATCTGAGGCATGAAAGTATGAATAAATGAAGGTATCTTTATTATTTTATAAGGATTGAATGAACTCTTTAAAAAAATTTTATGGAAGAAACTCCTTGTTGATAAATGATACTTCTCTCCCTCAGGTTACAATGAGTGAATAGGATACCTTATTTATGCTAAGTCTCTTCAGTCCTGTCTGACTCTCAGTGACCCCATGGACTGTAGCCCACCAGGCTCCTCTGTCCATGGGATTCTCTAGGCAAGAATACTGGAGTAGTTAATCATTCCCTTCTCCAGGGTATCTTCCCGATCCAGGGATCAAACCCACATCTCTTGCAGCTCCTGCAGTGGCAGGTGAGCTCTTCACCACTAGCGCCACCTGGGAAGCCCTATCCAGGTCTAAAGAGAGAGAAATTGCCAAACAAACAGAAAGCCCTAAAGTGTTGTGCACTCAGCAGCAGGGTTGAGCTCATCAACACTTTTCAATCACAAGTACCAAGAATTAGAAGGGAGCTTGCCGATCATCTGACTCAATTCTCCCAGTCTATGGACAAGTTTTGCTAAGGGACTCTTGAGGGTTAAGGCCTGAGAGGGGTCGGCCGCAAGGAATAGCTGTAACAGTAACGAACACATTAAACCCTTAGAGCCTGCCGAGCACCGTGCTAAGCACTTTCCGTATGTTATCTAATCTCATCACCTTTTTTTTTGGCTGCACCATGCAGCATGAAGCATCTGAGCTCCCAAACAGGACTGAACCCACGCCCTGTGAAGTGGAAGTGCGGAGACTTAACCACTGCACTGCCAGGGAAGTCCCTCGTTATCTTTCTTTTCCAACCATGAGGTGGACTCCATTATTAGAAGCCTCACTTATGGATGAAGAAAATTAGACTTAGAGGATGATGACATTGTGCAAGTCACCAAGGAATAACGCGTGGAACCAAGATCTAATCCCAAAGCTGTTGTTTTATCTGCTTCACTGAACTGCCATCAAGTCTCAGCTGGCGGGGTCTCTCTGTGCTTCATTTCGAAGATGTAATACCTATGTTAATGAACTAGTTTCTGGCTCTGTAAGTTCTCCTGCACATTCATTAAAAACCAAGTCATGACCAGAAGAAGCACTTACGGAAGTACTGACCATTCAAGGTTTTCTTGTGGTGCACGTCAAGAAGGTGAAAATACTCCACCAAGGCCTTCACATTCCTCACGGATAATAAGCAGTACAGTTTGTCCAGGTAAAGGTACCACAGAAACGATCCCTGCTTCAGTTTCATTATGGAGCCCTTTAAGCCGAAGACTCTGGCAACCTGAAGTAGAACAGAGAATTCTGCCTCAGAACTAGAATGTTGGGTGGAGAAAAGCTCAGGTAGTAAAGATCTTCCTAGGTCAGACATCACAGGAAGCAGTCAATAAAAATTTAAAATTGCGGCAATTCTCCTGGCTGACCAGTGGTGAGGACTCGGCGCTTTCACTTTGGAGGCCCGGGTTCAATCCCTGGTCGGGGAACTATGATCCCACAAGCCAAGCAGGGTAGCCAAAAATAAAAAATGAGAATTTTCCAAAGTCAGTGAAAGACACCCATCCACAGACTGTGCTCATTATCGTTATCAAAGTGAACAGCTATGTAACTACACGCCAGGCACTGTTCTAAGTGTGTTAATATACTAACTCATTTAGTCTGCAGACTAGTCATAGAATCCTAAGAGGCAGAGATTATTATACCTATTTTACAGATTAAGAAACAGGCTCAAGGCACAAACTGCGGTGTATAAAATAAGCTACAAGGATATATTATACAAGGAGGATATATTATATGTTACATGTCTATATATATACATAATATACATATATATATATTTGGCTTTGCCTCACAGCTTGCAGGATCTCAGTTCTCTAACCAGGGATTGAACTTGCGCCCTTAGTAGTGAAAGCATAGACTCCTATCCACAGAACCACCAGGGAATTCCCTAGCCAATATTTTATAATGACTGTAAATAGAATCTAACCTTTAAAAATTGTGGACCACTATGTTGTATACCTGTAAGTTATATAATACTGTACATCAACTATATCAATTAAAACTTAAAAAAAGAAACCAGCTCAGAAAAGTTAAGTAATTTTCCTAATGTCAATAGGCTAGTTAATGGTGAAGTCAGCATGTGAACCCAGATAGCCTGCCAATAATCACTGCTTTTTAGCCATGCAATATTGCTTCTCAAAACCTTGAAGTCCTAAGTAGCTGAAATAAGAAGAAATACATATCTGTACACATCAGAGTGCAACTATATTCTACCAAAGACAAAGATTTTAAAGGCAATCAGAGAAGAAAGATTACTTTCAAAGGACTGATGATTAACAATCCACTTCTTCACAACATGGAAACCAAAACATAACAGAATTATGTTTCAATGTGTAAAAACAATCTAGCCAACTAAAATTATGGTTTCAAGAAAAAAGATGATTTCAGTAAAATCATCTTTCAAGACTGAAGGGAAGTTCCTTAAAAAGTTAAACATGAAATTACCATTATTTTTAGCATTAATCACTCAGTCGTGTCTGATTCTTTTCGACCCCATGCCATATGACCTAGCAATTTCACTCCTAGATAATATATCCAAAAGAAATGAAAAGTATTCAAATAAACACTTGTACAAAATGTTTGTAACAGCACTATTCACAATAGGCAAACGGTGAAAACAACCCAATGTTCATAAACTGATGACAAATGAAACGTAGTACATTCATACAGTGAAATATCATTCTGTCATGAAAGGGAAGGATACACGTTACAATGTAGATGAACCTTATGGTAAGTGAAAGAAGCCGAGCCCAGAAAGTCACATGTTATATGATTCCATTTATATTAAGTATCCAGAAGAAGCAAAGTCATAGAAAAGCAGATCAGCCACTGCCAGGAGCTGGGGGGGAGGGTAACGGGAAGTGACAGCTTCTGGATTCCCAGTGGGCTGATGAAAACGTTTCAAACCCGCAGAGGTGATAGATGAGTAGCACTGTCAGTGTCCTAAGTGCCACTGAATTGTACACTTTTAAAAATTAAAATACTTATTTTTGGCTGCACTGGGTCGTCATTGCTGCGCGGGCTTTCTCTAGCTGTGGCGAGCAGGGCCCCTCTCTGGTTGGGTGCGTGGACTCCTCATTGGGGTGCCTTCTCTTGCTGCGGAGCATGGGCTCTAGGGTGTGCTGGCTCAGTAGTTGTGGCACACGGGCTTGGTTGCTCCTCGGCATGTGGGATCTTCCTGGACCAGGGATGGAACCCGTATCCCCTGCACTGGCAGGTGGATTCTTAACCGCTGGACCACCGGGGAAGTGTCTGTGTGCTTTAAAATAGCTAATTTTATATTATGTGAATTTTACTTTCTCAAAAGAATGAGGAGAAAAATCAAACCTGAATTTGACCATTTTACAGAAAATATAAATCAGGGAAATAGAGAAGACAGCAGAGGTCCATGTTAAATGGCACTGTTGGGACACAATGAACAAAGCCCAGACTGCGGAAAGCTCTAAAAGAAAAGGACTCCGCTGCTTCAGTAAAAACTTACAAGAAAAGAAAAAGAGATGCAAGAGGGATCTGTAGACTAACAGTTTAATTAGTCTTTCAGATCGCACCAGTTACAGTGTATGGACATATTAGGACCCTTATTAATATAGATTGTGCATTTGAAAACCCACAAAAATAAACAACTTACCAAAAAGCATGAGATGATGGAGAACTATGAACACTGATTGGATATAATATTAGAAGTGACAACAGATGAGGTTGTTTAAAAAGACAAAATGATAAGATGCTGGAATGTGCTTCAAAATGACTCAGGCTCATGGGTAATCGTATACATATACTAGGGTTGTTCGAACATGAAATGACTGATGAGTATATACTAGTACTACCTTACACTATTCTTTCTACTTTGAATATGTTTGAAATTTTCTATAGTGAAAAGAAAAAAAAAACAGGATGAGATAAAGCTGTATTCAGGCAAAAACAAACAGACAAAACCCCCAAACAACTAAGAATGATCACTAACGGACTCTCCCAAAAGAAATTATAAAGGATCAACTTAAAATAGTAAGAGAATGATCACAGAGAGAAAATCCAAGATGTAAGAAGGAACACAGAGCAACGAAGTAGTAAGAATGCGTGGGTCAATCCAAGTAAACAACGTGGAGTGAAGTGATAACAGTGTCAGAACTGCAGGGAGTTCCCTGACCGTCTACTGGCTAACACTCCACGCTCTCAGTGCAGGGGCCTGGGTTCAATCCCTGGTCAGGGAACTTGATCCCACACACTGAAACTCATTTGCATACAACAGCTAAAGATTCCGCATGCTGCAAGGAGCTGAAGATCCTGCATGCAACAGCTAAGACCCAGCACTACCAAATAAATACATAAATTTTTTTAAAGGCTTTAAAAATGATATAATTTAGTATTATTATTTATCTTTTGGCCATGGCACACGGCATGTGGAATCTTAGTTCTGGGACCAGGGATGGAACCTGTGCCCCTGTGCCTTGGCAGCGTGGAGTCTTAACCACTGGACCACCAGCTACTACTACTACTAAGTCGCTTCAGTTGTGTCCGACGCTGTGCGACCCCATGGACTGCAGCCTACCAGACTCCTCCATCCGTGGGATTTTCCAGGGAACAGGACTGGAGTGGGGTGCCATTGCCTTCTCCCCTGGACCACCAGAGAGGTCCCCAAAATGATAAAATTTAAGTGCAATATAATTATGACAGAAGGAAGGAACTAACAAAATAAACCCATACACACAAAAACTGAGAAAATTAACACCCATAAGGGAACTCTTCAAACACAGAAAAATAATCCCTTATGAAAACACAGACATTCAGGGAGGAATGAGAAGTACCAGAAATTGAATATGTGTGAGTAGATCTAAATGAATATTCACTGTAAAAAAATGCTAAAAATAATGTCATATGAAGAAGCTAGCTGTGGGTGCCGTCAGAACTCACCAGGAGCTATATAGGGGAAGATCTGTTGCTGCTAGAGGACGGGAGAAAAAATGGTGTAAAATTTAACTGCGTTTTCCCAGTGTGTTAATTAGGGTAAGGACTGCTAACTACTGTGGTACTGTAACAAACAATTCCCAAAATATCAGATCTAACTGTCTTTTCCAATGCCATAGTAACCAGTAACATTCAAGATGATGGTGCCCTGAGCATGCTGTGTGTACACAGAATAGGAATATAATGTTGTACATATGAAACTTATTTAATGTTATAAACCAAAGTTCAGTTCAGTTGCTCAGTTGTGTCTGACTCTGCGACCCCATGGACTGCAGCACAGCAGGCCTCCCTGTCCATCACTAACTCCCGAAGTTTATTCAAACTCATGTCTGTTGAGTTGAGTAATGGTGATGCCATCCAACCATCTCATCCTCTGTTGTCCCCTTCTCCTCCTGCTCTCAATCTTTCCCAGCATCAGGGTCTTTTCCAAGGAGTCAGTTCTTCGCATCAGGTAGCCAAAGTATTGGAGCTTCAGCTTCAGCATCAGTCCTTCCAATGAATATTCAGGACTGATTTCCTTTAGGATGGACTGGTTGGATCTCCTTGCAGTCCAAGGGACTCTCAAGAGTCTTCTCCAACATCACGGTTCAAAAGCATCAGCTCTTTGGCATTCAGCTTTTCTTTTTAGTCCAACTCTCACATCCATCCATGGCTACTGGAAAAACCATAACTTTGACTAGATGGACCTTTGTTGCTAAAGTAATGCCTCTGCTTTTTAATATGCTGTCTAGGTTGGTCATAACCAAAGTTACCCCTATAAAAAAAAATTTAAAAATAGATGATGGTTCCCTATTAGCCTGAGTTCCTCAGTGACTACACAAAAAGATAGAGGATCTTCCCTTGCCCTGGGAGGTGAGAACGATGGATTTTCATCTGGGGCTTGAGAGTGACAGATTCTCCTCTCCCAGCAGCAGAAAGCTATTGCTTTGAAGGATTTTGCTACTTCTGAGGAAGTAGATGAGACTTTATACTCATCTCCTGGCAGCCACCAACCTCCTCCCTTACTCCTGCCTCAGCAAGAATCGGAACTCTCCAGTCTGCTGCCCTGCCCCCAATTCTTCTCACAAGCACCCATTGGAGACACATGGGAAGGAGTTTGCCAATGCATGTGATCATGCCTTGTATCTAGGAAATCCAGCGAACCCACACTGACACAGTAGCCCACACTTTGCCTCTAATGATTTGCTCAAGCTTTAGTTACTTTCTTCTCTACCACTTGTGTGGCCACTGCCGTCTTCAGTGGTGTTCTGCCAAAGGTTCCATAGTGGGGTGCCCTCTCTCCTCGCTTGTTCTTTTTGGCTTTCAGTTTCCTTGGTTGCCTCGTGACCTCAGTCCTCTGATATTCTCAAGAAAAGTTTTGTAGAGCATCCATCTTTTTTTCTCACGAGGATAGACGCGACATTCTTTGTAGCTTTCTGTACAGTCAGTAAGAAATCCATCCGAATTGTGTGAAGGCTTTACTGCAGCATAACTTAGCCTACTCAAATGGATAGGCTGGTTTTTATCTGCATTTCCCTGATGACTAATGATGTGAAGCACATTTACACGTGCATATTTGCCGTCTGTACTTTCTTTTTCAAGACAGAGCACAGATACTGATGTAAGGATAGACATTTCCTGTCTTAGATCTAGAAAGCACTTCTCCAAAGAGCCATAGTACCATTTTATGGAAAAATTTATTTGGAGACCACAAGGCTCTCCTTAGCCTTTTAGTTTATGAGCCTATTGGCTTTCTGTTTGGTTTCATGGCCTCTTTCCCATGTACTTTAGGATTTTGCAAATGTCTTGAGGGCAAAACCTTAGAGTAAGGTACCATTACATATTCACTGGAATGGCTAGAGTTTTAAGAACTGATGATATCAATATGATTGGAGCAGTATCATTTGTGGGAACGTACTTGATGAAAGTGAAACAGGAGAGTGAAAAAGTTGGCTTAAAGCTCAACATTCAGAAAACTAAGATCATCTAGTCCCATCACTTCATGGGAAATAGATGGGGAAACAGTGGAAACAGTGGCAGACTTATATTTTGGGCTCCAAAATCACTGTAGATGGTGATTGCAGCCATGAAATTAAAAGACACTTACTCCTTGGAAGGAAAGTTATGACCAACCTAGATAGCATATTTAAAAGCAGAGACATTACTTTGCCAACAAAGGTCCGTCTAGTCAAGGCTATGGTTTTTTCAGTGGTCATGTATGGATGTGAGAGTTGGACTGTGAAGAAAGCTGAGCACCGAAGAACTGATGCTTTTGAACTGTGATGTTGGAGAAGACTCTTGAGAGTCCCTTGGACTGCAAGAAGATCCAACCAGCCCATTCTGAAGGAGATCGGTCTTGGGTGTTCTTTGGAAGGAATGAGGCTAAAGCTGAAACTCCAGTACTTTGGCCACCTCATGCGAAGAGTTGACTCATTGGAAAAGACTCTGATGCTGGGAGGGATTGGGGGCAGGAGGAGAAGGGGATGACAGAGGATGAGATGGCTGGATGGCATCACCGACTCGATGGATGTGAGTTTGAGTAAACTTTGGGAGTTGGTGATGGACAGGGAGGCCTGGCGTGCTGTGATTCATGGGGTCGCAAAGAGTCGGACACGACTGAGCGACTGAACTGAACTGAACTGAACTGAAAGTGATACAATCCTTTGTAAAATACTTGAATACTCTCTTATGAAGTTAACCATATACTTAGGGTATGATCCAGCAATTGCACTCCTAAGCGCATCTAGGAAAATGAAAATACATATCCATGCAAAACCTCATAAGCATTTGTAGCATCTTTATTCATGATAACATAAGACTGCAAATGTCCATCAACAGCTGAATGGATAAACAAATTGTGGTATATCCATACACTGGAATACTACTCAACATTTAGGAAGAATGAACCACAAATACATATAACAACATGATGAATTTCAAAATATTATGCTGAGTGAAAAGAAACCAAACTTAAAAGAGCACTACCATATGGTTCCATTCATCTGATGAACTAGGAAAGACATTTCCAGTATATGGTGACAGAAAACAGATTAGTGGTTGCCTGGGGTGAGGATGGTGAGTGGGGATTAATTTATGATCAAGGAAAAGAATTTCCTGAGATGAGGGGAAAGTTCTGTACCTTGACTCTGGTGATGGTTGCATGCTAAGTCGCTTCAGTTACGTCCGACTGTTTGTGACACTATGGACTGTAGCCAGGCTCCTCTGTCCATGGGATTCCCCAGGCAAGAATACTGGAGTGGGCTGCCACGCCCTCTTCCAGGGAAGTCTTCCCGGTCCAGGGATTGAACCCGAGTCTCATATCTTCTGCACTGGCAGTGGGTTCTTTACCACCAGCACCACCTGGGGAGCCCATGGTGATGGTTACATGGGCGTATATATTTGTCAAAACTTTGAACTCGTTTTATTAAATATAAAAACCTCAATGAAGTTGACTTAAAAATTTTTTTAAGACAAAAAAATTCAATGACATCAGTATTAAGCATTCTTGCTCAACAAAAGTCATTGGAAAGTTAACAGATATATGATACATTGGAAAGACATCTGTACTCAGTAAGAAACTATTTTTTTAAAATCTTACAGTCAAAAAGTGAGAAAGGAAATCTAATAGGAAAATGGGCAAAGAATATGAACCAGCAACATGAACCAGCAAAGAACCTGAAATGCAAACATCTAACAAACTTATGAAGACATGCTCCAACTCTAATTAAGAAGTAGAGATTTGCAAATTTAAAACTAGGTTTTGTATCAAACTTACAATGAACAGATAATTCCTATCTTAAATTGTTACATAAAATTAAAAAAAAATAATAAATGTTCTCATTTTGAAACCAGATAGAGACAGCACAAGAAAAGTATGGGTGCTTTGGTTTGTGCACATAGACATAAAAGTCTATGTAAAGTGTGAAGTTTGCCGTCAAAGTCAATGCTATGTGTATAAATATACATTATGACCAAGAGGCAACTGGACACAGTAGTTACACAAACAGATGCAGAGACTTTGGCATCAGACTGCTGCTGCTGCTGCTGCTAAGTCGCTTCAGTCGTGTCCGACTCTGTGTGACCCCATAGACGGCAGCCCACCAGGCTCCCCCATCCCTGGGATTCTCCAGGCAAGAACACTGGAGTGGGTTGTCATTTCCTTCTCCAATGCATGAAAGTGAAAAGTGAAAGTGAAGTCTCTCAGTCGTGTCCGACTCTTAGCGACCCCATGGACTGCAGCCTACCAGGCCCCTCCATCCATGGGATTTTCCAGGCAAAAGTACTGGAGTGGGGTGCCATTGCCTTCTCCGTGGCATCAGACTACTTAGGTTCAAATCCAAACTCTGCCGCTGATAAGCTGTGTGACCTTGGGCTTGTGTTACTTAGCCTTTCTAGAGGAAGATAAAATATTCTCTAAGAATGCAAGAGTATTTAGTCAATGAAATCTACCATGACTATAGGCTGGGTGAGAAAACTCATGTAATTAATCATAAGATAAACGTATATGGTAAATGCAGAAACAATATTTGATAAAGTTCTACAGCTATGAGAAAAAGTTATTAGCAAATTAGAAATAGCAGGAAAGTGTCTCAGTGGGTAAAGAGACTGCCTACAATGCAGGAGACGCGGGTTCACTCCCTGAGTCAGGAAGATCCCTTGGAGGAGGCATGGCAACCCACTCCAGTATTGTCTGGAGAATCCTATGGACAGAGAAGCCTGGTGGGCTACAGTCCATGGGGTCGCAAAGAATCAGACAGAACTGAAGTGACTGAGCACACACGTGTGAGGATCTTTTGCCACAGTCTTTCATAAATATCATACTTAAAGGAGAAACTTTAAACCCTTTTCCATTAAATACTGGACCAAGACAAGGATTCCTACTTTCACTGTTACTGTTTAACATACAGTAAAATCATTTGCTAAAGATTCTAGCAAACGCCATAGGAAAAAGGAGAAGAAATAAGAAATGTGAGGATTTTATAGCAGAAGCTGTACAAAGTGCCATGACATCTCTCAACTTAAGAGATGCTCTCTGGGCTTTCAAGCATGGCAGGCTAGCAGCGCTGCCCTAGGGAGCAGCCCTTGGTCAAGGACAGATGAGGCTTAGAGAAAAATTCCCCAGTTTCCTTGACTCTTCGGCTGAGTCTGCAGCATGCTGTATCCTGATCCCCAGAACACCCAAGTGGGTTAAGCCCCGTTAGCCATAGCAGTATTCAGCTCCCTTTACGGGCTTCAACATCACCTCCCAAATAAACTATTTGTATTCAGATCCTTGTCTCTGGGAAAATCCAACCTAAGAAAACAGTCAAATGCTTTTTCTGTGACTACTGAGACTATGTGATTTTCTTTGTCAATGCAGTGTCTTACTTTAATTGCTTTTGTTTCTGCATAGAACCATTCTTTTATTCCTGGATAAAACTTTCTTGGTAATAGTGTTTTTATTCCCCTTGGGTTTCATCTTGCAAGTATTTTGTTATTTTTTTTAAATTTATTTATTTTAATTGGAGGATAATTACTTTACAATATTGTGATGGGTTTTGCCATACATCAACATGAATCAGCCATAGGCATATATGTGTCTCCTCCTGCTAGTATCTTTTTTAATCCATCTATTACCTAAGGGAAAGTAGTCTACAAGTTTCTTTTACTATCTCTACTTAGTTGTAGTAAAACTCATCTTAGAAAAGTGAAATATTTCCTTTATCTTCCTAAAGTATTTATATAAAGGGAGAAATTATTTGTAAAGCCACATAACATGATGTCTTTCAGTGGGGGCAGAGTTAGATTTTTGATTCTTTATTCATTATTAGCTTATTTAGGCTTTTATTTCTTATTGAAATTATGTATCTTTTATATATCACTTATAATTTTGTATATCATTTGTATTTTCTTCTACATGATTACCTATTTCATATTACCCATTTCATACAAATTATATTCACATAAAATTGTTTAAAATGTCATTTTGTGATTTCAAAATCTCTATGGTACCTAATACTATGTCCCTGTTCATTTTCATTGTCTTGGGGACTATTTTTCTTTCTGTAACTCATTTTGTGTCTTTGACCAGTCTTGTCTATTCGCTATTTCAGAGATATAGCTTGTTTTGTTAAACCTCTCTGTTTGATTTCTCACAACTTTACTTAAATATCATTTACATATCATAAAGTACACCCATTTCAAGTATACAATTCAGTGATTTTTACTAAATCTGCCAAGTTATTACATCATCACCATAATCCAGTTTTAGAATATTTTCATCACTCCAAAAAGACCCCTCATGTCCATTTCAGTTCAGTCCGTTAACCTGCTTTCTGTCCCCATGGATTTGCCTTTTCTAGACATTTCTTATAAATGGAATCATGTAACATGTGGTCTTTTGTGTCTGGTTTCTTTCACTTATAACATTTTTGAGTGAAGCTCTCCATTTTTGTTTCTTACTTCATTTTTTTCTGGAGCTTTCACACAGTCCTTGTGGTTTGGCTGGACCTGGGGATAACCTGGGCCTCCAACTCCCAGACCCCTAGACTGGCCTAAGTCAGAGCCCCTTCCTCCCAATGGGAGAGCCTCCCCACTGTCCTCCCATCCGCTTCACAGAGTTGGTCAGGTGGACTGAAACAGAGAAAGACCTGCCTTCCGGCTTGTTCTGGGAGGTTTATTTGTGGGTGAGCGCCCAGTCTTGTGCTGTGTCTGCTTCTTCTGGTGATTAAGACTTTCTACAGTTGCAACCACTCACTAACTAGTGGAGACATTTCAATCTTTACTCAGGGTACCCTTATGCAGACCACTACCAGCACCCCAGGCTTCTGCAGCTGTCTTTCCAAATTGGTGTTTGCCTGCTGCTCCGGAGTGGTAAAAACACCTCAACAGGAATTTTCTCCGTAGGGACGGGAACTATTGGAGTGTGACATTCGCTGAGGCTCTATTTATGAGGGAGAGTTACCATAATAAGCTTTACATGCTGCCCACCGTTTGGAACCCACTTAGATTTAGATGTAAGTGTAACTGCCCTAGAGACAGTTAACAGCGGCAAGTAAAAAATGGCCAGGTTCGAGAATGATGGTCTTAAGTCAAAGAAGACTTAATTCTATGTATGTTCGCCCGGTCGTGTCCAACTCTGCAGTCCCAAGGACAGCAGCACGCCAGGCCTCCCTGTGTAATGAGCTTATTTTTTTTTTAATTGGGAATTTAAGAATAAGAAAGTTTTTACTTAATATGCAAATATATTTGAAGACCCATCCTGATGCATGGGATACGTAGGTCGGCAAGGAGCTCTTTCTCCTAGCCCTGTAATCCTGGCCGGTTGGTGGATCTCGGTGGACAGAGCCCTGGGAGGCGGGAAGCGAGCCGGGGAGCCTGGGTCTCCAGGGCTGACCACTGCCGCAAGGACCGGGCATCTCCCGCGCTAGGAGGCAGCACCGCGCCGAGGAAACCGCACTGGCTCAGCCAACAGGATGTGTAGCGGGGGGCTGGTGCCTAGCCCGCCCGGCGCCCCCACCTGAAAAGTGAGCGGGGGCAGAGCCCCTTTGCCGGGAAGTTACAGGGCGGATTCAGTGATTAATGTCGGTTCGCCCTCTTGGTCTTTGGACAACAGTCAGTGGGCGCTCGCGAATAGCCAGTTTGGTTCCCCTTTCGCTCCGGCAGAAATATTGGGAGCCACGTGACTCTGGGGGTCTCCCAGCTCCGGGACGCTCTCGCCGAAGGGTCCCCTAAACTCTCCAAAGCCTAGTCTGTTGCTTGCGGGCGTGCGGCGCGCAGGGGACTACAGTTTCCAGAGTGCCCTGCGGCGACGGGCGGAGCCGGGGAGCGCCCGTAGCCAATTAGGGGGTCTCCGGGTGTTGCCGGGGAGCGGCAGGTGGAGCCGGGTCCCCGGAACGCCTCCCGAGGCTGGCCGGCTGGGCGGGGGGCGCGGCGCGAGCGGGGCCGGCACCGGGAGGCGGCCCCGGGAAGGGACCGAGCGGGGGCGGAGACCGCGGCTGCCTGCGCGGTTCCGGGTGCTCCAGCCGCGAGCTGCCCGGGGCGCACTTGACCCGTGTCGGGCTGCGGGGAAGGGCGGGTCTGCGGAGAGCCCCCGAGCGCCGCGGCGCCCTCCAGCCCCTCCGCCTCGCGGCCGCGGGAGCCGCGCCACCTCGCCCCCCGGCTCGCGTGCCCCCAGCCATGGCTTTCGCCAATTTCCGCCGCATCCTGCGCCTGTCTACCTTCGAGAAGAGAAAGTCCCGCGAATATGAGCATGTCCGCCGGGACCTGGATCCCAACGAGGTGTGGGAGATCGTGGGCGAGCTGGGCGACGGTGCCTTCGGCAAGGTTTACAAGGTGAGGGCGCTGAGAGGGACTCGGGGCGCGTGGAGCCGCTCCGGAAGGGAGGGGCACTGGCCCTGGTCAGTCTCAGCCGCGGCTCGGGAGAACGCAGAGGGGCTGCCCCGTCCTGAACTCGGAGTCCCGGGCTCCCGTCCCGCTGACCCTTCTTCTTTGCCGGGGGTGGGGGGTACCCTCACTCAGCCTGGCTCAGTCCTTGCGCCCCTGACGGCCCGGCGGCTGCCGCCAAGCTTTTTCCGAGCACTTCCTGTGCGCCCCGCACGGCTCTCGGCGCCGCAGGGGGAGACAAAGGGGCGCTTATAGAACTTTTGCGTCCGAGACTAGGCGTACTTTTTAGGGGAGTCCACCCAGATGCTGTTAGGGTGCCGAGGCGATGGGCACAGAGCAACTGGGCTGCGTCTGGAAGGGTTGGGTCCGATGATATTAGGGACACACCTGAAGATGAGCCAGAGACAGAGAGACCGGGGGTGGGGGTAGGGGGTTTCGGAGTGAGAGGTTAGGCTTGGAGATGGAGGCTGGGGCCGGCAGAGCGGGAGGTTAAGGCCTCTGGAATCCTGCGCTTCGGGGGTCAGATTTGAGCGTGTGGATGAGTCACTGCTGGGGAGTCTCCCAGTCTGTAGTTACCTTTCCCCTAGAGGAATAGGAGGCCAGAGAGCTTTTGTGGAGGGGTGGGTGGGGCAGAGCTGATTAATTCTAGACACGTTTGCTGTAGGCATTGTCTGGTTCTTAGTCCTGAGAAGAAATTCTGTGTTGCTGGGGACCCAAAAAACACTTAGGGCTTGACGCCACCCTTCCCCTATCTCCTAGAGAAACCCACATGTTCTCGAGGAGGACACCCCCTTCATGAGCCACCGTCACCTTCATGGGATTCCTTTAGCTTGTGGACCACTCTGATCCCAGGACTTCCCTTTTAGGAGCTTGGACCACAGATAGGGCTTCTCTCAGTCCTCCTGGTCAAGACTTGCTCTTTTTGACCTGAAAGTGGTGGTGAGCTGAATTACCAAATTGTGGTCCCTGAAGGAGTGGCATTAGTATCACCTGGGAGCTTATTAGAAATGCAGGGTCTGAGGCCCCACTCTAGACCTGATCAAGTACGGTCTGCGTTGTAAGAAATCCCCAGGTGATCCCTAAGCACTTTAAGTTTTGAGAAACCCGGCTGGAGGCAATTTTGAGGCCACCCAGGCCCATCCCCGTGTCTATTTTGTTACCACCTCCCTTCTAAGCAGGCACTTCCTGTTACAGGGTGGAACCCCCACTGGAGCAAAGGTTCTGTGGTTGGAGAGGCTGTGACACTCACACCCGTGGCTCTCAGCTGTTTGACTTGCTGCGCTTCTCTGCCTGAGGGCTCTGTGTGTAGGCAAGGGCAGCCAGCACATTCTACACTGGCACATCTTTTCTTTACCCTTCTCAAAGCTCCCTATTCCCTCTGCTGCTGCTAAGTCGCTTCAGTTGTGTCCGACTCTGTGCGACCCCATAGACGGAAGCCCACCAGGCTCCCCTGTCCCTGGGATTCTCCAGGCAAGAACACTGGAGTGGGGTACCATTTCCTTCTAGGGCACCAGGAAACTGTCCTCAGTCTTGGCGCCCCCCACCTCCCCAGCCCTCCCCTGGACACCCCACCCCCGGACACCCCACCCCCGGACACCCCACCCCTGGACACGCCACCAAAGCTCTGGCCTCCCCCAGACACAGCCTGCTCTCCAGGTGTGCTCTGACCCCTGCAAGGGCAGCTGTACCCTTGGGCAGCTCACCATGTCCCTCACTTTCTCCAAAAGGTTCAGCTGGTGTTTCCAACGCTTGCTGTTGGCTCTCGAAGATGTTTGTTCTGTTTGGGGTTGGCTTTCAATTAGTCTTTTCCCTGTCCCCTAATGGATCCTGGCTTCATATGGTTCATTTTCTTTCAAATCTAAATGTAGAACTTTGCTTTTAGGCTGGTAAGATTTCCCCTTGTCAGTTTCGATTGTCATTTCCTCCTGCTTTAGCTGGGTAAAACTCCCCTACTGCTCTGAAAGTTCCAAACAGAGGAGCCCATCTGATTCACAAGTTATTTTGTCTGCTGGTTCTCCAGAACACATGGACCCTTTTAAAAGCAAGTGTAGTGCTCAAAGCTGTGAGCTGACCGTACCCCAGCTCCCTCCCCACCACCTCTGAACCCTTGGTTTTCTCCTCATTAAGAGAAGGCAAAGCTGGACCAGGAGAGCTGTGTGATGGCTGATACACCTGGACAATTTGTTAGATTCCACGCCTGGCCTTAGTGTGTGACTGTTCAATCCAACCCATCCCCATGTTATGTGCAGGAACGCTGGGTCCCAGGGAAAGGAATGGACTAGAACCAAGGCTCTGGGCTTAGTTAACAGCTTCGGAAGATCTGTCTTAGATCAGAGATCTCTGTGACCCCTATCTCCTTCCCTGGAGAAGTGCTGTTTACTCAGCCCTTTAGATATGAAGTTGAAGCAGTTATTGCTTTAATAAAGATTCTATTCAGGGACCGTAACTCCTCCCTACTTCATTGTCCCCTGGCATGGCCATCTCAGCAGCACAGGACAGAGGTACCATCTAGGTTTTTTATCTCGGAGCAGAACTTCTACTTTGACACGGTGCCTTGGTAACCAGCTGGCTGTGAGCTGGGCAAGTGACAGCCAGCTAGCAGCATCTCCTCTTCCTGTCCTAGAACTAGCAGATTTTTCTTCTGGCCTAGGTGATGATGGCCTTCCTGAGGATTTCTCTGGTGTAAGAAGTCACGAGAGGGGCTTTTCTGGTGGTCCAGTGGCTAGGACTCCACGCTCCCAATGCAGGGGGTCCAGGTTCATGCCCTGGTCAGGGAACAGATTTCACGTGCCACAACTAAGATCTAAGGTCCTGTGTGCTGCAACTAAGACCGGATACAGTCAAATAAATAAAATAAATATTAAAAAAAAAGAAGTCATGAGAATCCCAATTTGTCAAAGACTTGTCAGAAGAGGATGCCAATTATAGATTTCCTGTTGAGTGTCTTGTTGAGGCTCAAAGCCTAAGCATTAGCAGTCAAGATGTGTGCGTGCATGCGTGCTAAGTTGCTCAGCTGTGTCCGACTCTTTGTGATCTCATAGGTGGTAGCCCTCTTGGCGCCTCTGTCCATGGGATTCTCCAGGCAAGAAAGCTGGAGTGGGTTGTCGATGCCCTCCTCCAGGGGATGTTCCCAACCCAGGGATTGAACCCACAGCTCTTATTTCTCCTGCATAAGCAGGTGGGTTCTTTACCACTAGTGCTACTATGGAGCCTCTTTTTCCCTTTTCTCCCTGGTAAGCCACCAACCAGTTTATCTCTGGTGAAAAAGAGGTAGGTAAGATTGATTTTGTGCAAAGTCAAGTTCACTCTCACCTACTCCTTAAGCCATTTCAGATGGATTTCAGAGGGAAACAGTTTTTAGTTTATTACTAGATACAAAGTTAAAGTCATAGGCTATATAGTTTAAAAGTTCTTGCCCTTGGAAATAATCTTTGAAGACAGGATGGAAAGGGAAGCGTTTGGTGTGATGTTGAATGGAACAATCTGCCTTTACTGGGTGTGCCCACTCTCATAGCTGTGGGTGAAGCAGGCCCTCAAATGCTGAACAGAGGCAGGGAGCCCGTGGACCTGATGAGTTGGGTTAACAGGCTGAGATTTTTCTTCTGCTTCCTGAAGATTGCTCTAGTTGTCATCTTATGTTGTCTTTAAGCTTTCAAAAGTTTTATGATTTGTAAAATTAGGAGTACAGTACAAAATTTTTTTAGTTAAAAAGAAAAACATTACCCTAAGTCCCATCAATTGCTGTTAACATTTTGATATATTTCCTTCCAGACTTAATTGATTTTTATGGATAAAAAATATTTGTTTAAATATGGACATACTATTACAGTCCATGGAATTCTCCAGGCCAGAATACTGGTGTGGGCAGCTGTTCCTTTCTTCAGGCGATCTTCCCAACCCAGGGATTGAACCCAGGTCTCCCACATTGCAGGTGGATTCTTTACCAGCTGAGCCACCAGGAAAGCCTAAGAATACTGGAGTGAGTAGCCTATCACTTTTCCAGTGGATCTTCCCGACCCAGGATTCGAACTGGGGTCTCCTTTATTAGCTGAGCTACCAGAGAAGCCCATAATTGATTTTTATGGAGAAAAAAAAATTTTTGGTTAAAATGCAAGGTTGTAATCTACAAAGCTACGGTGTTTTATGCCATCTTTCATTCCTAAAACCTCTTCATGTGTTATTCTAAATGCTTCATACATACTTTCTGGGATGGTTCGGTGCCCCCATGATCTTAATCTTTTTGGATATTTAAGTAATCCCCTCGTAAATTTTTTTTTTTTACTGTTAACAAGTTAAATTGATTTAAGTGCTTATCATGTGCCAGGCGCTGTGCTAAACCCTTTACACGATACCGTCAGTTCTGCTGTAATGTAAATGCCTTCCTAAAAATCCCTAAACTGTGCAGAATCATGCAGTAAAAATCAGAGGCCTTGTGAGCAAATGGGGATAAGGGTACAACACTCAGAAACTTCACCAACAAATTAGAAGAAATAAAGATTGCCTAAAAAAACAAGTAGCAGAGTTTTATACAAGTTTTGTGGATAAGAAATATAGAATTATGGGGACTTCCACGGTGGTTCAGTGGCCAAGACTCTGCGCTCTGAAGTTAGGTGGCAAATTGGACCCCCGTATGGGACGGACGGGTGTGTCTCAAAGGTTGCTGACAGGCGTGAGGGGCCTGTGCCCTCTGTGCGTATTCGTTTGCGTTGGCTCACTTGGGTGAAGTTTTCTGCGTTTACCTCGTGTTTCTGGCAGACAACACATAAGCAGATGTGAATTTAGCATTTTGATAAAATCGTTCCCTGATACATCAGTGGTATTGGAACAAAACTGACATTTTTAACAAGTAAGCATTATAGCAAAACTGACTGTGTATTTTAAATCATCCTTTAGGCTTAACTCCTGGAAGGGAATTATTCCGTGGAAGGAGTGATGCTTCTTTGAGCGTGATTTTTAAAAGAAAATGAGATAAGTTCCTAGCAGCCCCTTTGCCCCCTCGCCCTCACTAAAGGCCATTCCCCCGAGTCCTTTGGGAACCCGGGGCCTTGGCAGCGGCTGCCCTCCGGGTGGGAACCTCAGGTGCCCTCCGCTCAGAGAGCCATTGTTAACCCTGGGGCCACATCCTGCCCCACCGCCCAGTTCAGACAAAGCTGAGGTTCCCGCCCTCCCCAGCCTGGCAGCTCCTTTCACCTCGACTCTGCCTGAATTTAAAGCCTGGGTTTCCGCTTCCTCCGGGGGCTGCCCAGGTCTCCTCATCCCTGTGCACCTCCCCTTCGCCTCCGGAAAGAGCTCTGCCCCCAGGCTGTAACCTTATTTCCGCTCAGCCTAGTGTTTTTAAACACAAGTCCTTGCTATTGTGAGTGGGTTCCTGGCTGGGTCCGAAAACCAAGGTTACCCGAGCTTCCTGGGGATGTCGCCTGCCCACGGGGTCTAAAGTGGCAGATTTTGCATTGACCTCGCACTGTCTGGGTCTAGAGCAGCTAAGCAATTGCTCAGCCAGCCCTCACCTCCACCCAGTGTCCCCTGGCTTCCTGAAGTTACTCGGACTAGGGGAATATCTCTGTTGTTGGGTCTGAAATAATTTGTGTAAACCACTTAGTCCAGGATGCTGGAAAAGCTTGCATGGGTGTCATCCATTAGCATGTAAATAAGATAAATGAGTGGAGAGTTGACTGCCCCCCCCACCCGCCCCGTTTTTTTTTGAGCCTGGTGCACGGCATGAGGGATTCTAGTTCCCTGACCAGAGATTGAACCTGTGCTCCCTGCAGGGGCTGCCGCCAGAAAAGAGCCTGGGATGGGTCACTCCCAGGCCCAGCTGCTGCCAAGGGCGTGGAGCAGGAAGGTTAAAGGACACAGTTGGGGCTCAGGAGGATCAGGATTGCACCCCCAAACAAGTGACTCCCCCTTCTGAGCCTCCAGACTCTTATCTATAAAACAAAGGCGATGATTTGAAAGATAAGATACTTAGAAAGGTGTAATACATTCAGCACCTGATCCCCACCCAGGAAGTGGGCAGGAAAGGAAGATGGTTCATTATTGCTGATGCTCTTGCTATGAAACAAAGAAGGTCCCGACCAGTTACTGCAGCTAAGCTGGGGGCAAACAGAAGGACTTCAGTGTTAAGAGCTTGTTTGTTATGCCAGGCTCCCCACCTTGGCACTACTGACATTTGGGGCAGCTCCTTCTTTGTCATGGGGGCTGCCTGTGTGTTATAGGATGTAACAGTATCTCTGGTTTCTACCTACAAAATGACACCACTGCCAGCACCTCCCTCTCCTGCCCCTAGCTAAGACAGCCAAAACTGTCTCTGGACAAGGCCACATGTCCCCTGGGGGGCAAGATCGCTCCTGTGGAGCACTGCTGCCTCCTACAAACAAACGTGCCTGGATTCAGCTCCGCAAACAGCCATGCTCACCTGTGTTTGTCACAGGTGTGTGATACAAGACTTGGGCCTGGCAGCCAGGCAGACCTGACTTTGAATCCTGGCTGCCCTACTTAGCCGCTGTATGAAGTCAGGTGAGTGGCTTGCCTCAGTTTCCCCATGTGTTTGGTGGGGCTGAGACCAACACTCACCCCACTGAGCAGCTGGGAGAATCAGATCAGTAGCTCGTAGGCACACAGGATGAGCCAGCTACCCACCTAACCTGATGCTTTCAAGGCCACACGGGGGAGGAAAGGAAGGTTCTGCCCTGGCAAGAGCACAGGACCACGATGGGACTGGCGGTGAGAGGGGACAGCGTCCACTGGGCAGGGCGGGTGAGATGGGGACAGGACAGACAGATAGAGGGAAGGAAGCCCAGGCCAGGAGAGAGCCAGGCAGTGAGGCCTCAGGTTGTCCCCCGGTAGCCCTTGAGCGTGATAGGGCTTGTGGACTGGTTTGCGTGACTCGCATGGTGGCTGAACCAAATTTGAAGTGATTGCCAGCATTTTGACATCATGAGCATTCACATAAAAGCCCCGATCAGATATGCTGATATGGCCCGGCATGCACTCATGCGGGGTCATGTCTGCTGGAAGTGAGGAGAATGTCCAAGCGGAATGTAACAGGAGCCACGCACACAACTTAAAGTGTCCTAGTAGACGCACTCCAACAAGGAAAAACACCAGAAGTGAATTTTGATAGTCTATTTTGGTTACCCCAGTATATATCCAAAGTGCTGTCATTTCAGCGTGTAATCAACAGAGAAAGAGATATTTAAAGTTCTCATTGCATGCAAAGCCTTTAAAATCTGTGCATTTGGCTTTTACACTGCGTCTTGCTGTGGTCCAGCTGTGGTTCAGATGCTCAGTAGTGGCCTTGGCTCGGTACTGGGCAGCATATATCTGGCTTCTACTGGCTTCTACCACTGTGTGCCCTCCCTGACCCACTGTACGTATTTCATTTGCCTCCTCAAGTCCTGTGTTCAGTGTATTATTTGGGAGCTGGGCTTGGCTTTGGGCAGCTGGCCAGTGCGAGCCAGGTCTAGAGTAGTGCGTGGGAGCCAAGTGAAGAGCGCCTTGGATGGCACGTTCAGGAATGTGGACGTCATGGTTACTGTCCTGCCTGCCCTACCTTGCCAGGGTCTGACCCCGTCCTGAGATCAGCCTCGTGTAGTGTTAGAGGAGAGTGATCTTTGGATAGTTACTGGATAGGGAGTGGTTGGCCCCCACAATTGGGGGATGCCAGATCCAGATGTCCTGGCTGCCCAAGGCCAAGGTGACCACTGATGAGTGGCGGCTGGGCCAGAGTGGCCACGGCCTGGTGACTGGAACCAGGGGTAGTAGGTGGACGTGTGGGAGGGAAGGCCAGAGCAGTGGTTGGAGCCCAGGTCAGAGCCCAGGCAGGGAAGTGACTGATGGAAGGTGACCAACCCGAGAAGCAGATGTATGTGGGCATGGAGGGTTCTAGAGAGCTGGGTCAGGAGAGAGCAGAGAGGGTGAGATGGGAAGTGCAGCTCATGTTTGCCAGGCACCAGAGGTGGTCTGGGCACTTGGGTGTGGTCCTGGAGTTGAAGCCCAGCCCTCTCCCTTGCAGGCTGTGTGGTCCTGGAGAAAAGTACTTACCTATGCCGTGGTTTCATTAGCTACACTATAGGGCTTTTTGTCTGAAATAACCCGTGTAAACCACTTAGTCTGGGATGCTGGAAAACCTCATGTGGGTATTGGCCGATAGCATGTAAACAAGATAAATGAGTGGGGAGTTGATTTTTTTTTGACCCTGCTACGTGTCATTATAGGATCCTAGTTCCCTGACCAGGGATCAAACGCGTGCCCCCTGTAATGGAAGCAGAATCTTAACCATGGACTGCCAGGGAAGTGCCCCTCCCTTCTTGTCTATCGTTTATTCTACTGGACTCTAGGAGACTATTCTCACAGTCCACTAGACCTGTGAGTAGCCTCACCTGATGAAGCAGAGGCCCAGAGAGGGACAATGACCTGCTCAGCATCACAGAGCTCTTCCATGGCAAAGTTGGGACTTAAACCCAGGTATCTCTGGCCAGAAGCCTGTGCCTTTTCTGCTGTGCAGCTTGGAGGGGGAGACAAGGGGGCTTATCGGGAGGAGAGGGTCCAGGGTGCCTTCACTGTGGTATCTCTGGCAGCGCTGACATTTGTGAGCCCAGGAATGGGCCATTCTTCCGGCCTGCCTCAGCCTCCACTGGATCTGAGCCCCAGGACGGCGGTGGTGGCCTCTCATGCAGAGGAAGTGGTGACAGTCACGGGCAGGGTGAGCAGAGGAAGTGGCAGGGGAAGGGGCTGGCGTGGGGGGAAGCTGGGTGCCCCTGGGGCCCTGGCGGGGGTGGGCTGCTGGTGCCCCAGGATCCGAAAGCGCTGAGCACTCCTGTGGGCGGGCGGGGGGCGTGTCACAGGGCTGCCTCCTCCTGCCCCTCCGCCTCGTGCTCACTCTTCTTTCTCTTCCCCTTTCTTTCTGCTTTCCCCTTTACTACATTTTTTTTCTTCCTTCTCCTATAGGTTTTTTTTTTTTCCTCTTTAATAACAGGCTGTACCAGAACCAGAATCCAGGCCCTAAGGGTGGAGGGCGTGGAGGGACTGAAGACTTAGCATGAGCCAACCTCACCATCTAAGGGAAGATGGGGGCCACTGAGAGGAACTGAAGGAAGCTCAGCCTCTCTGCCTCAGGGCCTTTGCACTTGCTGGTTATGCTGCCAGCCACTCTTGTGTGGCTGCACAGCTGGCTCCTTCTTGTCCTGTGGGTCTCCACTCCCCTGTTCCCTCCTGACCAGTGATGGCTCCCTGCTGATTTCCTTCAGAGCCCCTGTCACAAACGGATTTTCTTGTCTGTCACGTTATTTATTTTCTTTCTTCAGAGGATGTAAAGTCCTGGAGAGCAGGGAGTAATCAATCCATCTTTCGTGGATAATAGATACGTGGTAGATACTGAGTTCGGAGAAGGCAGTGGCACTCCACTCCAGTACTCTTGCCTGGCAAATCCCATGGATGGAGGGGCCTGGTAGGCTGCAGCCCATGGGGTTGCTCAGAGTCGGACACGACTGAGCGACTTCACTTTCACTTTTCACTTTCATGCATTGGAGAAGGAAATGGCAACCCACTCCAGAGTTCTTGCCTGGAGAATCCCAGGGATGGGGGAGCCTGGTAGGCTGCCGTCTATGGACATGACTGAAACGACTTAGTAGTAGCAGTAGATACTGAGTTAATAACTGCTGCATAAGTGAATGATGAATAGTGAAGGCCAGTCCTAGCTCCCCGCCCGCCCCAGCCAGCACTTGTGATGGGTGCCGGCCCTGAAATCAGTTCTAGGCTTTCTCCTGGCTTCCCCTGCTGTGTGCTGTATGACCTTGGGAAAGTCACCTCTGCTCTTTGAGTCTCAGTATCTTGAGCTGTAAAACGAGGATCAAAGTAGTGCTTCCCTCAGAGATTGTGAGGATGGAGATGTGTGGCCAGCCCTAACACGGCGCCCAGCGTGGAGGAAGAAGAGGTGGATGGGAATGTCATCACTGTGGTTCTCTGCTGGTTGACCAGGTTGCCTGGCCCAGCTCTCTGAGGATTAACAAAGGCAGAGTCCCCTGAGGCCCCTGGTCCAGCTCCGCTTGTCTGTCACACTGGAGGCTGCTCCTGGGTAGATGCTGGTGTTCAGGTCTTGGGAATCAGCCTAAAATCTACTGCTGGGTTATTATTATTTAAAAACAATTTTATTTATTTATCGTTGGCTGTGTTGGGTCTTTGTTGCTATGTGGGCTTTCCTCTCGTTGCAGAGAGTGGGGGCTGCTCTCCAGCTGCGGTGCTCCGGGTGCTTACTGAGGGGTCTCCTCTTGTGGACCCAGGCTCTAGGGGCTGCGGGCTTCAGGAGCGGTGACGTGTGGGCTCAGTGGTTGCAGCTCATGGGCTCTGGAGCACAGGCTGGGTAGTTGAGGCGCGTGGGCTTGGCTGCTCTGTGGCATGTGGGATCTTCCCGGACCAGGGCCGGAACCCATGTCTCCTGCATTGGCAGGTGAACTCTTTCCCAGTGAGCCCCTGCCGCTGGGCTGTGAGGATGAACGTGATTCAGTAAAGAGGCTCTTTACTGGCCCCCTTGGGGAAGTTTGCTGCCTGGCAAGTTCTGTGCCCGCCCCCCGGCCCGCTGGCCCAGCGCAGGCGAGGCCACCCCGGGTGTCTGGAAGAGCGGCAGTCACGCCCTGGGGAGCAGCCGGCGCCACTGCCTCGCTCCCCTTCGCCCTTCTTCCTGGAAAGCTCTGGCCTGGCGTGTCTGGCGTCCCAGACCCAACTCTTGGCCCTCTGAGGAGGTTCCCACAGAGCTGGCTTTGTCGCCCTGAGGAATGGCCCTGACGGAGCTGGCATGCCTCTCTGTTGGGCTTTGAGTTTCCTTCTACCTTCGATTTGCCTCTTGGTCGGCTCTGCTGCCAGACTGGTGAGGCCTAGATCTTTCTCGAGCCTTCTTTTCCCTCGGGTGCCCTTAACATCCCTAGCCCCACTCTGAGGTGACAGCTGGGGCTGAGGAGCAGTGACTGGTGTGCTTCTGTTCATGAAGAATCTGGACCCCAGGTGCCAGTGCCAGCCTCTGTCACTTGTCCTGAGTCTCCAGTCTGTATGCAGGACCAACTCCTGGGGCCAGCAGGGTGTACTTCGGAAGGCCCTGGAACCGCTCCGTACCTCCTGCAAGAGCCTTCCTCAGAGGCTCCGGACTTGGGGACACTCTTCACCCTGTGAATCGCAGGAAGGCTGCTGTCTTCGCTGTGTGACTTGGGCTAGTGAAGCTATCCCTCTGAGCATCCTAAGCTTCTTTTCCTTCTGGAAAATGGGGAGAATACAGTCCCTCTCACAAGCAGGACCAAAGAGTCTTTGCACCTGTGATCTTATAAGACCAGTTCCCAAGGGCACCCAGCCAGGACTCAGCAGAACTGACCCAGGCGTGGCTTCACATCTCAGACCTATCCAGGGTCCCTGCCTGTGTGACCTGTGAGGGGTGCAGTGGCCCTGCTGTTTGGAGACCTGTCTGGCTGTCTGTAGATCGCGTCTCAGGCTTTTGAACACAGCACATGTGACCAGGATAGACAGTCCAGTGACGGGATTGGTTAGATCTGTGGTGGACCCACCATTCAGTCTGCAGTAGTTGGAGAGGATGCTGTGGAAGAGTGTTTTGTGATCTGAACAGCTGGTCATGGCATATTGCCAAGTAAAAAGGAGAATGCCATATCAGTGTATACAGTTAAATCCCATTTTTGTGAAGTATGCAAAAATACATTAGTGGGGAGGAAAAAAAAAAAAGCATGAGTGAGTTACTGTGGAATGCACACTATGACTGAGTTCTGCTCCTAGCGTCTTTGACGCATTAACTCACTGAATGCTCATAGCAGCCCATGAGGCCGCAACTGTTAACATCTTTGTTGTTCTAAGTAGGAAATGAGGGGCAGAGTGGTCACCTAAGTCCCCTGGGACCACACAGCTGGGAAGTGCTGGCGTGGACTTGCCAGACAAATCTAGGTACATCCATACTGTGGAATCCTGGGAGGAGGTGCTCCAAGTTGCTGAAGGCGGTTATCTCTGGGATGATGCCTTGTTTGATTTCCTTCTTGGTACCATTATATTTTGAAGATGTTCTTTAACGAGTACATAATTCTTTTTTTAAAAAATAACAGGTAAGATGTTTTGGCACCATTAAAAGTCTTGATTTTTAAACAGATTCTTGGACTGGTGGGTCATATCCATCAGCCTGTTCAACTTCAACACCTGTTTCATCCCCGGGACATTTTCCAGAACTCTTGCATTCACCGTGGATTCTCCATGAGCTTTCCCAATTCAAACCTGCTGTTCTTCAGCATTTTTACTTTTCTAACAAAGACATCATGGAGTGGATAAAGAGATTTACAGGCCTTTTCTGTGTCTTTTCCAGTGTTTCTGGAATCAGTCTGTTGATGACATCTTTCAAGTTTTGTCTGCACCTCTCGAGTCATGATTTCCATCATCTTATGGACCTGGCAGACCTGCTGGTGCTGGGCATAGATCTTCCAAATCTGATTGTTGCGTCTTTTAGTAAAACCCACACAGGATAGGTGAAGCAGATAACCCTCGGTAGTCTTGACATCACTGTGAACTCCAGTCACGGTCTGCCCTGTTTTGGTCATGGAACACGTTTTGTAGTGGGTAAGATCCATGCCGTGGCTATTAGGCAGGCAGTTTTTTTGCTCTGAACATCCTCAGTAGGTAGCTTGAATTTTCTAAATGCAGCTTCATGATTCTGCAGATCAGCCAAGCTCACTTCAAAAACACAAGTCTTGGAACTTCTCTGGTGGTCCAGTAGCTAAGACTCCGTGCTCTCAATCCAGGAGCCCTGATCAGGGAACTAGATCCCACACGCTACAACTAAGACCCAGCACAGTCAAATAAATAAAAATCAATGTTAAAAAACCCAAAACACAACCCCTAAGGCTGTCAGTGCGATTTTGTCTCCTTGAGTTCTCGTGACTCATGCTCCCCAGCATTTCTTATATTCAGCATTGCTGGTGCTTTCATGTCATAGCAGTCTTTCTTAGCAAACAGGTCAACCACTTTCCTCTTGGCTCCCTTTTTACCTCCTTTCATAAGGCACTTGTTCTTGTTGACCGCCATGGTGCTCAGAGAGCCAAAAGGTACATAATGCTTTTGGAATAATAATAATTAAAAAAACCCAGCACACACAGTATTGTTAATTGAAACCACAGGGCAGCCTCAACTCCTCTGAGATTTGGGACTGACTGGAAAACAGGGTTGATAAGAGTACGTGACTCCCAGGTCGTGTGAAGATTGAGTGAAGTGCCTGGCCTGGTGCAGGGAGCATGTTGTTGCTCAGTCGCTAAGTTGTGTCCCGCTCTTTGCGACCCCATGGACTGCAGCCCGCCATACTTCCTGGTCCTTTGCTGTCTGCCAGAGCTTGCTCAAACTCATGTCCATTGAGTCGACGGTGCCATCCAATCGTCTCATCCTCTGTCATCCCCTTCTCCTCCTGCCCTCAGCCTTTCCCAACATGAGGGTCTTTTCCAGTGAGTCGGCTCTTCACATCAGGGCCTGGATAAAGGTGCTTCCTTCCCCTGTGCTCGTGACCCCAGGCTGCCCGCCCCCGCCCGTGACTCAGCACTCTGCCCTCTGAGTAGAGGGAGCTTGAGACAGGTGGGAGCAGGAGTCTCAGGAGGCAGAGCCCCCTGTCACCTGTCCCACTTCCTCTATCTGGTCCACGGGGTTGGATTCCCTAGCACTTTGGAAGATCTGAGAGCCGAAAGCTCCCACATCCTCAGCCAAGTTGGCCAGGTTGCGTGGGTTTTTGGCCAAGGCCTTGGTGTGGTATCTTCAGGGCCAATCCTGTTTGGGTTTTACTGTTTTATTTGCTGGCCCAGAAGGGTTCTGAGGCTTGGCATTTCCCTGCTGTGCCAGCATGGCCTGCCAGGGTTCTCTTCCCCGAGGGAGTGAGAGATTGAATGCCTGTCTTTAAAGCCGTGTCACTCTCTGCTTTTGTGCTTCATGCTCTTGGCCCTCCTTAAGTGTCACTTGTTCTGAAACTCAGCCGTTTCGTTTCTCACTGAACTGAAACTTGGCCTGGCGATTATTGATCAGGAAGTGGTTTCCTGTCATTAATTGTGTATGTCCAGGCCCAGCCAAAGGCTTTGGCTCCCCCAAGGTAAAGAGGGCCTATCTTCCAAAACCAGAGACCAGATTAGATTCAGGAATCTCAGTGTGTTAAGGAGACAGTGGACTTCTTGTCACTTTCCTTTCTTACCTGGAGGGCCCTACTTCTGTCTGTTTACAAGGAGATACACACCAATTCATCTACCCATCCATTCATCTACCCATCCATCTGTCTATTATTTTAAAATACATATTGGCCAGATAGAGTAACGTTAATAATATTATTAATAATTAACATTATTAATAATACATTGGTGAACAAGATAAACGTGGTTTTAGGCTTTTAAAAACCAAAAATACACAGTGCTAGGTGAAGGCAGTAACACCCAGCAGGCTGGTGTCCGTAGGAGCCAGCAACAAGGTGGTCTCTGGTGCCTTTGGGAAGAGAGGAAGATCTGATGCCGGTCTACTCCCTAGACACACCTTCACTCCTTTACCCCTCTCTCTCGTACGTCTCTTCTCCCATCCACTGATTTTCCCTCTTACTCAGTGTGTCATTCATCTGTCAGTCTGTCCATCTCTCCGTCAGCCCATTTGCTCATCTTCCCATCCACCTATCCATCCATCCTCCCACACACCCATCCTTTCATACACTCTCCCTCCTACCCATTTTCCCACCCATCCATCCATCCACAGTATAGTATTCTATACATCTATACCTACGCCCCTAACACCCACCCGCTTCCTGTTTGTCCATCCACTTTCCCATCTGCCCAGCTGTTCTCTCATCTGCTCATATACCCACCACCCATGTTCCCATCCACCCACTGGCTGTTCTGGAACAGGTTGTATGGGATAGGACAAGACGAATCAGAGATGGGCTTTAGCTTTGCAGGACTCACAGTCAGGTCAGAGAGAGAATCTGTGAACACAGAGGACTGTGGAGGACTTCCGTGGTGGTATGGTGGTTAAGAATCCACCTGCCAATGCAGGGGACACAAGTTTGATGCCTGGTCCAGGAAGACCCCACAGGCCCCAGAGCAATAAGCCTGTGCACCACGCCTGCTGAGCCCGTGCTCTAGGGCCTGTGCTCTGCAACAAGAGAGGCCACCGCAGTGAGAGGCCCTGCAGCCAGACAGTAGCCCCACTCACCAGGAGTAGAGAAAGCCCATGCACAGCAACAAAGACCCCAGATAAAAGGACTGTGGCACCAGGTGGACTGTGATGAGAGCCCTAGTAAGGTGTGAAGAAGTTCTAGCAGGGGATGGGAGCTGGGGTTCTGGGAACATCTCACGGAGCAGGCTGGGGTTGAGTTAGACTTTGTGGAGTGGTTAAACACAGGTATGGCGAAGGCACTCCCCATGGAGGAAGGAGCATCAAGCAAGGCCTGGAAGTAGGGGGCCTCAGGCATTGGCTGTCGCAGGAGGGGATTGCAGGGGAGCAATGGGGTCCTGGAAGAGTGGAAGGGGCAGATCACCAGGGCCAGGGGCGCCAGGCCCCGGAATTTGGGCTTTATCACGTCGGCAGAAGGGAGCCATTGAGGGCTCATCCTAAGAGGGTCTCCAGTATAAGGCAGCGAGGGAGACGGGAGAAAGGGACTGGTGTACACAGCCACTGGGCAGGAGCTCCTGGAGAGTGTCCTCTGGAGGGGAAAGCGCACCAGGCACAGGGTTGGACCTGAGCGGAGTCCTGGCAGCCACTTCCTAGCTGTGTGACCTGGGCCAAGTCACCCTCCCTACCTGGGCCTGTTTCCTATTCAACAGGAGGAGATGGCAGGGCTTTGCATCTCTTGTGGACCCATGCTGGCTAAGGTGGGATACTCCTTATCCTGCCTCAAGAGGCCATAGGAGGCCTCGGCAGGCCCTTTGGCATCTTGACCCCCAAGGACTCAAGCCTCGGGAAGGTGGGGCTGCGGTGCTGTGGCTCCACTCTGCCCCCCACTCATGCCTGCCAGCCCAGGGCGGTGGCAGCGTCTGAGCCCGAGGCCACGACTGCCACCCATCCTGTCCACGGCCCGTGGACCACCCTGCTCGAGTTGATGTTGAGCCCTTCCCTTACACGTGGCGGGTTTCACTGTGACCCTGGTTTCCTCCAGGGCCCAACTTCCTCCTTCCTTAATTGAGAGTTGAAGGTTTCCCCACGATTGGTGACCGTTGTCACCACGCAAAGATTGACTGTGTGCAGGCAGGGACAGCCTAGCTGGACACTGTGGGGCGCAGACCAGCCCCTCCTTGGCTCCAGTGGCCTCAACCTCTCTGGACACAGGCCTGGCTCGGTGTCCAGAGTCAGTCAGGGGGACGAGGGAAACAGAGACCTTTCGCCTTGACTGTTCCTTTCTTTGGCTCTGACCTGCTGGCCGTGGCTGCTCATCTGACAGGTCAGCTGCGAGCCTTTGCTCACGCCTGCCGCCCAGCCAGGTTGCTAGGCAACCTCACAACTGATGCCCACCCAAGGTTCTTCTTCCCCCTCTCTGCACTCAAGCTTTTTGTTCCTTCCTAGAAAAAGAAATGCGTGTTTTTGAGACTGGAGCTGGTACACTCGAGTGCGGTGGATGCTCCCTCACCTCTGTGAGAATGCCTTTTCTGCCAGGCGCAGCCTCAAGTGCAGAGCTGCCCACTTACTGGAACTTTCTGCAGTGATGAGGCTGTTCTGTATCTGCTCTGTTCAGTATAGTAGCTACTGTTCACTGGGGTTAATGTAACCGGGAAACTACATTTTAAGTTTCAGCACCTGAGACTAGTAGCTACCATCCTGATAGTGCAGTTCAGGGGGGTTCCTGAGAGGACAGGTGCTCATCCCTGGAAGCATTTAAAGCAAGTTCTGGATGAAAGGGCCACTTTCTGTGCCTCAACCCCAGTCAGTCCTCACCAAGACCCCTGTGGCTGATTGCTAGATGTCCATTGAGTGAAGATCACCTTTAGAAACCACTTGGATTCCTTAATCTGTGTTTCAGAACCTCCTGGTCCAGAAAGTGAAGTGTGAAAGTGTTAATCGCTCAGTTGTGTCCAACTCTTGGCGACCCCATGGGCTGTAGCCTGCCAGGCTCCTCTGTCTATGGGGTTCTCCAGGCAAGAACACTGGAGTAGATTGCCGTTCCCTTCTTCGGGGAATCGAACCTGGGTCTCCCGCAGTACAGGCGGGAGATTCAGTTATAGCTTAGTTATAATTTTATCATCCAGCTTCATTTACTTATTATTATGGCTTAATTATCTTTTTCTTATTACTGTATTATTTTCCTATTTATCATTTTAAAGGATTGCTTAATATCCCACTAAGTTAATTTAACCATCATCCTTGGGTTGAATATTTAGGTTATTCCCTCTTTGTTTGCGATTATTGTGGGCTAATGTGAATTGGACCCTAGTACACTTATTTTGTTGTCTTTTTCGGAATTATTTCCTGGCCTTACCATCTCAGGAGTGAGTGCTAATTGGCTTAAAAGGTATTTTCTAGGCTCTGAAAATCTGTTGCCAGTTTTGATCTTGATGAGACTGAATCTATGTTCTCATCAATAATGAATTTCCCTATTTTACCATTTGTTTGCTTACCAGCATTGGAGGTTGTCATTTTTCCTTCTTTGTTAATTTAAAAGTGTAATGTGACTTTCTCTGCTTTTGGGGAGGAAGAGTCTTGTGGCGGAAGAATCTGTTTGCCTGGGGCCTGTGAGCAACTGCATTTCCCACGTGGGTTGCTGATCCCATTTTATCCGTCAGGCCCTCTGAGAAGCCTCAGTACAGGTCACTTTGTAGATGATGGTGCTGTTGGGAGTGAAGGTGGTTCTCATTACACAAGTGTTGCATGGTGAAGTATTTTCATAGGTGTCTACTGTCAGCTGGAACAGCCCCAGAGTTGGGGGCTCATTTCCTTTTTGGTGGCAAAAGACAGTCATCCCAAAGGGAGTCTAAGGCAGGGCCTGCTTCAGGACCGGCTGGCTCCAGGTGTCCCACAGACCCTCAGTGTATGTCTTCCTCCATTGTGGCCTCTCTGGTCTTGGCCTCATCCTCAGGCAGGCTCTCCAAAGGGGTGGCAAGATGGGCTGCAAGACCCTCTAGCCTTCCCATCTTACAGTTTAGCAACCCAAGAGAAAGAAAAAAAGATGTATAAGGCGATAAGTTTAGCAAAAAATTAAAAAACAAAAAACAAAAGACCACTTGGGTACAACCCTGTTGGTCTGCCACTGGGTGTGACTGAGAGGGTCAAGACTGAGTGGCTGGGCTGGGCTGTGTGCCAGGACTGGGTGGGCTCAGCCCCTCATGAATCTCTTGCACGAAGAGTGAAAGGCAGTTCCCAAAAGCAACTGGTGCTGTGAGTCCTCAGAGGAAAACGGATGCAGGCCAGTCCCCCTGCTGCCCTGCTTTAGGATTCATTTCCAGGCAGCTCCATGGGCTCCCAGGCCTGAAGTGAGTGGCGCCCCGGGAACAGGAACCCCCCCACCTCCCGCCAGTCAGGCCCTTCAGCTTTTGTGCTCTCGTTTACTCTGTTTGGTTCTGCAGATAACACAGTCACTGCAGACTGCACTCTGGGCACTGCATAACCTTCATAAACTCAGTTTCCCCAGCTGCAGACTGGGGACTGGGAGCTGGGGTTTGAGAGGGGCGACTGATGTTCTTTCTGGTCGCTGTGTTCTGTGATATCAGTCCTTTCCCCGGAGGAGGGGGAGGGCGGGACACAGCGGTCAGCCTGCAGCCAGGAGGGCAGGGAGGGCCTGGGGGCCGTCCCCAGCTGGCGGCGGCTGTGTGGGTGACTTTCAGGAAGCCCTCAGCCCCTGGCTGGGCCCCTTGGCTTGGGCGGGGCTTCTGCTGGAAGGGTGGTTCCCGCCTCCTTGGGGCCGGGCCCGTGCTGCACAAGGGGGAGGATTGTTCCCAGAGAGGTGCCTGGGCGGGAAACACAAGTGGCCACTGTGTGTCTGCTCTCAGGGTGTGGGGCGAGGCGCTAGTCACCGCTGGCCAGCAGTGCAGGGCTGGGTGGGGGCTCTTGCCGTCCGTCCTTCCCTGGACCCCAGTCTCGCTTCAGTCGGTGGGAGACGGACGTCAGAGGCCACAGATGGCCGTTTGTTCTTTGTATGACTTCTTGTCTGTCAACTCCCACTGTGTCCCATCCACGTGGACAACCTTTAGCTTTCCAGTACCCACCCACTCCCCACGCTGCCCTCACATCAGACTCTGGAGAGAGCTTGGCTATCGTGTCCCCTTTCTCCTACTGCAGAATTTACAGGAACCTCTGGCAAAATGGTCAGGAACATGGATTTTGAAGTCACGTGGGCTTCTATTTAACTTCCAGCCCTGCTGTTTTACCTGCTCTGTGACCTTGAGCAAATGACTTCACCTCTCTGGGCATCAGTTTTCTTGCATATATAAAATGAGGCTCTTATAGATGTAAGTATTCTCAAGTTCCAGACCAAGAGAAGCCAAGCTGCTTTCATCTGCTCCATCCTACAACCTCATGTTAGAACTTAAGGGCAGTCACTGTGTCTTCTTCACTGAATAGGAAACCTGAATGTCCATCACTGTGTTCTCTACAAGTTTTGTGAACCTGAACAGACTTAATCACAATGCAATGATAAATAATGGCCCTAATGTCTACCAAAAGGAGATACAAAGTTCAGAAATGCATTTTGAAATGTCAAACAAGGAATAAATCACATTCAGGATCGTTTTAATGTTAGGTATTTTATTATATGGATTTATTCTATGTTATGCATTATTTAATATGTACACATTTATGGTATATGTCTACATATATATACATAGCTAGTATACTAGTATCTCAGCATATTTGAATACTTTAATTCTTTCTAGGTGAAAGAGTTTACAAAATATCTTTTTTCCTACTGCTTGCTTGTTCATCCTATTTGATTAAAAGTAACAATTTTTGCTGGAAGAAAAAAGAGGCTCTTAATAATACAATGCTCTTGTAAAAATTAATTGAGGGGATCTAGCAGTGTCTTCTTGGACCCTCTCTAAGCTCTGCTACTTTGGAGTTAGTTTCGCTTTCAGGCTCCCCTGGGAGCATGATGACCTGGCAGCTTGACTGTGGTAGGCAGTGCCAGAGGCTAGCAGTGAAAGAGAGCTTAGGGCAGTCTTCTGAGATTGCATTTCATTGGCTGACTTGATCACATGTCTGTCCTTGAACCAATCACTGTGGTAAGACGGAATGCAGTGTACTGACTGGACGGCATAAATCATCTACCTGCTTCTAGATATGGTGATGGGATCAGCCCCATTACAGCTTGGGGATGGGGAATGAGAATGGGTTGGCTCCTCTGAAGAAAGATCAGGGGAGGGTGAGTTATGTTATGGGAGGGCAATAATTCCAACCTTTAGGAAGAAATTCTTCAGTGGAAAAGTGCCTCACAAATAATAGGCACTCCGTAAATGATGCTTGAATGAATGAATGGGGAATAAACTGATTCCCACCAGCCTAGTGTAGTAAAGAACACTGAACTGGGAGTAAGACCACTGCGGCTCCCAGTCCTGGGTGGGTCCTGATATCTCTCTGAGCCTCAGTGTGCTCATCTGGGAAATGGGCGTGATGGCTGATACCTCACTCCTGGGCAGATTAAATCCTGGCTCTCTAGTCCTCTGCAGCTACCAAGCACTCTGACCATGAGTGGTTGCTATTGGCTGTGGTTGTCGCTTGTCTTTAGCAAAGGGAGGTGGCGCAGGGAACACTGGGCCCTTGCCAGGACGGGCATGCTGAGAAGTGATGTAGAGCTCAGGCTCTCTGAGATAGTCAGGCTGGAATTTGGATTCACCCTTCAACCCCCCATCTGCTGTGTGACCTGAGGCATTTACTGTGACTCTCTGAATCTGTTTCCTCATCTGTACACTGGGAATGCCGGTATTTGTCTCTAAGGGCTGTGTTGAAGATGAAGTGAGAAATCCTACTTAAGGCCTGTCCCAGCACATAGTGAGTGCTCAGACGGTGTTAACTGTTTTATGATCAGCGATCATTACTCCTCTGTGGCCTTCAGGTGATAAACTCCTGCTGCCCTCTGCACACTGGCACTTGCCCTCTGCCTCTATGAGGATTCAGTTATGAGCTGCTGATCTTCAGCATCCCCTGGGGGAGTGCAGAGTGGAGATCAGAAACCAGGCACTCTGTGCGCTGGGAACAACTGGCAGAACAGGTCTTCAGGTAGATGTTTCCAAGAGACAATTTTATGAGTAAAATCTTGCATCTTCTCATATCTAGAAAAGCACTAAAATCTTTCATGGTGATGTCAGTTTTTCGTGACTAGCAGAGATCTTCTGCCAAAAATATGTGCTTGATTGCACGTACTCCTCTTTCATCAAAATCACATACATACTGGCCTTCCCCCAGCCTCCTTGGGGCTGTCTGAAATGCTGTCTCCCGGGCTATAGTCCTCATTTTGCCTCAAATAAAACTTAGCTCACAACCCCCACGCTGTGCATTTTTTTCAGATGACACTGCCTTAACCAGGCTATTAGAGCATTTAATTTGGCCAGGTCACTTCGCGTGCCATGGTTGTTGCCAGCCCCGTCCTGGCAGGCTCTGGGTCTCTGTGAAATCAGAGAGAGGTGCTGGGGCGGGCATTCCTCCGTGTCCATGTTGGCGCCCCACCTGAGGCTGGACCCTGTGGTCAGTGCTGCCCTTCAAGGTGGAGGGCAGGACAGGTTTAATGCTCTCCCGGAAAACAGCCCCTGCCTGGGTCTCTTCTACCTGCAGGAGAGAAGAGTCCTTTAAAGGAAACCCAGGAAAAGGTGACTGTAGCCTCCTTTGCCAGCTCTCAGGAGTGAGAGATGGATAAATGAAGGCAGCCTTTGCTAGCTTAGCTCTCCCTGTGCTGCTGTGGCGGGGGACCAGGAGGGCCTGGCCACGGGGGTTGCCTCGGTCACCTGGCTCTCGCTGTAGCTGCTTGTGAAGCCCTCTACTGTCTTTTCTGTAAATGAGCAGGGTGGGCCTTAGCTTTGCTTCTGGACAGGAGAAGGAGCGTGGGTGCTGCACTGTGAAAGGATGCGTTGATGGTCTTCTAGTGGGACCGAAAAAACCAGCTGTACAAGAAATGAGGGGGCAGGCACATCATCAGTTAAGTGTGTGTGTGTGTGTGAAAGAGAGAGAGAGAGAGCGCCTGATTGCTTAACTGATGAATTTCTAAGGCGTTCCAAGCAAGTTTTCAAAACTGAGTTCAGGGGAGGACCTGACCCGGGGGGGCCGGGTGAGCAGGGTGATGTCTAGGATGCACGATGGCCTCAGGGAACGGCCCCACACCAAAGTCCGTTCCCTGAACTGAGCTCCTGGGCCAGACGTGGAAGGTTCCCTAGACCACGTGGCCACCAGGAGTGCAGACCTGGGAGCGGGGCTGCCTGTGTTCCCGTTCAGCCCCGTCACCCAGGTTGCTGGGGCTCTGCCTCAGTCTCCTCATCCGAGGTAACAGTTGCACCTACCTGGCAGGATGGATGAGGAGATAAATGAGTGACCACGTGTCGAAGTGTAGACAAGTGTCCCGTGTGGAGTGGGCCCTTGAGAAACGTGAAAGCGTTATCGTCACTGTGTGGAACCTGCGGACTTGGCGGCTCAGTTAATGGAAACGTTTACCTAAACTGAGAATAAATTTACAAATGAGCGTAAAAGTTGCCTATTGGCATCACTTCCTTCCTCCCAGTTTCCATGCCCACCCCCCGTAGGCACGCTGTCTCACTGCTGACGGCAGAGATGGGTGTCCCCAGCTGGCCGCTGAGCTGCTTGGGGCCGGGTGGGGGTGGATGTGTCTGCATCACTGGTACCGTGGGCAGGGCATCTGGTCTCAGAGGCTTCTGCGTTCTGCGGGCGACGGGGACCTTCGAGAGTAGTGTGCAGTGCTAGAATGCTGAAAGTTAGAGGACCTGGGTTCAGATTCTGGGACTGCCCCTCTGGTTCCAGCCTTGTCCCTCTCTCTAGTCCGTAGAATGGGTTACCGTGTGAGGTGACGTGAGTGCCCGTTGTCATCCGCAGGGTGCTGGGTGGCGCAGCTGTCAGCGTTTCCATCGGCTCACGTGGCGGAGCTGTCCTGTTAGGCACGTGCCGTGTGGCACTGTCCTCGGAGCAGCACCGAGGTGTGAAGTCTAGGGTGGCCCGTTTTCCATGCGCTTTCCAGCAGACTGCTGTTCAAAGGCTGCAGATGAGCGCCGGCTTTTAGGCCTGTGTTGGAGGACAGTGTGCTCTCTCTCACTGGGGACCCCCTTTTCCCTGACCAGCGGTACAGTGGGTGGGCACTCCCAGAAGTGCCCCCCACCCCAAGGCTTCTGGGGACCGGTTGGGCTCTGCCCCTTCTCCTGGGCACTAGCTCACTGTGGGTGAAATCGCTTGCACTACTTTACACGGTTATTTCTCTCTTTCTCAGTTTTAACTGTGGTTAAATATGCAGAGCATAAAATAGACTGTTGTAGCAGATGCTAGCTGTACAATTCACTGGCATTAGGTCTGTTCACAGTGTTCATGCTGCCTTCCCCTCTATCCATTTCTAGAACTTTTGCCTCATCCCAAGAGAAACTCGGTACCCACTAAACACTTAACTCCTCACTCCTGCTGGTAACCAGCCCCTGGCAGCCTCTATTCTACTTTCTTTCCCTATGAAAGTAGTTTACTGACTATTCTAGGTACCTCATTTATGTGGAATTATGCGATATTTGTCCTTTGTGACTGTATTATTTCTTACTTAGCATAACGTCCTCCAGATTCATCCATGTTGTGGCTTGTGCCAGAACTTCCTTCCTTTTTAAGACTAAATAGTACTCCTCTGAACGTGTAAATCATCCTCCCAGGAAGACTGGTTCTGGGACAATCCCGCAGATACCAAAATCCATGGGTGTTCAAGTCTCTTATATCAATGGCGTAGTATTTCCATATAAGCTGTGCACATCCTCCTGTATACTTTAAACATCTGTAGATTACATTTGATACCGAAGTCTATGTAAATGCTATGTAAATAGTTGTAAATATGATATAGATGATATGTAAATAGTTGCCAGGCACGTGGCAAATTCAAGCTTTGCTTTTTGGAGCTTTCTGATTTTTTTGCCTGAATATTTTTGATCTTGAGTTGGTTGACTCTGAGGATGTGGAACTTGGGGTCCAGGAGGACTGATTGTGCCCCGTTTTGTCGCTTCATTCATCTGCTGGCAGACACTTGGGCTGTCTCCACCATCTGGCTCTTGTGAATAACGCTGCTATGAACATTGGTGTGCAGAGACCGCTCAAATTCCTGCTTGCCGGTCTTTTGCAAATATGCCTAGGAGTGGAACTGCTGGCTGTGCGGTAGTTCTATGTTTAACCTTTTGAGAAACCGCCAAGCTCTTTTCCAGAAAAGCTGTACCGCTTTTCTGTCCACTAGCAGTGCACAGAGGTACTAATTCTTCCAAGTCCTCAACACTTATTTTCCATTTTTAGAGAATTATATCTATCCTTGTAGATCTGAAATTCTCTCACTCTCTTTTTCATCAAATAAGAAACCCTTTTTAGGACCAGGTGAAGTGCATCCACGAAAAACTCTTTTAATTTTGCTTTTAATATATGTGACATAATGCAAATAAATACTCAAAACATTCTTTTAACACTTTAAAGCAATACAGGGAGAGTAAAAGTGTCCTTTGTCTCTGTCCCTATTTCAGGCTCCTCTCCAGCCTGCTGTCAGGCAGTATCTTTCCAGAGTTTTCCATGCATTTACACTTCATGTGTGAGCATTTATGAAAAAGTAGTTTTCCATTTTTTTTAATATAAAAAGCATCATACCACTTTTTATTTTTCAGTGACTTGGGTCTTTTATAGAACAGCCAGGAATCTTTCCAAGCTGTTTGTAGATCTATGCTGTTCTAGTATTTTTATTTATCCCATAGTACAGGTGTCTTGTACTTAAAATTTTTGTTACTAACCATAGACCATTGTTTGTCTCACATGCCCACTGTGCTGACTTCAGGAGTGAGCACTGGCCCATTGTTCAGAGCAGCGGACCTTCTGCTTCGGCCCCTTATTTGCATCTGGACATCCGGCCTGTGTCCCCCCAGCGCGGCCTCTCTGAGCTAGCCCCAGGGGTCAGCTTCCTGCCGACCAGGCCTGCTGACCTTCTGTGTCTCCGCTTTTCAGGCCAAGAACAAGGAGACGGGTGCCCTGGCCGCGGCCAAAGTAATCGAGACCAACAGCGAGGAGGAGCTGGAAGACTACATCGTGGAGATCGAGATCCTGGCCACCTGCGACCACCCCTACATCGTGAAGCTCCTAGGCGCCTACTACTATGACGGGAAGCTGTGGGTAAGGCTGCCTCGGCCCCATGGCGATGCCACCGGGCCCTGCGCGGTTCTGAGGGCCGCAGCTCTTTCTCCACTTCTGCTTTGGGGGCATGGTAAAGTGTGCTCCCCTTTCTGCAGAGCGTCTCCACTTCGGGGCTGAGTGTAGTGCTATGGAGCAGAAAGGAATTCAGAAGCTCTACTGCCTGGCCTCAAATCGCAGCTGTGCTTGGATAACCGTAGGCAAGTTATTAACTTCTTGCCTCAGTTTCCCCAGCTGTAAGATGGGGATGATGCCAGTACCTAGCGCACTGAGTTGTTTTGGAGATGAAATGAGCTAATTCATGCTTGGAAGAATAGCTGGCCCATGTCAGAGCTCACTGAGTGTGAGCTATTTTATTATCTGTTCTGGTGGCATCGTTACTGCCACTGTGGCAGCTGCTCCAGGGGGCTTCCTTTCAATGGCAGCACTAAAGGGGGCCCTGTAATAGCCTCCACTCTCTGGCTGCAACCTCGTATTTTAAGATGCACAGTGCAGATGCATCAAAGCCCCGCCTTCCCAACTCAGCATCCCCCTTGGAGGAATTCTGGGGTGCCCTGGTTTTCAGAGCCTGCCCTGCAGAATGGCTCCCCCATGGACATTCTTCCAGCCTCTCACTTTATAAAACCCAAACTTCCTAGAAGCTACGTGTTTCCATACTGCATTTTCAGCCAGTATCGTACCCATCAAACATCATATTCATGTCTCCCAAACTCAGCCGAACATTTGTAACGAAATGGTGTGCAGGAAATCTCATGAATTAATAGATGCAATTGGAAAGCTGTCAGACTCACTGGTAGATGGTTTGCAAAGGGAGCAAGTGTCAGAGGGGCTGGGCCTCTGGGAGTGAACCAGACCTGCGTGAGCAGTCCAGGTTCACGGCACCACAGTTACTGGTTGTCCGTAATGATTTGGTGGTCAGGAGGGGATTTTTTTTTTTTTTGGTTGCACATCTTGTGGGATCTTACTTCCCCAATCAAGCATGAAACCTGGGCCAATGCAGTGACAATACTGAGTCTTGACCACTGGACCACCAGGGAATTCCCAGGAGGGGCTGTTTTAAGCATTGGACCTCCTGTCACGATAGTTTATCATGTATAGGGAGAGTGTCATTGTGTGTTAGATACATTTTAGGAAATTATTGGGCAGTCTGAGTTGCTGTGTCATACTTTATAGTTTTTCCCGTTTGAAATAATGGGAAATAGACAGCAAGTTGAGTCTTGGAGTCAGAATGCCTGCTTTTTAGGAACAGAGCTACTGATGCTTAATGGGGAAATCTGTGTTTCATTTGAGAAAGGGATCCTGTTATTTAAGAAAACCAAAGGAGTGGTTTAGAAACCACTGTCAAAGTTCATCCCTCTCATTTCAGAGAAATGAGGAAAGCCAGTGTCCGAGGGGGAGGAGAAACTTGGCCATCTACCCGGCCCACACCTTTGTCCACTAAAACTGGTTGCCCGCCAGCTGAGGCCGGCTGCTCTGCTTCTCTGAGCATCTCCTTGGGGAGTCTTCTAGTTATCACTGGGGGCAATAAAACCACCATCACCTGCCTATCAGCTGAAGATTTCAAAGCCCTTCCTCGTTCACTGTCTCTGGCACCTTGGAAGGTGACCCAGGCAGGGAGACTGGTCACCCTTTTCCAAAGAGGAGGCAACAGAGGCACAGAGAAGCAGTCTCCTTGCTCATGGTCACACAGCTGACACCGATGCGTTTCTTCTGTCTTGATTCATGGAGCTGCTTTTTAGAAAGTTTTTATTCTTTTAAGAAATTAAAATTTTAAATACAATGGTTATAAGAAAAATGGGAGTATACAGAAAAGCAAAAGATTAATGTTACCTGAATCTTTGTACCAAAGATAATCATTTTTAATAATATAATAAAATTTTCTAGACTTTTTCTGTATCTACACACAGGTTTTTTTTTTTTAAAGATGAACTTATACCAGACTTGCTACTTCACTCTTACTCTTTTCGTTTAAGATATATTAAGAACGACTTTTCATGTTTTAGGGAAACACCTGCGTCTCCCTCTTTTCTTTTTCTGTAGAATTCCATCTTCTGACTATTAAGCAGTTAGGCCGTTGCTCTTGTTTTTTATCGCTGTTATAAACAACTCTGTGATGGACAGCTTTGAATTTTTATGTTCTTGCTTGAGAATCTCTTTTGGAGAATTTTTAAGAATTTTAAATCTATCGCCATACTGGCCTCACAGAGCTACTTTTGATACCATACAATTGAGTTTTTCCATCTCACCACCTACCCACAACACACACGCCCGTCCAGCTCTGCATCCAGCTCTGCATCCCGCCAGCCTTCATTGGACTGCTCATGACGTACGCGTTGAGGAGAACATCTGTTATCTATCTGTTCCCATTATTGTTTGTGGCTGTTTACCAAGTTCATCGCTTTTCCAAGTCGAGAGATGATGCCAACAGCAGCTAATATTTATTGGAGACTCACTGTGTGCTGGGCCTTTTGTGTGCATTTGACTCACATTATGTCATTTAATCATATTCTTTGAGGCTGTTGCTTTATCTTCATCTTACAGACGAAAGTGAGAGAGGAAGATGCTAAGTCAGGCTCCCGCCTCCCCTGCCACACCACACAGCTGGAGAGTGGCAGAGTTAGAAAACCCGCAGGAGGAAAAGGACAGTTTGTAACTGGACAGTGACTGAGGTGAAGTTGGTTAAATAGATACACTAGAATTTTCTGTCCCAAGGTTGTCACTTTAGGCTGGTACTTTCTTATCCAGGGCTGCTGCTGTGGCCAAAATCATTTCTCACCCCCCTCTTCTGTAGCTGCCCCCACAGCCTACATTTGTTACTTTGTAGACCTTTAAGCACATTGAAAAGCAGAGACATTACTTTGCCAACAAAGGTCCATCTAGTCAAGGCTATGGTTTTTCCAGTGGTCATGTATGGATGTGAGAATTGGACTGTGAAGAAGGCTGAGTGCCGAAAAATTGATGCTTTTGAACTGTGGTGTTGGAGAAGACTCTTGAGAGTCCCTTGGACTGCAAGGAGATCCAACCAGTCCATTCTGAAGGAGATCAGCCCTGGGATTTCTTTGGAAGAAATGATGCCAAAGCTGAAACTCCAGTATTTTGGCCACCTCATGCGAAGAGTTGACTCATTGGAAAAGACTGATGCTGGGAGCGATTGGGGGCAGGAGGAGAAGGGGACGACAGAGGATGAGATGGCTGGATGGCATCACTGACTCGATGGACATGAATCTGAGTGAACTCCAGGAGTTGGTGATGGACAGGGAGGCCTGGCGTGCTGCTATTCATGGGGTCGCAAAGAGTTGGACACGATTGAGTGACTGCACTGAACTGAGACCTTTAAAGGTGTTATCTCTCATTTTTGATTTGGGTTTTAGACATTGTGAAATCAAGGCAGGTGGCCCTGGCACTGGGTGGATCGAGAAGGGCAGAGGATTTCAAGCAGTGTCAGCCTGGGCCAAGGTGTGGAGGTGGGAGAGCTGGGACATGTTGGGATCCTGGGTATACTAGGATTGGTGGGTCTACCAGCATGTCGTAAAAAATGAGGGCGGTCGTTGGAGGCAGGGTCGTGGAGGGCCTTGAATGCCAAGGTGAAGGTTTACACTTGGTCTTTTAGATCAGCGGTTCTCAAAGTACAGCCTTTCAGACCAGTAGTAACAGCAGCACCACGGACCTTGTTAGAAATGCTGAATATTAGGTCCCAGCTCAGAGCTGCTGAATCAGAAACTCTGGGAAGGGGCCCTCCTATCTGTTTAAGGAGCCTTCCAGGTGACTCTGATGCTTGTTGACGTTTGAGAACCATTGCTGAAGGTAATAGGGACCCAGCGGCAGTCTCATGGGGGAGAGACACACATTTAGAAAGAAATCAGGTTTGAGGGGACAAGAGTGCGAGCACCCAGGCTGCCCAGGAAATGGTTAGAATGGACTAGGCCAGAAGTCCAAGGACGTGAGAGGGGAGCGTCATTGGTCAGAAAAGGGTTTAGAGGAAGGAACATTTGAACCGGATCTTAAAGAATGCATAGGAGTTCTCCAAGGGGTAAGGGAAGGAAGGGCAGTCTGAAGGGCAGCATGGATGGAAGTATGGAAGAGAGGAGTCTCCTTCTCAAATACTAGGTTAAAGGTGCACCAACTTTTTGGTGTTTCCTTTTTTGGTATTTACTCAGCTTTTTGGTGTTTACTCAAGCTCATGTCCATTGAGTTGGTGATGCCATCCATCCATCTCATCCTCTCTCATCCCCTTCTCATCCCACCTTCAATCTTTCCCAGCATCAGTGTCTTTTCCAATGAGTCAGTTCTTCAAATCAGGTGTTGGAATTTCAGCTAAAGTCACACAGTGAATTAGTTACAAGGCCAGACATACAGACATCAGATACTGTGGATGAGAGACCCTGCTCATGTCACACTGCCCTTTGAAAAGCCCTTCCACAGTTCTCCAGAATATATTCCAAACCCATTACCTGGAACGTAGGCTAATTATAGTCTGCCAGCATCTTCCCAGGCCTCCCCCTGCAGCCGTTCGGGCTGCTTGTCGGTGGCACCTCCAGGTCTTTGCATCTCGTGCCTTCCTCCAGGCAGCCCTCCGCAGTGTCATCTGCAGAGTCAGCAGGACCTTTCCTTCCACACTGTTCTCCCAGGCACCTCTCGGTGGAGCGCACCTCCTCTTCCTCTTCTCTCTGCTCCTTTGTGGTGGCTCATCCTACCGTCTCATTTTAGTGCTGATGTCGGTCCTGGTATCTCCCTCCTCTGGTAGGCAGGACCCTTCAGGCTCCCCCAGTGCTGATCCAGAGCAGAGGCAGGAGTGGAGGTCCAGGCAGGCGCCCCTCCCCTTGTGGGGTCTGCCCTAGGGAGAGTGAAGGCAGTTGAGTACCTGCAGCCCACAGAGCGTAGCCTCGGGGCGATGTTGCCCTTGTTTTTGGCCAAAACAATTCTGTAGCTTTCAGTCGCTTGCAGGGTGGAAGCTTTTCTTGTGCAGAATCTGGCCAGGAAGTAAAGGTGCCTGCAAAGTCCTGCGTGGCAAGCTGTGACGATTCTGAAAGCTCCTCATTGGTTTCTGAGCCTGGGTTTCTCTCAGCCTTTCTACAGGACAGCAAATCTGCTGTCGAGATCTTACCTGTTCACCAGGGGACTCTGGCTCTTGTCTCTAGAAGCTTGGGTCATCTTGGAGGAATTAAGCCTGTAGCCCTCAGATCACAGGGTTCTCCATTTATTCGTGTAAACAAGTGTCTGTTGAATTCCTTCCTTGTGCCCAGTCCTGATCCCCCCCAGAGGATACGGAAATGATCAAGACCAGCCAGATCCCTGGCCTCACTGGGCTCAGAGTCTGGTGGTAGAAGCAGGCAATATGGAAGCAGATAAAGAAGTAAACGAGAGGACTTCAGCAAGTGATAAGTGTGTGAAAGAAAAATAGACTGGGAAATGTGATGGAAGTTCTTGGTGGGAGGGGGGCAGGCAGGTCAGGGACAGATGCTTCAAATGGGATAGATAAGGAAGGCCTTTCTCACGAGGTGACCTTTTAGCTGAGGCCCCAAAGACAGGCTGCAGGGCAGACCTGCAGAAATTTAGAGAGCAGAAATTTCCAGGTAGAGAGAATAGGAAGTATTCTCAGACGCTCTGAGACAGGACCCAGTGGAGCCTGTAAAGGACCAGACAAAAGTTGTGGCTGGACGATGGCAAAGGAAGAGAGCCAGAGACCCACATGAAAGGAGACCAGATTCTCTCTGGCCTTGAGCACATTGCTAAGCACCTGCTGTGTGCCAGGCCCTGTTCTGCAGGCTGGGGATTCAGTGGTGAACAAGAGATACAGTTCTTGTGCTCAAGGAGCTTACAGTCTGGTGAGGAAGTCAGCCAATAAGTGCATAAATACATAATTCAGGTAACCATAAGGACCATGATGGATATGAAATCAGAGGTGTGACTTGGAACAGGGCAAGCCGCCTTTCATGCATGGTCAGCGGGAGGCCTGTCCGAGAAGGACCCAGTTGAGGGAGGATCCAGGGGTCAGCAAGGGCCCCTGAGGTGAGTGTGCTTATCACGTTTAGAGGGGGCGAGGGGCCACTGTGCCTGGGTTGGGGTGGGGTGCTAGGAGATGAGGACAGGCAGGTAAGGGTTGTGGTCTTATTGTGGGTGTCGGGAGGCCTTGACGGGGCAGCGGTTTCAGGCAGGCCAGGGCTGCCCTCTTCCTCAGACATCAGTGGGATTAATTAGTCTGAGTCTTCGATTGGTTGATTCTTCTGCACGTGTATCTCATGCATCGTCCTCTTCGCTGCCCTGCGGTGGAGGAAGTGGGGACCAGTCCTGGCTTGAAGCGCCAGTTGCGATCTTAGCTGACTGCTGAGTCTCTAGCTCTTTACCGCTAAGACGGGAATGCTGATAACAAAACCTAGCCCATTGTAAGGATTGAGTGAGGTATGCAGGTTGGGCACAGGCAGCGGTGTCTGGCCCGGAGTGGGTGCTTATTAATGCCCTTGACTCTCTGCCCTCCTCTCATGGTTCTTTCCATTCCTACTACGTCTTCATACTGGGTTTCTGGAAGCCTCTTCTCTTCTGGCTTCTCTGTCTTTTACTCAGTGAACCTTGCTGAGGCTTTATCGTGCCGCTGGCCAACAGGATGAAAAGCGATGTCAGGGTGGATGATGAAATCTGCACAGGGGGAGGAAAGGCCTTTCGTGTGCACACAGCAGGGCTGGCCTCCACTCCTGAAGACTGGCACAGGTCACGTTCAGAAGCCCCTCTGCCCTCCAGTTTTGTCTGGGCAGAAAGTTTTGCACACGTTTATCAGCCCAGGAATCTCCTTGCTGACCACCAGAGAAAGCAGTGACTCTTGCTTAGCATGGAAGGCCTCCACAGTCGGGGAGCCTTCCTGGATTTCCCCACCCCACTTCCCCCAGGGATGACCTTGTCATTCTCAGACTGAAAGAGCTGTAGTAACACTCTTGGTAGGGCTGCCTCTCCTAGACCTCATTCATTCTGCTACCTCTGGAATAGTTAGTATTTGTTTAAGGTGACTCACTTTTTAGAAGTTAAATATATTTATTGAAAAAGAAACTTTCATCTCACTACCCTGAATGGAAAACTAGGGCCCACTTGCCATAAATAGAAATAAAGGAAAATAAACCAGTTTGCTCCATTCTGGCCCAATCCCTTTGCCTGCCAAAGCCTGCCACCCTGGCCCTGCACTCCACGTTAGAAGGGATGCTGTCTCCGTGGGCCTCTTCGGTGTCCAGCAGTGACTGGGCTCAGAAGGGAGGGTGAGCAGGGGAGGGACTTCTCTCCCCCAGGGCCGTGCGGTGCCCCAGTCTCAGGACCTCCACTTGAGGACACGCCCCAGGCCTGGGCACTGTCTGGCTGGTGCATTTGGGCCTGGCCAAGCCCAAAAGGCCAGAGGTTGGGGTGTTCCTCTTACTACTGAGGTGGCCCAGCTTGTCCAGAAACACTTGCGGGACAGAGACTGGGTTTGGACCCACCTCTCCCTGGAGGCCACCACCTGGAGGCCAGTGGTCTTGTTACCCCAGCTCATGTCCCAACTTGCATCATCTCCACCTGCGCTTTCCTAGCATCTTTGGCTGTGGAGCCCTCTGTTGAAATCTAATGGAACCACAGAGAAAGCAGCAGCTGCCCTAGGCTGGAGGGGCAAGCTTCCCACCACTCCAGTCATGTTCCCCAGAGGAACTTCCAGGCCTTTTGGACTCTGTCTGGTCTGCATCAGGGTTTGGATCATTTTCTGTGTAGGGGGAGCTGCCCTGTATGTTGTAGGGTGCTTAGCTATGTCTCTGTCTCTATCCCTGGTGGCTTAGATGGTATCTGCCGGAAGTGCTGGAGACCTGGGTTTGATCCCTGGGTCGGGAAGATCCCCTGGAGAAGGGAATGGCTACCCACTCCAGTATCCTTCCCTGGAGAACCCCATGGACAGAGGAGCCTGGCGGGTTACAGTCCATGGGGTCATAATAGTCGGACACGACTGGGCACACGTGTGCGGCCTCTGTGTTGCCAGATGTCCCCTGGGGACCACATCGCCCTCGGTCGAGGACTGTCTCTCTCCCGCTCACAGCCTCTTGTGTTGCTGGGAGGAGCCAGTCAGGCTGTGAGCTTGGTCACAAACTGAGGATGTCGGGCTAGAACAGATCCACGCAGATTTTGTTTGGCACACACGATGGTTTTAGAAATTTTCGGCTAGCATTTTGTTGGCCTTTGGACTTTTTTTTTTTTTAGAACAACCAGCAGATGTGGCCGCAGTTGCCTGAGGCTGGGCAGCAGTGGCCCGTCAGGGGGAGATTTGCTGTCTAATTAGCCTCAGACCTCACTACTCCCTAATGTCCCCCAATGCTGAGCCCGGGGGCTGTTTGTCACTGGCACACACCCCTGGTTTTCTTTGTTTTTTTAAAAAAGTGATCGAACTGCAGCTGATTTACAATGTTGTGTTAATTTCTTCTGTACAGAACGACTGGGTAGTATATATATGCAGTCTTTCTCACGCTCTCTCCCATTGCGGTTTAGCGTAGGGTAGTATATATATGCAGTCTTTCCCATGCTCTCTCCCATTGTGGTTCAGCGCAGGGTGTTGACTGACTAACAGTCCCCTGTGCTGTCCGGTAGGACCTTGTTGTTTGTGTCCATCCTGTGTGTGATAGTTCACATCTGCTAATTCCAAACCCCCAATCCTTCTTCCCCAGGCCCCCTCCACCTTGGCAACTGTAAGTCTGTTCTCTGTATCTGTCACTATTTTTCTTAAAGTAGAAGTGAGAGGGTCTATTTCTCATCGTCTGTCTCTATCAAATGAGGAAAGTACAGATAACTAAGAGGACTGTGTTTTCCCAGAAAATTGTGCAAGATGACTGTTTTTTCATAGAATCAGGGCTGCTTTGCCCATAACTGAGCTTCCCAGATCTGGTGGTGTTTAAACCAGGGCTCCTGGTGTAAGGAATCCAAAAATAGGCTTGTGAGGCATATGTGAACTTCCTGTGCGTGTACACCAAGTTGTGTGTGCGGGTGAGTCTGAAGGAGTGACTGCAGGCTTTCCAGAATGTGACCGCTTGTCTGAAAGTGAGCCTCCTCCCGAGAGGAAGTGCAGACCCGGGTCACAGAGCAGGGTGTGGGTGGGAGGGGCCCGCTGGCCACACATGTTCACGTGACCTTGTGTCCCCGGCCAGGGTCTCTGTGGCTTGTTGCCTTGGGCTCTGAGGCTAGCCGTTGGTCACCAACAGAGATTGCATATCTGGCCTTAAAATAATCCAAGAGCTGTAAAGAGAATGTGGCACGAGAAAGTCACTAGCAGCGCGGCATGCGTGTAGAGAGCTGCCCAGTGCAGTCAAAGGGCGCAGGGCTGAGTCAGACCTGAGATCCCGGGTCTGGGCCCAGCTCTCTGTGACCCTCAGAGGCACCGTCCCTTCCCTGCCCCTCCTTCCTGGCCCGCAGCGCCCGGGGCTCGGAAGGGGTGATCTCAAGGAGGCCCTTTGGCCTGAGTCGGCTCATTTTGCCCTTGCCCAGTTATCTCTGAAGTCTGAGTTCCATGTTTGTGGTCAGCTTGGTGCCCTGTGGTGTCGCTTCTCGGCAGAATTGAGGGCAGCACCTCTTCCCATGGGATCCTGGTGCTCCTGGCATTCCCCGGCGGTTGCCGACCTCTGTGTCCTTCTGCATCAGGCCTGTAGGGGCGTCCACTTTGGGGACACACGTGATCGTAATGGCACTCCATAAAGTACTACTGTCCATGGGGACTCAAAGAGTCGGACACCACCGAGCGGCGAAGCACAGAGCGCTTGAGAGCCTGTGGGCACTTGAGCCCACCGGGCAAGCCTGCTGTCGCTCCTTACCACTTCTGCGGCCTAGGCAGGGAGGCAGGAGGCAGGGGGTGGAGGTGAGAGGGAGGGATCAGCAAAAGAGCACAGAGAGCGGGCCTTTGCTGGACACTTCCTCCGTGCGCTGGGCCCTGTCGTGATTAACTTGCCAAATCCTCACATTTATATGGGATTGCGATGTCGTCAACCCATTTTACGGGTGTGAAGACTGAGGGTGAGAGCGAGAGAGAGCGAGAGAGAGAGAGAGAGAGAGAGAGAGATTGGCTCAGGGCTCCCAGCCAGGTTCCAACCCAGATCAGCCAGACTCCCACTGCTGCGGTGCCCCCGCACCCCAGGTACCAGCCCTGGGAACCAATGGGAACTGCTCAGAGGACACAGCCTGCGCCCCCCTCCGCTTGAGGAGCTCTTTTCCTGCAGAGCATTTCTTGGCAGTGTCTGGTGGGGAGGGGCCTGTGGCTTTGGAATCCCTCCAGCTTCTACCTTGGCTCAGTGTACCCTCAGCCCTGAGCAGGTAGAACCGAGTAGCTGTGGACGGCCAGGCTGGAGTAACATGGGGTTTTGTCTGGAATCTTGCTGTTGCAATGGCTGGGCTGGGGTCTCTGGGTCACATTCACAGGCACAAAGGTGACTCTGTGGTCCGGGGATCTGCCTGTCACATTCCCAAGCACTTAGTTCACCCCCTGAGCCATCAGCCAGGCGTCATGCCCTCCGGGGCACTCCTTTGTGCCCCTCCCACCGCTCACTGCTCACTGCCCTGCCCCAGCCTCACACACACCCTCCCTGCCCTCGGCCCATCAGGCAGCGGCCTCCGAGTCAGCCAGACGTGGGCTGGAGCCTGGCTGCCTGTGTGCTGTTGTGTGACCCAGCTATGTCTCTGAGCCTCAGTTTCCCCATCTGGACATTAAGGGTGATGACGCTGATCTCGATGCTGTTGGCTTTGCTAGAAACCCAGTATGTCCCAGCTGGCAAGACAGTAGGAGCCCCATGCCAGGCACCCAGCAGACAGGTCATGTCTGTTGTTCAAAGTCTAGATGGCAGTTAAACGTGCAGACCTGGCCCACAGGCTGTACCGAAGGCAGGCTTTCTCTAGAGTTCTGCAGAAGTGTGACCCTTTGTAAATGGCGTTTTTCGCGTGAGAATCCAAGTGTCTGGCTTGACTGGAAGGTTCGGCAGCTCCAGCCACAGGGGCTTATACTCCCGATGGCATCTATGAGCTGGGCTGAGCGCGGTCGCCCATAGGCAGCCACCTGCTGCCGCCGCCGCCACCTCTGCCCAGGCAGCCTCGCTGCCTTTAACCCAGCCTGGCCCTGATGCGAGTAGGTAACCGCAGGCCTGCGTGGGAAGTGGGGAAGCAGAGGGACGAGCCGGAGGCTGGCAGGCAGTCTTATGTCTTCCTTGGATCCCGGGGGCTGCTTCTTCCTTCCTGGCTGTGCCCGCACCAGTCTCTGTCTCTGGAGCCCTTAGACCTGGGTCCTCACTGATGGGACCTTCAGTGCTTGCTGCCGTGGCAGAGCCTCTGTGTCCCCATCGCAGTAACTCCTACCTGTGTCTGGTATTCTGCATCCATGCTCCCATGTGACTGCCCCCCTCCCCCCACCGCAGCAGCTGGGGCAGCCACTGTTCATTCATTCACTTGTTCAGTCACTGACTCACTCATGCGTTTATTTGTTCACCAACAAATGTTTCCAGAGTATCAGCTGTGTGCCAGGCAGCTTTAAGGGCACAGACACAAAGCTCTGCCCTTCAGGGATTCACATTCTGTGGGGCAGTGGGGTGGGGGTGGGGAGGCAGACAAAAAAATAAAATTGTAGAGTGTGTAGCCGGATAGATGCCTGGACTTGCCCAGGGCACCCAGGGTCGTTGCTCTGCTCTCTGCTGCTCTCAGACTGTTCCTTCGCCTTTTCCTGGGGCAGCTGCTGGCGCTGGGGCCTTGTCTCTGCGAGCGGGCTGGTCACGCCAGTTTCCCACGTGTGTCCAGCCTCCGCTGTTACTGGTTGGAGCACGCTCACTGAGAGCCAGGTCCCGAGCCCTGGGCTTTCCCCAACTCTTCCCATTTGTTCACTCCCCAGGTGGCAGATGCTATAGTTCCAACTGAGGGTCGGAGCTCTACGCTTACTTGTTCCAAGGTCATTCCTTGTTCAGGGTTAGTTAGCATCAGGGCCAGAATTAGAACCCAGGTATGCCTGGGAACCATGGACGGAAGAGCCTGGCGGGCTAGTCATGGGGTCACAGGGTCGGGCATGACTGAGTGACTGAGCATGCATGCGTGTCTGACTCCAGGGTCGAAACCCTGGGCTCACCTTATTTACTCAGGTTTTTGTTCCTTGGTGATGATCTGGGGGTTGCCCTGGGGATGTAATAGAACATGGATGCCCACCCTGTGCTGTCTCCCTGCCTGTGATCAGCTCCGCCCTGTCTCTGCCTGCCGTGCCCACCTCACCATGGACGCCCAGCCTGTGCTGTTTCCCTGCCTGTGAGCAGCTCAGCCCCGTCTCTGCCTGCCGTGCCCACCTCACCGTGGACGCCCAGCCTGTGCTGTCTCCCTGGCTGTGAGCCGCTCAGCCCCGTCTCTGCCTGCCGTGCCCACCTCACCACCCCGCTCCCCTTGGTTTCAGTTCTGCTTGCCCCTTGAGGACTGTCTCACATGCCACAAATCTCAAATGATTTTAGTTGAAGAATGTATGTCCTACCAGGCAGGCAGGCCTCCCAGAGGTGTATCTGTGCTTCGGGTGACCCTGATTTCCTGGTCGTGTGGGTTGTGAGTCCATTTTCTGAGGGGCACGGCCCTGGACTACTCCTCTTTTTGGCGGCAGGAGCCCTGCCACCCCTGGTTTTCGGGAATGATGGCTGGACAGATGGTCAAGAGATCAAAAATATCTGTGTAGACAGAGATCTGTTTGTGTCTCCCCTGGGGGCTGAAACTCCAGTTCATGTCTGCCTGGAGTCTGGTCGCAGCCCTGATTTCCTGGTGTGATGCGTGGCGATGGTGGTAGTCGTCCCCGTGATGATGGTGACTGTCGTCTGTTGTGCTCTGCTGGCTGCCAGGCCTGGTGCTTGTTGTTCTCGCATGTGCCAGCTCACTTACTCTCCCACGACTCCATCACGGTGAGAACGTGTCCCCATTTACAGGGGAGCACATACTGTTAGAGGCTCAGAGAGGTGAAGCATGTCGCCTGAAGACACAGTGGCAGCGTTTGCACTCAAGCTCAGAGGACGTGACTCTGAAGTCGGTGCTCCTGACTTCTGGGCCAGACAGTGCCAGAAGGACTTAGGCACCCCCAATTTGCATCACCTCAGTTCTATCCCAGGGGTGCCCCGGGGCTGGGGCCGGTACACTTGGCGCTGTCTCGGTTATCTCATCTAGTAATTCCCACCCCGACCCGGGGGGTGTGCTTAGGGGTTCCCCCTTGCATTGACAGGAACCCCCACACACACTCCTTAGGAACCCCAAGGTCATCCCCTGTGCTCTTCCTTCTTGCCAGGGATCACTCAGTTGCTAGTCTCAAGGGGAACCCGAATTCCTTCCTCGAGTCTCTGTGAACGTGGTGGGTGCGGCTGGGGGCAGAGGAGCAAGGCCCCGTGCTCCGGGAGGCCTTGTGGGTGTGGGCCACCCCTCTCAATGGCTGCATTGTATGGCCTGGAGCTCGGAGGTGTGGAGATTCCGGACTCCAACTCCAGGGACCAGCTGCTGAGAAGCTGGAGACATTTTTGGGTTCACTGTTGTGTTTCGGGGACCTTCTTTCTACAGGTCTCTGTTGAGTAAACAGAGCCTCTGTCTTCTGTGCTGGTGGGGTGTCCCTGTGCCTCTCAGGGCAGGGAGACCTGGGAAAGAAGGGGTGAAGAGGCAGCACCCACCCCTCTTCCCCAAGAAGAAGCAAGTCTCGAGAGGGGAACAGGCTTGCCTTTGGCTGTACATTTCGGCTATCTTTGGACCTTGGGAGTCGGACAGACCTGGGTTTCTACCCTCGTTCTGTGGACTTAGGAGGTTAGTGGCTTTGGGGAGGCTCTTTCCCCATCAAACCTCAGTTTCCGCATCTGTAAAACAGAGAGAAATAGAATTCCTTATAGAAGTAAGTAAAGGAATGCTTGTATAATGCTCAGCACAGTGCCTGGTATGCCTTAGGCACTCAATAATGGCAGTCATTATCTCTGTTCTCTTGGGCAGCAGCAGAGGGAGGGACTGGCTTGCTTTCTTTGCAGAATCAGCTGTGTGAGTCATCTTTTTGGCAGTTTTGCCCTGATTTCTGGGCATCTGAAGGCCACTGAAATGTTTCATTCATATTTCTTCGTTCTTCATAAATTCATTCAGCAAACACTGTCCACAAATCAGGTCCAGACTCTTATAATGTATGATGTGAATGAACTTTTATAAATATTAAATATAATAATATTTAATGATTAAGTGATGTCCGTCACCTTGGACCCTCAAATGTCAGTGTTGCAAATGACCTTTCAGCTGTTAGAGGCTTCAGTTTCCAGGTGGGGAAACTAAGGCTCAAAGCAGGAAAGGGGTTTGGATAGCACAGTCACAGGACAGGGGAGGTCTGGGACTGTCCAGACCTACACAAGAGGTGTGCTCAGTCGTGTCTGACTCTGTGACCCCGTGGACCGTAGCCCTCCAGGATCCTCTGTCCATAGAACTCTCCAGGCAGGAACAGTGGAGAGAGTTGCCCTTTAATTGTATTTACTTTTGGTTGCAGGAGTGTTGTCAACATTTAATCATTGAGCATCTCTGTGTACCCAGAGCTCCTGCTGGCCTTGGGGAGGGCCAGGGAAAGGAGGAGAGCCAGGCCTCGAGCGCCGTGCGGTCTCCAGGGCATGGCTTGAGCATGCCTCAGTTGTCTCTTGAGGATGGTCAGGCTTGGTCCTGCTGCCTGCGGGCTGTACATGTTGGTAATGTCCGAAACCCCGTGGGTGGTTCAAGCCTGCTCTTATCTCGGCTGTGACATCTTGGCCCCTTTATCTCCGGGTGAGCAAGCTCACTTGGTATGTGTGAGCTGACCCCTGGGGCCCAGCGAGTGCTGGAGCAGGGAGGCAGAGGCGCCTTTTCCCCCACCGCCGGGAGGCTATGTCCCAAGCTTTTTTGGCTTCCTTCCTGAAGCACAAGGATGGGGGCATGGGGTCACTAGGTCTCTTCCTTCATGGTGGTGAGTGCAGCTGACCTGACACCCAGAGAGGTCCCAGTTCAGGTCCTGGCTCTGGTGCTTACTATTTCTGTGACTTTAATTTCTCTGAGCCTCAGTTTTCTCATACATAAAATGGGAATAAAGCATCACCAGATACTGATAATAACGGGTAGCGTTTGTCAAGCAGTTACTTACTGTTTGCCAGGTAATGTTTTGAGAGCCAGGCATCTGTTACCTTAACCCCTGTTACCTTTAATCCTCACGATAGATCCTGTGAGGCAGAGGCATTCTTTAGAATACCCACTTCAAATGGTAAGATAATTTATGCAAAGCACTTGGCATAGGGCCGGGCACAGAATAAGACTCTCAGTTCCTGTTACTTGTCGTGATGGGGAAACTGAGGCCGACCTGTGTTAATTGATCAGGCAACCGCTTACGTCCTAAGGAAGTTGATGGCATGGAGTGAAACTGTGCGAGGGGGAACAGTGAACTCGGCGGCGGGTGGGGGGTGGGTTTTGTGTATATGTTACTTGCTGGGGCAGAAATCAGCTTGGCTCAGGACTCTGGTGTCAGTGTTTCGTCCTGAAGAGTTGATCAGATGGAGGAGAGAGCTTTTAAATTCTGCTCTCTCAGTCCTAAAGGATTATTGAGCTGATTCTCTATTTGCAACAGCTTCGAGGAAGATTTTAATAGTCACCAGTTCCAGGGCAACTCTGAGAGGACACTGCCCATGTAGGGAGAGAGTACCTGCACAGGTGCAGGGCCAAATTCCCATGGCTGAGATAGTGCAGGAATAGAGTAGGTGCCTAATCAGTCCACGGATGAATGAATGCACGCGTGATCGGGGAGGTGAGCTGGCCCTCCAGGATCATGTAGCAAGGCCGTGACCCTTAAGCCGCTCCATGACAGCTGCTTAATCTAAACTGATAGGGGGTCCAGGTGAACACAGGTTTCCAGTTTCTTTTGGGCGCCAGGCAGTCCCAAGCCAGTGACTGCAGGCTGTCTCCCATTGGGCGTCCTCTGAGCATGTTTATGGGCTGAGGTCTCCAGGGACACAAAAAGCTCGTGAGTGCTGACTAGGGAGACCAGCTGTGCCGAGGTTACTCACCTGGCAAGAGGGCCCAGGAAGAGCAAACGCCTCCTGCCCTAGAGTGTGCTCCCCGTATTCAGTTTCAGGCAGACCTGTCTTCCTCATGCAGGGCAGCTAGTGTGAGCAGCCTGGTGTCAGATCCCAGCTCGGCCTGTACCTGCTGTGGGTCTCAAGACTGGGTGGGAGGGCGATTCTGACCTGGCCGGTGGGGTTAAATCCTCATGAAAAAGATATTCCGGTGCCATGAGGGATGGGTGTGACATGTTAAGTGTCCTCCAAATGATTGGGGAAGAACTCTAGCCCAAGGACAGACTATGAGCTCATGAATCAGAGCACCTGGGTTCAAATCCTGGCCTCATCTCTTATTAGTTGGACACCTTGACAAGTTACTGAAATGCTCTCTGCTTCCGTTTTCTCATCTGGAATAGGGGTGTTAGGGAGCCACCCATGGGCCACATCTGGCCTGCCACCTTCTTGCACACCCTGAAGTCCCATCACCGTGGCCCATGGGATTTGCTGGGACACAGCCACGCTCATTTGATCAGGTCTCGTCCACCACTGCTTTCGGAATGGAGCATCGGAGTCAAAGCTCTGCAGAGCCAAAATTATTTACTATCTGGTTCTTTATGGAAAGGTTTCCCTGATGGCTCAGGGGTAAAGAGTCCTCCTGTAGTATAAGAGATGAGGGTTTGATTCCCGGGTTAGGAAGATCCTGTGGAGAAGGAAATGGCAATCTACTCCAGTATTCTTACTCCCCTTGGAAGGGGAGTCTGGTAAGCTACAGTCCATGGGGTTGCAAAGAGTCAGACATGACTGAGTGAGTAAGCATGCATGCTCTTTACAGATAAACTTAGGAGATCCTTGACCTAGAAAACGGAGATAATAACAGTATTCACCTTAAAGAAATGTGTAAGGATTAAATGAGAGACTGAATAGGTGACCTTGGCCAGGGCTTCGCATATAGCGTCAGCACTTTTCTGAGCTGAAAAGCATTTAGGTCATATTTTAAGACCCACAGTCTATCACCCTGGGAGCCTTCCCCCAGCCTCTGCAATCACTGATCTTTCTGTCTCTATTGTTGTTGTCGTTCAGTTGCTCAGTCGTGTCTGACTTTTTGCGTCTGGATGGACTGCAGCATACCAGGTCCTTCACCATCTCCTGGAGCTGCTCAGACTCATGTCCATTGAGTCAGTGATGCCATCCAACCATCTCATACTCTGTCATCCCCTTCTCCTCCTGCCCTCAATCTTTCCCAGCATCAGGGTCTTTCCCAGTGAGTTTGCTCTTCGCATCAGGTGGCCAAAGTTTTGGAGCTTCGGCTTCAGCATCACTTCTTCCAGTGAATATTGAGGGTTGATTTCCTTTAGGATTAACTGGTTAGATCTCCTTCTGTCTACCATGGATTTGCCTGTTCTGGACATTTCATAGAAATGGAATCAGAGATGTGTGGCTTTTTGTGGCTGATGTTTTTTTCACTTAGCACATTATTTTCAAGATTCATTCATATGTGTCAATGCTTCATTCCTTTGTAATGACTGGATAATATTCCGTTGTGTGGATGTGCCACGTTTTGTTTCTCTCTTCATCTCTTGATGTATTCTTGGGTTGTTTCCAAGTTTTAACTATTGTGAATAATGCTGCTTTGGTATACAAACATCTGTTTGATACTCTGCTTTTCATTTCTTTGGGTATATACTCAGAAGTGGAAAGCCAGTTCATAAGGCAATTCCATTTTTAATTCTGTTTTTAATTTTTAAGATTTTAGTTTTAAATTTTTGAGGAACTGCCATAATGTCTTCTGCAGTGGCCACAGCATTTTGCATTCCCACCAGCAATACACGTGTTCCCATTTCTGTACATCCTTGCTTGTTTTCTGTTTTCTTAAAAGTAGCCAGCCCAATGGGTGAAAAGTGATATCTAGTTGTGGTTTTTTAAAACCTATTTATTTTTAATTGGAAGATAATTGCTTTACAATATTGTATCAGTTTTGTCATACATCAACATGAATCAGCCATAAGTATGCATTTGTCCCCTCCCTCTTGAACCTCCCTCTCACTTCCCACCCCATCCTGCCCCTCTAGGTCTAAATTGTGGTTTTGGTTTGCATTTCTCTAATTAGTAATGCTGAGCATATTTTCATGCATTTATTGGCTATTTGTATATCTGTGTCTATTCAAGATTGAGTTGTAAAAGTATTTTCTTTAATATATTCTTGATGTAGTCACTTATCAGATATATGATTTGTAAGTGTCATATATACTTACATTCTGTGGGTTGCTTCTTCACTATGTTGATAGTGTTTTTTGATGTCCAAAGGTTATTATATTTGATAAAGTCCAGTTTAATTTTTTTGTTGTTGATGCCAGTGCTTTTGGTGTCAAAACCAAGAAATCATAGCTAAATTCAATGTCATGACTTTTCCCTCATTTTTTTTTCTTCTAAGAATTTTGTAGTTTTAGCTCTTCTATTTATGTCTTTGATCCATTTTTAATAAATTTTGGTACATGATGTAAGGGACCATCTTCATTCTCTTGCATGTTGGTAATTCCGTTTTCCCAACAAAATTTGTTGAAAAGACTATTTTTTTTCCACTGAATGGTCTTGGCCCCTTTGTTAAAAATCATCTGACTATATATGCAAGGGTTTATTTCTGGGATCTCCTTCCATTGGTCTGTATGTCTGTCTTTATGCTAGTGCCTTGCTGTTTTGATTATTGTAGCTTTGTAGTAAGTTTTGAAATCAAGAAGTATGAGACTTTCAACTTTCTTTGAACAATTTTTTCCAACTGTCCTTTTTCAAGGTTCTTTTGGTGCTTGGGTTCCCTTGATATTCCATATGAATTTTAGTATGAACTTTTTCAGTTTCTATAAAAGATGCCATGGGGATTTGATAGAGATTGCATTCAGTTTGTAGATTGTGTTGGGTAGTATTGATGTCTTAACAAAGTCTTTCAGTCATGCATAGAGGATGTCTTTAGATTTATTTGTGTCATCTTTAATGTCTTTCAGCAGTGTTTTGCACTTTTCAGTGTACAAATCTTCCACCTTCTTGGTTTAATCTTATTCCCTTTTCCTAGATAGTCCTAAGTATTTTCTTCTTGATGCTATTATAAATGGAATTGTTTCCCTAATTTTCTTTTACTGAATTGTCCATTGTTCGTGTCTAGAAGCCCAGCGTGTTTTTGTTGTTGGTTTTTTGGCTACACTGCAGCCTATTAAAAGGATTATACACCATGACCGGTGGAATTTATTCTTGGAAGCAAGGATGGTTTAATATATGAAAATCAATGAATATATCAAACTGCATTAGCAGAATAAAAGTGGGAGAACACATGATCATCTCAGCTAATGAAGAAAAAGTATTTGACAAAATTCAACACTCCCATGAGAAAAACATTTAACAAACCAATAGAAGAAAAGTATCTAAACATGATAAAGGTCATATATGAGCAACTCACAGTGAACATATTCAATGGTGAGAGTCTAAAAACTCTAAGATTTGAGATAAGGCAAAGATGCCTACCTTCATCACTTCTCTTCAGCATAGTATTGAAAGCGCTAGTTAGCACAATTATGAAAAAAGAAATAAAAGAAATGCAAATTGCAAAGAAGAAGTACAATTATTTCTGTTTGCAGATGACAAGCTCTTATACATAGAAAACCCTAAAGAGGGTGTTCTGGGCATGGTCCTGCTGGGACTTTCACTGTGGATAGGCACAGCCCTATCCCCTTCCAGATGAATAGATGCATCTGTAGCCATGGGTGATTTTAGGCCAGTACTTTTTGTTAACAGTACTTCTAATATGAAATTTTATAACATATTAGTTGAATAAAATGTAGAAAATACAAGAATAGACCAAGATGGGGAAACAGTGGCTGACTTTATTTTTTGGGGCTCCAAAATCACTGCAGATGGTGATTGCAGCCATGAAATTAAAAGATGCTTACTCTTTGAAAGGAAAGTTATGGCCAACCTAGATAGCATATTCAAAAGCAGAGACATTACTTTGCCAACAAAGATCCATCTAGTCAAGGCTCTCGTTTTTCCAGTAGTCATGTATGGATGTGAGAGTTGGACCATAAAGAAAGTCGAGCACCAAAGAATTGATGCTTTTGAACTGTGGTGTTGGAGAAGACTCTTGAGAGTCCCTTGGACTGCAAGGAGATCCAACCAGTCTATTCTAAAGGAGATCAGTCCTGGGTGTGCATTGGAAGGACTGATGTTGCAGCTGAAAGTCCAATACTTTGGCCACCTGATGTGAAGAGCTGACTCATTTGAAAAGACCCTGATGCTGGGAAAGATTGAGGGCAGGAGGAGAAGGGGATGACAGAGGATGTGATGGTTGGATGGCATCACCGACTCAATGGACATGAGTTTGGGTAAACTTCAGGAGTTGGTGATGGACAAGGAGGCCTGGTGTGCTGCGGTTCATGGGGTCGCAAAGAGTTGGACACGACTGAGCAACTGAACTGAACTGAAACCTTCTGTGGGTATTGATGTAATTTTTCCATTCACTTTTCTAAACAGGCTATTTAGTAATATCCTAAGGCATTCAGATGATTGTTTTCTTTTTATTTATTGTCATTATTACATTTATTGAGATAATCATTTTATTAATTGAACCTCATGCATTTCTATAAAAGTACTACGAAATTCATGTTATAAGCTCCCTGTGATTGAGAGCTGAAATGTGAAGTGTTAAGACCCATGTAATGGAACCCAGTGTGAACCATGTCATGAGAGACATTATTTTTCTGTTTTATATCATATAAAAGGCACCAAGACATGAAACTTTTTAAACTAAAAGGGCCGAAAAAAGCCACTTTCAAAAAAAAAAAAAAAAAAAAGGAGAAGAAGAAAAACCAAACTGTATTTTGCCACATATGAAAGTACAGTTGGGCAAAATTACAGAAAGTTAATACAACAGAATATCACTCTGACATAGGCTATGATTAACTCCAAATGAGGACTGCTGTTTCAAAAAGAGCTTCACATTTTGAAGTGTGGATTCCAGGACAGTCATCTTCTAAAGACACTTCATTAGGGTCCATATGCAAATTGTAGAAAACTGTAGATTTAATCCTGGTTTAGAATGAAAAGTTGGTACATTTATTCATAGGAGTAAAACCAAAGCTAAACTCAGAGCTTCCCAGTAGCTGGCACAGAATAATAATGATAATGGAAGATGTCTATTTTGAGATATTAGTCTGCCATCTTCTCTGTCTGCTGGCTTTCCAAATAAGGTCATATTCCTTGCCTCAAAGAAAATAAAAAGTAAAAAAATATGGGAAGTGCAAGGCATCATGGAGGTCTCAAATTGCAGAAGAGGAAGCAAACCAGATTAGGAGACTGCTTCAACTTTCCTAGTGCTGACCTGGGAGGGGAGGGGTCATGGGGGCCTTGTGTAAGGGCCTTGTGTAAGGGCCTTGTGTAAGGAACAGTTTCACTGAAAGATGCAGGAACCGCCCAGGTTTGACCACTTCTCATATTGACTTTTGATACTGGCAGTGGGAGTGTTGATGAACTGTAATTCTGGGAAGGCATGTTTTTGTAGAAAGCCTAAATAGGGACAGGGAGGCCTGGTGTGCTGCGATTCATGGGGTCGCAAAGAGTCGGACACAACTGAGCAACTGACCTGAACTGAACTGAACTGAAGCGTGATCTTCCTAGAGATTTCCTTTGCTGGATTCACCAAGTGCATATTCGTTGTTGTGGCTTTTGTATTGGACATGTCATTGGCTGTCTGATGACACTGGGGGCAGAAAATATTAGTACCATTTTCAGATGAAGAAATCGAGGCATGGGGACCTTAAGTGACTTACCTAGGTTCACATAGCTAATAAGGAAGCTGACTTGAAGGGCTTCCCAGGTGGTGCTAGTGGTAAAGAACCTGCCTGTCAGTACAGGAGACATAGAGACGTGGGTTTGATCCCTGGGTGGGGAAGATCCCCTGGAGGAGGCCTTGGCAGCCCACTCCAGCATCCTTGCCTGGAGAATCCCATGGACAGAGGAGTCTGGCAGGCTGCAGTCCAAAGGGTCGCAAAGGGTTGAATAGGACTAAGTGACTGAGCACACGCATGCCAGGCCTCGAGGCCAAGCCCACCACTTTTCCCTTTTCAGCTGCCCCTAGTAGAGGAAGAGACAGCTGAGCCTGCCCTGAGCCTCTGTGTGCGTGAGGCTCGGGCTTGCTGCCACCTCATCGGATCCTTAGAGTGGTTCTGGGGGCGTCTGTAGTGTCGTCCCATTTCACAGAGAGGTAGGTCATTGCCAAGGCTGCATAGTCAGTAGCTGGTGAAAACATTGACCTGGGTTTGGTGGTGGGACTTGAGGGCATGGAAGAAGTCAGTGAAATTGCACACGAACATTTGTTTGTATTTGCATTTTTCTATATGAGGGGTGAGAGGGTGGCTTTCATGGGGTCTCAAAACACAAGACAAAACGAGAAAAAACCCTGAACCCCTGAGCTCAAGAAAGAAGTCCTAGAAACAGTCCATACTGACTGAGTCTTACGTGTCGCCCATCAAGGCCTGGATGACTCTGTCACTCCTGTGGGCTCTGGGCATACCATTCCACCATCTTACAGGCCACGTACTCGTAAGTGACTTGTGTGGTGACTGAGCTGGGCTTCTCTTCCACTGCTGCCTCTTGTGGCTTGGCTTTTTCTAGCAATTAGTAGGATTTGGGGTTCTCTTTTGTAGTGCCAAGCATTATTAAAAGGCAGAGCTTCAAGAGGTTGATGCCCATGTCCAGGTCACTCTGACCCTGGGAACAAGCCTGGTTGGTTGGTGGTTGGTTCAGTGAACACACGAGCGAGTGAGTGAGTGGAAGAAAGAAGGACCGCTTCCTCGTGTACTGGATTGCAGCATGTTAACGCATCTCTGATGACTTTTATTTAGGACGACAGTCAGCACGGTGGTAAAGAGTAGTCCAGGGGAGCTGGGGCAGGCCTGACGTTCTCATGGCCAAGCAGGACCAGAGTGACTGTGGGAGCATCAGAGGCCCTGTGCTTCCTCCCTGGTGGGTGGTGGTATGTGAGCGGGTGGGCACTCCCTTGTCCGGCCCCCTCCCGTGGCGTGTAGCCTTGTCCAGCATGTGGCAGGCCTGTCTGCTGCCCTGGGCTGAGGGAGGGCACCACAGCCTTCCCCTCCCTTTTACCCTTTTCTCTGGTGTCCCTGGCCCAGCTTAGAGCTCCCTGCTTGACCTCCAGGGGTGGCCTGTACCCTAAATATAGCTCAGAGGTGGGGCCCAGCTAAGAGGAACAGCATCAGCAGCTCCGTCTTACAGTTGAGAAAACAGGCTCACAAGGTTGAAATGACTTGCCCAAGGCCACAACTAGTGAGCGGTGGGCTTGGGACTTGGGTCCAACCAGGCATCACCGCATCCTCATATTTACAGCGCCAGGAAGCCTCTGGAAAGTCAACTACAAGTTAGGAGGCCTCGTCGAAACACTGAAGCAGCTCCTCCCTCCTATGGCTGGAGAGCTGGCTCTGGCCCAGTGAGGTCACAGCTGAGGTTTTCTTTTCTATTTAGAGTGGCAGGCCTTCTTGAGCGCCCCTCAGGCACTGTGTCTGACCCTGAGCTGGAGGAGATGCTGGGAGTGCCTTGAAGTTTGTGTCACCTTCTGCCTTCCCCACCCATCTCTACCTGCACTTTAAAAAAAAGAGAAAGCGTCTTCCTGTATATGATAGGAGCCCAGAGTGGGCCAGACAGAGTGAAGATGCGAGTAGACCAGGGAGGGGCCTGTGTCAGCACCCCACACTTGTGGCTCTAATTGGCTTTTCCAATTTGCTGCACTGGGCTGGCCCCTGAAAGCCCGTATCAGGTGGCTCTCCCAGGGCCTGCTACCTGTTGGATGTGTGCTGAGTGAATGAATGAATGACCTGGAGGTTAGGAAAACCTGCTTTCCATTCAGGAGCCACTAGACAACCTGTGTGGCCTTGGTCAATTACAGCTCCTTTCTGGGCTCTGATTTCTCTACCTGAGCTGGGCTTCAAGGACCTGATGTTCTGATACTCCAGGCTCTGGGTGATGGAGAAGAGTCAACAGACAGGTGCTGGAGTCCCAGGAGGACTTGGCCAGCTTGTGTGTGGCTGGGAGGTGTCCTCTGAGACCTGGCTTTGGATTGTAAGAAGCAGGGTGGCTGGCGGGTGGGGGTGAGTGAGCAGACAGGGCCGATCAGAGGAGAAGGGAAGGATGTGGGCTTGGCTGAAAAGGCTGTTCACTGAAGCTGCGGGTTTCCATGGTGACTTGTTTTGTTTTTTTTTCCCCTGAAAAGTGAAGTGCCCAAGTAATTCCTGGGTGTGAGAGCCTCCTGTAAAAACTGATGTCAGGTTTCAGGAGTGTGGGGGCAGACTGGACAAACCCCTGGGCAGGAGGGAGAGGGGCCGAAGAGCAAATGCGTCAGGTGCTAGCAGACCTGTCTGATCAGGGCCAGCCCTGGAGGGGCTCCCGATTCGTGGGCTGGGCACTGCTGCTCATGTTACTTTGCCTTGTATTTTCTGCAGATTATGATCGAGTTCTGTCCTGGGGGAGCTGTGGATGCCATCATGCTGGGTGAGTCATTTCTTTTTTTTTTTTTTGGCCTCTCTGAGGGGCTTGCAGGATCTTGGTTCCCTGACTAGGGATTGAACCTGTGTCCCCTGCAGTGGAAGCATGGAGTCCTAACCACTGGATGGCCAGGGAAGCCCCTGGTGAGTCCTCCTTGATACAGGGCAGTGGTGCCGGGGTTGGCTCTGTCGAGCACGGGGATCCATCACGTCCCTACCCCAGTAATGCCCATGGCCTGTTTGAGTACCTTCCCACTCTGTCCGCATCTGGGAGCAGGGGTTGGGTTACTGGAGAGGATGCAGGATACTCAGAAGACCAAAACTTCTTGTTCAAAGAGCCACATGTCCTCGAGTGGATCACTGGCTCCCTCAAGCTGTCTGGATGTAAGACAGGTGCGCTGCCCCCTTGCCGAACCCCACAGCACTTGTAGGAGGTGAAAATGAGACCCCTGAGGGAGGTTCTTTGAAAAGCGGGGATCTCCACCCATTTTCTCTCAGTTCTCCTGATGGAACTAACTGGTTCAGCCCCAGACGGTTTGCTCTCTGTTGGTGGCAGCTTGAAGAAACAGTGCCATTACTATTTCAGAAATCCAGGTGGGGTAAGAGAAGCTGGCATGGGGAGAGCTGGCCCAGTGAGAGCCAGGTTGCAGCTGCAGCTCTGTGGCCAGGGGTTGACTCTCCCACAGATGCCTGCCCTGCTCAGAGGGCCTTTCTGCCCCAGGTTGTTGCCCATCGCTTTGCAGAGCTGTGTAGAGGGATGAGCCTGGGCTCGGGGCCCAGGGTTCCTGAGGGCCATCCCAGGTTCCTCGGCTTGGTGGCTGTGGGCACTGGGCTGGCCCCTTTACAGCGTAGGGGGAACATGCGTCCGGCACATCACCATGTGGCCGCTTTAGTTTGTTAAGGCCAGTGCTCGTTCTGATCCTGCTGGCCGTGACTTGCTAGCTGTTACACATTTTTGGCTCTCAGCCGTCCTGCAGAGCAGAAGGATGAGGCGCAGGTTGGGATGTGGTTTCAAAGGGGACTTGGGCTCATCTGAAATGTTGCAACTTTTTTTTATTAGGAAGAAAGTATTCCTGTATTGCTGTATAATCAAAAATTTACCTTAAAAATTCACCATGCTGTGTGATTCCAATTATATGCCTTTCTAGAAAAAGATGAAACTATAGGAACAGATCTAATTAGTGATTGCTTCGTGGCTAGAATTGGGGGGTGGAAGGGGGACAGTGGGGAATTTTGGGGAGTGATAGAAGTATGTATTCAGTATCTAAACTGTGGGACTGTTGGTGTGACCACATACAGTTGCCAAAATTCACAGAACTGTACCCCCAGAAAGGCGAATTTTACTGTATGTAAATTGTATCTCAATAAACTGGACTTTAAAAATGTGTCATAGGGACTTTCCTGGCCATCTAGTGCTTAAGACTTCACCTTCCGGTTCAATCTCTGGTTGGGGAGTCAAGATCTCACATGGCTCCTGGCCAAAAACACCAAAACATAAAACAGAAGCAATATTGTAACAAATTTAATAACAAGGCTTTAAAAAATGGTCCACATCAAAACAAAAAAATTTTTTTAATTGTGTTATGTCTATCTACCTCTTTGGATTATTATAAAGCTTTCATGAAATGATGCACCCAACACTTTATCCTTGTGCTGGTGCATTGTAAAGGCTCAATAAATGGTGGTGTTGAGGTCATCCTCCTCCTCCTCCTCACTTTGATTTTTCCTGTTTCATCTATGTAAGTAAATCAGACATGAGCCAGGTACACTTTTGACATTTAAAAATTTGCTACAGACAGTCCAGCATAATCTCAGGACCAGCATAATAGTCATCACCTTTTCTTGATTGTGTTCCATGCTGAGACATTAACATGCTTTATCTCTGAGCCCTGCCTTCATGTCCTCCTCATTCCATTTTACAGACCAGTAATGAAGATGCAGGGAGATAGAGTGACTTGCCAGAAATCACATGGCCAGTAAGAGGCAGTGCCCAAGTTCAGGCGCAGTCTGTGTGGCCCTGAAGTCCTCACAGACTCTGATCTTGGACCGCGGCTGGGGGAGATGCAGGGGTTGAGGACGAGGCTGCAGGGAAGGAGATACAGACCCAGAATGATCCCTGGTTCAGGAGCCCTGCTCTGGAGCCGGGCTTCCCAGGACACTGCAGGCAGCGCCTCCACCCTGGCTGGCATGTTTGTTTTTACTGAGCCTGAGGGATCTGACTGTGGGGATTCCTCCAGGCACTGCAGGGGACCCTGGAAGCCCCAACCAGAGGGAGGCCTCAGTGCAGTGCCCTTGCCCACCAGCATGGGAGCCTTCAGCCTGAGGGCTGACCTCAGCCCAGGGAGCTTGGGCAGGAGCAAGAACTAAGTAATCACAGACTGCCCTGGTCTGTCTTGGGTGGCCCTACACCGTGAGTCATGGTGGAGACTTCTGACAAAACGTGGTCCACTGGAGAAGGGAATGGCAAACCACTTCAGTATTCTTGCCTTGAGAACCCCATGAACCGCATGAAAAGGCAAAAAGATAGGATACTGAAAGATGAACTCCCCAGGTCAGTAGGTGCCCAATATGCTCCTGAAGATCAGTGGAGAAATAACTCCAGAAAGAATGAAGAGACAGAGCCAAAGCAAAAATAACACCCAGTTGTGGATGTGACTGGTGATGGAAGTAAAGTGTGATGCTGTAAAGAGCAATATTGCATAGGAACCTGGAATGTTAGGTCCATGAATCAAGGCAAATTGGAAGTGGTCAAACAGGAGATGGCAGGAGTGTGAACATCGATGTTTTAGGAATCGGTGAACTAAGATGGACTGGAATGGGTGAATTTAACTCAGATGACCATTATATCTACTACTGTGGGCAGGAATCCCTTAGAAGAAATGGAGTAGCCATCGTAGTAAACAGAAGAGTCTGAAATGCAGTACTTGGATGCAATCTCAAAGACGACAGAATGATCTCTGTTCATTTTCAAGGCAAACCATTCAATATCACAGCAGTCCAAGTTTATGGCCTGACCAGTAACGCTGAAGATGCTGAAGTTGAACAGTTCTATGAAGACCTACAAACCTTCTAGAACTAACACCCTAAAAGATGTCCTTTTCACTATAGGGGACTGGAATCCAAAAGTAGGAAGTCAAGAGATACCTGGAATAACAGGACTTTGGCCTTGGAGTACAGAATGAAGCAGGGCAAAGGCTAAGAAGAGTTCTGCCAAGAGAATGCACTGGTCATAGCAAACACACTCTTCCAACAACACAAGAGAAGACTCTACACATGGACATCACCACATGGTCAACACCGAAATCAGATTGATAATATTCTTTGCAGCCAAAGATGGAGAAGCTCTATAGAATCAGCAAAAACAAGACTGGGAGCTGACTGTGGCTCAGATCATGAACTCCTTATTGCCAAATTCAGACTTAAATTGAAGAAAGTAGGGAAAGCCACTAGACCATTCAGGTATGACCTAAATCAAATCCCTTATGATTATACAGTGGAAGTGACAAATAGATTCAAGGGATTAGATCTGATAGAGTGCCTGAAGAACTATGGATGGAGTTTCGTGACATTGTACAGAAGGCAGTGATCAAGACCATCTCTAAGAAAAAGAAATGCAAAAAGGCAAAATGGTTGTCTGAGGAGGCTTTACAAATAGCTGAGAAAAGAAGAGAAGCTAAAGGCAAAGGAGAAAAGGAAAGATATACCCATTTGAATGCGGAGTTCCAAAGAATAGCAAGGAGAGATAGGAAGGCCTTCCTCAGTGATCAGTGCAAAGAAATAGAGGAAAACAACAGAATAGGAAAGACTAGAGATCTCTTCAAGAAAATTAGAGATACCAAGGGAACATTTCATGCAAAGTTGGGCACAATAAAGGACAGAAATGGTATGGACCTAACAGAAGCAAAAGATATTGAGAAGAGGTGGCAAGAATACACAGAAGAACTATACAAAAAAGATCCTCATGACCCAGAAAACCACAATGGTGTGATCACTCACCTAGAGTCAGACATCCTGGAATGTGAAGTCAGGTGGGCCTTAGGGAAGCATCACTACGAACAAAGCTAGTGGAGGTGATAGAATCCCAGTTGAGCTATTTCAAATCCTAAAAGATGACGCTATGAAGTGCTGCACTCAATATGCCAGCAAATTTGGAAAACTCAGCAGTGGCCACAGGACTGGAAAAGGTCAGTTTTCATTCCAATCCCAAAGAAAGACAATGCCAAAGAATGTTCCAACTACCGCACAATTGCACTCATCTCATACACTAGCAAAGTAATGTTCAAAATTCTCCAAGCCAGGCTTCAGTAGTATATGAACCGTGAACTTCCAGATGTTCAAGTTGGATTTAGAAAAGGCAGAGGAACCAGAGATCAAATTGCCAACATGCTTTGGATCATCGATAAAGCAAGAGAGTTCCAGAAAAAACATCTACTTCTGCTTTATTGACTACACCAAAGCCTTTGACTGTGTGGATCACAACAAACTGGAAATTTCTTAAAGAGATAGGAATACCAGACCACCTGACCTGCCTCCTGAAAAATCTGTATGCAGGTCAGGAAGCAACAGTTAGAACTGGACATGGAACAACAGATTGGTTCCAAATCGGGAAAGGAGTACGTCAAGGCTGTATACTGCCACCCTGCTTGTTTAACTTCTATGCAGAGTACATCATGAGAAACGCGGGGCTGGAGGAAGCACAAGCTGGAATCAAGATTGCCGGGAGAAATATCAATAACCTCAGATATGCAGATGACACCACCCTTATGGCAGAAAGCAAAGAGGAACTAAATAGCCTCTTGGTGAAAGTGAAAGAGGAGAGTGAAAAAGTTGGCTTAAAATTCAACATTCAGAAAACTAAGACCATGGCATCTGGTCCCATCAGTTCATGGCAAATGGGTAGGGAAACAATGGAAACATTGAGAGACTATTTTTGGGGGCTCTAAAATCACTGCAGATGGTGACTGCAGCCGTGAAATTAAAAGATGCTCCTTGGAAGAAAAGCCATGACTAACTATTAAAAAGCAGAGACATTACTTTGCCAACAAAGGTCCATCTAGTCAAGGCTATGGTTTTTCCAGTAGTCATGTATGGATGTGAGAGTTGGACTATAAAGAAAGCTGAGTGCCAAAGAATTGATGCTTTTGAACTGTGGTGTTGGAGAAGACTCTTGAGAGTCCCTTGGACTGCAAGGAGATCCAACCAGTCCATCCTAAAGGAGATCAGTCCTGGGTGTTCACCGGAAGGACTGATGTTGAAGCTGAAACTCCAATACTTTGGCCACCTGATGCGAAGAGCTGACTCATTTGAAAAGACCCTGATGCTGGGAAAGATTGAGGGCAGGAGGAGAAGGGGACGACAGAGGATGAGATGGTTGGATGGCATCACTGACTCGATGGACTTGAGTTTGAGCAAGCTTTGGGAGTTGGTGATGAACAGGGAGGCCTGGCATGCTGCAGTTCATGGGGTTGCAAAGAATTGGACACAACTGAGCGACTGAACTGAATTGCTCTGGTGGTTCTGCAGTAGAGTCCAAGCTTCCAATGCAGGAGTGTGGGTTTCTGTGAACCCACTTGCCCCTTGGCATGCCCAAAATATTTTTAAAAGAAATAAATAATCATGATGGCTCACAAAGCAATGAGCATGGGATGTTATCCTTGGCTCTTCTCATGCCCTTCCTCCCACTGCACCCACTAGTCGCACACCCTGTCATTCCCACCTCCCTGTCAGGAATCCTTCCTCTGTGAAGGTTGGCCACCATGTAGCCCTCCTGGACTACCGTGTGGCTGCCAGCTAAGCCCCTGCCCACTCTTGTTCCCCTGCAAGCTCTTCACTTGCTGTGCCAGGAGGAATTTTTTAATGCAAAGCTCAGGTTGTATCTCTGTCCCTCTCAGAACCTCTCCTGCACTGCCCATTGGATTTCAAAGAAAACGCAGCCTCCACATCTCCTGCCGACCTGTATCCTCCACTTCTCCATGCGGGGGGCGGGGGGGGGGGGTCCTTTGCACTTGCTGTTGCCCCTGCAGGAATAGTCTTGTTTGTGCTCCCCACCTGCTCAGAGAAGACAGCCCTGCCGTCTCTCAGTGGACACTGTGTTGTATGTGGAGTGTGTGTGTCTGTGTGTGTTGTGTCTGTGAGTGCATCTGCGGCTCCAGCTAGTGCCCCAGAGGCTTTTGGCGATGGCCCCTCTCCTCCCACATCTCGTGCCCCACCATCGCCAGCAGCCTGTTTACCGTTTTTCAGAGCCTCTTCCTCTGGGGAGCCTCCTGCCTCCCCAGGTAGAAGGGGTTGCTGCCCTCCCTCGCCCCCACGCCCACGTGTTCCCAGCACTGCTTATCATTTCCATGCCTCTCTTGAGACCCTGCACGCAGCACGGAGCCTGACACTCAGGACCTGCTCACGGAATGGGTCTCTGCCCTTCAGAAGCGTTGTGTTTGTGAACCTGAGTTCTGAAGCCCAGCTGGCTGTTTTCAGTCTCAGATCTGTGACCCTACTGTGTGACCCTGAGCAAGTGACTTGACTTCTCTGAGCATCAGTCTCACCTGTGAAATGGGGTAACAGCTGTGCCTGTCCCATAGGGTTACTGTGAGCCCAAAGCAGGTGGCGTAAAAAGTGCTTGGCAGGGTACCTGGTGTACAGTAAGGGCTCAAGCACGTTGGCGGCTGGTGTGCTTCTGTGCCTGCGGGAGCCTGACTTGCAGTGGCCTGCACTGAACGCTTGCTGAACTGACATGTTCTCCTCTCTGTTTGCAGAGCTGGACAGAGGCCTCACTGAGCCCCAGATTCAGGTGGTTTGCCGCCAGATGCTGGAAGCCCTCACCTTCCTGCATGGCAAGAAGATCATCCACCGGGACCTGAAAGCCGGCAACGTGCTCATGACCCTCGAGGGGGACATCAGGCTGGGTAAGGGGCATCTCGGGCGAGGTGGGAAGGCAGAGCCCCGCACTACCCACCTGAGGTTTGGGCCCAGCCTCTGTGGACAGGAGGGAGTGTGAGTCCGCACTCCCATGGGATGCTGAGGTCCTTCTAGTCTGTCCGCGTCAGCGGGGCACGGTTCCTATTGTGGCTGCATCTAACCCAGGGTTCTCAACTGAGGGAGAGTTTATCCCCCAGGGACACTGGCGGTGTCTGGAGACATCTCTGATTGTTGCAACTAGGGGAGGGGAGAGACCCCTGGAACCTGGTCTGTGGAGGTGATGGGGGCCCAGCACCCTGTAGCACACAGTCAGCCCCTCGCTGCCAACCATGATCTCGTCCGCGGGCTGGCAGTGCCTCAAGGAGGCGCTGGTCCAGCCCCTTGTGCTCCTGCTTTTGATAGAATTTGAGGGAAAGTGACAGATGGAGGTCCATTTGCAGGTGGAAAATAGTACATCAGGGGCATATATCGAAACCTTATTTTTTTTTTCATTATGGATCCCCTCTCTTCGTTTTTTTTCCAACTGTGGTGAAATATACATAGGGTTACCAGATGACACAGTGGTAAAGAATCCACCTGCCAATGCAGGAGATGTGGGCTCAACCCCTGGGTCAGGAAAATCCCCTGGAGGAGGAAATGGCAAACCCACTCCCGTATTCTTGCCTGGAAAACCCCATGGACAGAGGAGCCTGGCAGGCTGCAATCCATGGGGTCACAAAGAGTTGGACTCCACTGGGCAACTGAGCACACACACAAAATCCTCATAACATAAAATTTATCATTTTAGCTATTTGTCAGTGTCTAGTTCAGGGGCACAAAATGCATCCACACTGCTGTGCAGCCGCCACCGTCACCCGTCTCTGGGACTTCGTCATCTGCCCGAACTGTGCGCATTAAGCAGCGTCCCTCCCCGTTCTCTGACCCGGCTCCCGCCAGCCACCGTTCTCCTCCAGGTCTCTCTACAAGTGCAATCATTTGTGTTCTCGTAACTGGCTTATTTCTCTTAGCACAATGTCCTCAAGGTCCATCCATGTGGTAGCATGTGTCATAACTTCTTTGTATTTTTAATACGTTTTTAAACCAAAATAACACACGTCTGTGTCCTCTGCTTTTACTACCTCCTTTCCCTGTCCCCACCGCCGAGACAATAGCTTTTAACTCTTCCCGCATCTACTCCTTCATTGTTGTATAAATGCCTATAATGCTATTTTTTGAAGCAATGATGTTCATTGTTTGATGAAAAAGCTCTGTGTGTTTGTTATAGAAAATGCGCACAGTGCAGGAAGGTTTAAAGGGAAAGTCAGAAAGTGCGTGCAGTCTCACCCTCCAGACCTTGGCTCTGAGTTACCTCTGCCTGCCTTGTCCGTAGAAGGATGTGCGGATAGAGAGGATTTAGGGGGTGATATTAACAGTAGAGAGATGGCAATCTCTTGTTAATCGTTTAACTACATTCGCCCCTACTTTCTACTGACATCCTCCTTTGAGAGTAAATAGTTCATTCACCTGCAGCCGCTCCTCTTCCTCAGCCCTGAGCTTTTCACTCAGAAGCGTCATTGTGTGCGGTTTCTCTAGCAGCTCCCTCCGTGTCCTTCTTTGTTTCTGGCTGTGCTGGGGCTTGGCTGTGGCTCACAGGGTGTTCGTTGCGGTGTGCGGGCTCCTCTGGTTGAGTTGCACAGGCCACAGGGTGGGCAGGCTCGGTAGTTGGAGTGCTTGGGCTTGGTTGCCCCGGGTTATGTGAAATCTTAGTTCCCTGAGTAGGGGTTGAACTCATGTTCCCTGCATTGGAAGGCAGATTCTTAACCACTGTACCCTCAGGGAAGTCCCTACCTTCGTCTCTTGAAGGAACATTTTAGTTATGTCCATAAGAACCTGCAGCACCAGCGAGCCCCTGTGATAGAGAACCTCAGCGATAATCAGGACTGGCACAGACACGGCACGGCTCCTCCATCCCCGCTTTGAGGACTCCGGAGCTCAGAGACGGGAGGGCCTGCCGCAGACCTGCTGAGGACAGAGGCGGGCCGAGCCCAGGCCACTGGGAGCCGAGAGCTGGAGGTCTTACACGAGCGATGCGAGACCAGTGGGTTCTCAGATTTAGTGCTTCTTGGTCACCTGGTGGGCTTCTGAGTCTCAGCTTGCTGGGTACATCTCTTGGGGTTTCTGTCTGTGGAGGGGGCCAAAGAACCTGCGTTTCTCATAAGCTCCCAGCTGATGCTGCCGATCCGAGGGACCACACTTGGAGAACCTCAGCTCTGAACCCTCAGGAACCAAAGCCTGGTCAGTGGTAGCATCAGCGTTACCTGGGAGCTTGTTAGAAGTTCTCTGTCCCCAAGAGGGTAAGGTTGGTGCTCTCTTGAAGTGAGCTGTGTGAGAGGGCTTCTCATAACCAGGCATGAGCGAGGCCACACTCGGTTCTGTTCCTGGAGACACGGCTCCTTGGGACCCTGAGGCCCAGCCCCCATGTGCTATGGCTGTCCTTCCTCCTGTTTCATCCTCTTAGCTGGAGAGGCTAAGAGCTTGCACCCTGGAGCCTGAGAGTGTGTGTGTGCTTAGTCGCTGTCATGTCTGACTCTTTGCGACCATGGACTGTAGCCCACTAGGCTCCTCTGTCCATGGGATTCTCCAGGCCAGAATACTGGAGTGGGTGGCCATGTCCTCCTCCAGGGGGTCTTCCCAACCCAGGGATCGATCCCAGTTCTCCTGCATTGCAGGCGTGTTCCTCACTGTTTGAGCCACCAGGGAAGGCCAGGGAGACCTGGGTTCAGATCCAAGTCTGCGCCCAGCTCTTTGACCTTGGATATGCATGTCACCTCACCTGCTGCCTGTGGACTTCCTCATCTGTATAACTGAAGTGACAATGAAGGCTCATCCAGAGCTTTGTGATACTGGTTATAAGAAGATAGAGTAAGCTCTCCAGAAAAGCCAGCTGTAATTCCTGCTGTTTTGTCGTGTCTGGTGTGTGCCAAGCCCTGTCCTGTGCTGGGCTCTGGGGACGGCAGGACAGAGACCCCCGTCCTCCTCCTGCAGGCTTCCCAGGCCAGTGGGGAGACACGGGAGCATCGGGACTGGGGAAGGAGCCGGTGCTGGGGTGCGGGTGTGCAGGGAGGGGTGGCCTGTTCCCCTACTTGGGCCTGAGGGTTGGGTGTTTATGATTCTAGAGACTTGGTGAGAGGATAGTTTGAGCTGGGTTGTGAAAAGGCAGGTAGGTACTTGCCAGGTAAACCAGCTTGGGCAGAGAGGTCCAGCCTTGTGGGCAGAGGCGCCGAGTAAGGAGGCCCGGTAGTATATTTTGTGGGGAGTGATGGTAAAAATAATAACACATATGTGTTGGGTCTCTGAAGCATCATCTAGACACCAGCCATTAGACAGAGTGCTTTCTAGATGTGATCTCATTTACTCAGCACTCCAGGGGACACTTGGGAGAGGGGAGGGAACTGTACCCATCATGGTGTGGCACCGAAGCCCATGCTAGCGTGAGATGCTCAGGGTCGGTCCACAGAGGCGAGAAGCAGCGGAGTTTGGGCTCGCGTCCCTCTGGCTCCGGCTGCTAGTGGACCGGCTCTGTCAAAGGTGGAGGGAAGGCAGGAAGGGCCAGGTCAGGCAGAGTCTTGGGACGGGAGAGTCTCATGTGCCCTGGGGAACTCAAGGCAAACCTTCGGCTCAGCCTTCAAGAACGTGTCAAACAGAGAAGGCAGGACACACAGAGCCTGGGTCTGCAGCAGCCTGAGGGGTCAGCGGGGAAGCTCAGGGTGGAGACAGCAGGCAAGGATGTGCCCGGTGGGGCCTCATTTCCCATGCTGTTTCCCCCACCACGGCCCCGCTGTCCGGGGGGTGGGGGCACTGACTTCCCGAGCAGACTCCAGAATCCCACCTGGAACCCAGCAGAGATGGGACGTAAGCAGATGGGGGCGTCAGCTTTCCCAGTGACTTGGCAGAGGCTGCTGAGAAAACCAGGAAGCCAACTAAGGAGGAAGAACCGTTCAGGGGGAGTTGAGTGTGCGAGTATTTACACAGTTACCACTGGGCCCTGGGAGCTGTGGTGTGGACGCCTGCTGAGACCTAATGTTCTGTTTTGGAAAATCATCCTTCCCCCTGGGGCCGGAAATCTGCAGCCTGGCAAGCAGTGGAGGAAGCTTGGGAGGTGGGGTGGCAGTCTGTCTGCCTCTTCTTGGGCCCCTGGAGGCACCCCCACTCCCCTGCATGGCCTTATGCAACCCAGGGCTGTGTTAGAGAATTGCTCAGCAGCTCTGCCTCCCAGGCAAGGATGTGGCCTCACTGGAGACACTGTTTGTGCTTCTCAGTGGAACGGGAATAAATGGAAAGGAGCACAGTGAACTGAGCAAAGTGTGGGCCCTAGACACAGACAAGCCTGGTTCAGATCCTGGTTCTGCCACTTCTGAGCTGAATAAACACATTTAACCATTCAGGCCTCAGTCTTCTCATCTGTGCAATGGGTGTAACAACAGAATCTCCCTGCAGAGTTGTGACCTGTGAGCTAAAGCACAAAGTAACTATCACAGGGAAGCTAAGGGTAATGTTCCTCTTGCTGCTAGGCATTTGGTTTCTTCCTCGTGTTAAGTGTTTACTTCTGTCTAGGATTTCAAACTTCCTCTGAGATTCACTGGATAGTCGCCAAGCAGAGCAGGCATTCCAGCTCTGGGTGGGTGTGAAGAAGTTTTCCCTGGCTGGTGGGGATCCGTTTGTGCAGAGAGAGAAAGGAAGAGTGTCTGCTGTCTGAGACAGTTCAGATATAAAGTAGGGTAAGGACTCTGAGGTCCAAAGATCTGTGTTTTTGTCCTGGATCTGTCCTTGGCCTTGGATGAGTCAGCTAACCCTTTTGAACCACAGTGTCCTCAGACAGACTGGGCTGATAGTTCTTACCTCATGAGTTGGTATGGTGATTTAATGAGACACTACACGCAAAGCATCTATAGGTGCCCAGCCCGTCAGAGAGGCCTATCATACGCTGAGTTTTTTCCTGGGCTGAGGAATGACTCAGTGTTGTCGTGAGGAGGAATGGTCCTCATTCTCCAGAGAATCGTGTTCCTCTCCCCAGAGGCGCTTCTCTGAAGATGGGAGTGGAATTTCACAACTTTTTGGATCTTTCAAGTTCCAAGATGAGGTCTGAACTGCCCTAAAAACCAGAGTGCCCGACACAGAGCCCGACACATAGTGGGTGCTCAGTAAGTAGTAGAAACGAGCACTGCCGTTCCTTTAGCAGCCTATGACACTGCAGGATCCCTAGTTCCCAAAAGCGCCCTGATATTCAGGAGCCCTAGCAGGTGGGCCTGGCAGGGACCAATCACCTGCCTCTCACCCCAACCTGGACCCTAACCCCAAATCCCTTTTTGCTGCTGCCAGCAGGCTGGAGTCCTGGTTCTTTTATGATGGCGACCAGGCACTGAGCCAGTGTTTAATATGTAACTCACTGAATCCTCACAGATGACTGCTAACATTCTACAGAGGAAGGATTTGGCACCTAGAGAGGTTAATTAACTTACCCAAGGTCGCAAAGCTAGTCTGAGGAACAACTGGCTTCAGAGCCCAAGTGCTTAACCACTACCCTCCTTAGACTCTCCTGGTGGCAGATGATAGAAGCTGGTCTCATGTGACTTAAGGCAGACAGGATAATGTGTGTATAGGGTATACGGAACCTTGTTGGGACAGATGCAAGTTGTATATTTGCAGCTGGAGATGTGTGGTTGGACCCTGGAAAACATTGCTGCCCTGAATGTCCCTGGTTTCTGCCTTTCTGTGCATGTTGGTTAGGCTCTCAGTGTAAGCCCTCACCCACAGCTTCTGGCTGCTGCTGCTGCTGCTAAGTCACTTCAGTCGTGTCCGACTCTGTGCGACCCCATAGACGGCAGCCCATCAGGCTCCCCCATCCCTGGGATTCTCCAGGCAAGAACACTGGAGTGGGTTGCCGTTTCCTGCTCCGATGCATGAAAGTGAAAAGTGAAAGTGAAGTCGCTCAGTTGTGTCCGACTCTTAGCGACCCCATGGACTGCAGCCTACCAGGCTCCTCCGTCCATGGGATTTTCCAGGCAAGAGTACTGGAGTGAGGTGCCATTGCCTTCTCCGCAGCTTCTGGCTAAGTGTTCACTTTTCCCAGTACCACCTCCTGCAGAGTGAGCTGAGCCACAGCATTTCACATCTCAGAGTCAATAATCCCAGTGAAGAGTTCTGATGGGCCCAGCGTGGCTCAGATGCAGATTCCCGGTCCAACTGGGGAGGCCTAGCAAGCAGGCTTCTCTGACTGGCCCGGCTTGTAGTCACCCTGTGAGAATTGGGCCGGCGTATGTATCAATATGACAGTCTCCCTTGCCACCATAGAACAGTGTGGTTGTGGGTGGGGGACATGGTTTTCCAGAAGCAGAAAAGATTTGGAGTTGCTAAAAAAACAACTGCTGTCTACTCTAGACTGACACAGCCTGTTGGAGTAATAGCGACCCAGAAAAGGGAGTGAGTGAGGTGGAAGTGGATGGAAAACAAAGGACTGAATTTGCAATTGACTTGAGAAAGGGAAACGACTAGAAAAATGAAGAGTTATGGGAGAGAAGAGAGGATGAAGGCAGTGGGAGTGGGAGGCCGAAGACAGAGGGGACTAAATGGGAAAACAAAGCCCTTATTAGGGGTCCCCTATACCTGGTTGCCTGAAAAACAAAACAAAAATGGAAATAGAAAAATAGAGCAGTTCTTTCGGTCTCACAGTTGGTTGTATAATATGACCCCGTTGGACTTTTCCTGGTGGTACTGTGGATGAGACACGGGACACGGGTTCGATCCCTGGTCTGGGAAGATTCCACATGCCAAGGGACAAGTAAGCCTGTGAGTCACGACTGAGCCCGAGTGTTGCAACTCCTGAAGCCTCGTGCCTAGAGCCTGTGCTCTGTAACAAGAGAAGCCTGGGCATTGCAACCAAGAGTAGCCGGTAATTGCAACTCGTGCATAGCAGCGAAGATCCAATGCAGCCAAAAATTAATTAGTTTAAAAGATATGACCCCATTTACTAGATGAAGAAAATGAGGCTCAGAAACAAGAAATAGTTTGTCTCAAATCACTGTAGAATCTTTTCACTTCCCTGCTTGGTACTGTTTCCGTGATATTCCTAGGAAGACAGATGTCCTGGTAGTTATTATGAGAGAGATTATGGGTTATTGGTAGACACCTCCTTCTTTTGAGCCCAGGCATGCCTCTGGCTGCCCTGATCCAGAGGAAGGAGGCCCCTGGGCTCCCAGGGCTGGGTGGTGGAAGCCTTTGATTCTCCCATCCCTACCCCAGTTTTAGCAGGTCCTAAACCCTCGGTGAGGCTTCACTGTTCTGTCTGCACCGTGAGGCCTGTGGCTAGTGTTTGCCTGCAGGGTCACTGCCAGCGTTTTCGATGGGACAGTTTTTGCCACGTAAGGAAGGGCAGCATCCCTGGCTCTTGCTCACTAAACGGCAGCAGTTCTTTGCTGTGGCAGCCTGACTGCCCATTTATTTCCAAATGCTTCCTGGGGCAGGTGGCACCACCCTGGGTTGAGGCCTACCGGGAAAGCTCTCAGGTAAGCCCTGACCTAGCTGGACTGTGGACCCCCTGGGCATGGGGTGGAGGGTCCAGGAGAGGAGGGCTGCTGGGCAGCGGCTGGCTCTAGCTTGCCTGGCATTGTCTGGGAAAAGGCTGCTCTTATATTGGATTCTTGTGGTCGCCTGCAGTTAAGGGGACAGATGAGAGAGTCTCCTGTATAACTTCATGCTGTTCACTGCCTCCCTGTGTGCACAGAGCGTGATATGTAATGCATGTATACTGTTATGTAGTTTTCTGATTGTAAAAGTTATGTGTGCAGTTTACACATGTATGGAAAGATATGTACAATGGTATTCACTGCAGCAGTATTAGTAACAGCAAGAAATCAGAAGTGATCCAGTTTACTCCGGTAGAGGATTATTTGAATAAGTTATGGTATGTCATACAGTAGAATCTTTTTCAGTTATTGAAAATGAAGTTGTAGAAAATGATAATCTTTTGTTAAGATGTATGTACATACTGTGAAAGGGAAAAAAACAAGTTGCAAAATAGTATGTTTAATCCGATTTCATTCTTTGAAAAGCAGCAAATACCTGAAAATTTTATATATATGTATATATATGTGCTTACTCGCTCAGTTGTGTCCGACTCTTCGCGACCCCAAGACTGCAGCCCACCAGGCTTCTCTGTCCGTGGGATTCTCCAGGCAAGAATACTGGAGTGGGTTGCCATTTCCCATACATACATATACATATATGTATGGGCTTCCCTGGTCGCTCAGTGGTGAAGAGTCTGCCTGTGATTCAGGAGGCCCAGGTCCGATCCCTGAGTTGGGAAGATCCTCTGGAGGAGAGCATGGCAGCCCACTCTAGTACTCTTGCCTGGAGAATTCCATGAACAGAGGAGCCTGGTGGGCTACAGTCCATAGGATTGCAAAGAGTCAGACAGGACTGAAGCAACTATACAGCAGCATGTGTGTGTGTGTGTATATACACACACACACAGACAATTTTTTATGATTTTATTTACATATGTGATTTTTATTTATATCAATAAGTCTAGAGCTAGATGCAACAATTTCATAAGTGTTTATCACTGCCAGGATTATGGACACTTTTTATTGTGTGAATGTCTGAATTTTTGATAATCAGCATTGCCTTGGTAGTAAGTAAATATATTTAAGAATGACTATATAGGTAGATATAGCCCTATAGACAATTAGGAATAAGACCCACAAAGAAGGAAATTAAAGTCCCTTCTGATCTTGCCGGAATGTACCACTGTCAGCTTCCTTCCAGTCTTTTTTCTCTGCTCAGAACAGTGGGACCAGAGAGTGGTAAAGCACACAGACTTAGAGGCACATCTGTCCTTCATGCTGGGCGACCATCCACAAGTTACTTAATCTCTCTAAACGTCACTGTCCTCATCTGTAAAATAAGGATAATAATTTTCCCTGTCCCAAAGGGTCATAGATACAAATGATAAATATATAGTAATATATATGCTGATGAGATGCAAGGTGATATGTAGAGGAAGGCAAATGATAACACGTCAGCCTCTTTGGGTAGTGCTGCACACCCAGCTGGAGAAGGCAGTGGCACCCCACTCCAGTGCTCTTGCCTGGAAAGTCCCATGGGCGGAGGCGCCTGGTGGGCTGCAGTCCATGGGGTTGCTAATAGTCGCACACGACTGAGCGACTTCACTTTCACTTTTCCCTTTCATGCATTGGGGAAGGAAATGGCAACCCACTCCAGTGTTCTTGCCTGGAGAATCCCAGGGACGGGGGAGCCTGGTGGGCTGCCATCTATGGGGTCACAGAGTCGGACACAACTGAAGAGACTTAGCAGCAGAAGCAGCAGCACACCCAATAAGTTGTCAGTAAATAGTAGTTTTTATTAGATCAACATGTAGTTTTTCTTTTTTTTAATGAGATCATGGTATATATACCTATATTAATATATATATATATATTTTCCAGTCAGCTTTTTAAAAAAATTGAATAATATCAGATAACCCCTCATATCCTTAAACGTTCCTTAGAAACATGGTTACTTCATATTTTTCTTTCATTCCATCGCTTGTGCAAACCATGATTAACTTATGAATCCCCCGAGGTTGGCTATTTGGGCGTCTCGTGAGGTTTCTCGCACGACCCTCTGGGTGGTGTGGCGACGGGCATGCCTGTGTGTGTGTGTGTGGGTCTCAGTCTGTGATCGCACCGTTTAGAGGGCTGCTCAGAAGCAGGACTGTTGCATGGGTGTGGTGTGTCAGGCGGCGTTGATTCCTGAGGCCAGAGTGCCCTTCACGCTGGATGCGCCGGTTCACACCCCCCCGCAGAGTGTGAAGTTCTTTTACCACATCCTGGCCCCCACCGGGTTTTACTTAAAAACAAAAACAACCCCCGCAACTTACCACATGTATTTCAGCTTTTCAAACCATAAAAGCAATGCACACTCTCTATGAAGTGTACACAGTAAAAAACGTAAGGCCACCTCAGTACACTGCCCCCACCAAAGTCCCACTCCCGGGGAGGTGGTCACGACTAAGTCTGATGGCGTACACTGCCCCCTCCAAAGTCCTGCTCCCGGGGAGGTGGTCATGACTAAGTCTCATGGCGTACACTGCCCCCGCCAAAGCCCCACTCCCGGGGAGGTGGTCACGACTAAGTCTGATGGCCTCCCAGACCATTTTCTGTGCTTACGGACGTCTGTGTGTTCACAGTATGCACGTGCCGTTCTTCTTAAGATATAACTGGAGTCCACACTGTCCATTTCACACTGTGCATTGGGCTGTCAGCACGCTGGAGGGAATAGCGTGTTATGGACCAGCTTCCAAATTAGCACAAAGGCAAGCTCATCCTTTTTACGAACTGCATGTGATTACATGGTCTGCTGCTGCTGCTGCTGCTAAGTCGCTTCAGTCCTGTCCGACTCTGTGCGACCCCACAGACGGCAGCCCACCAGGCTCCCCGTCCCTGGGATTCTCCAGGCAAGAACACTGGAGTGGCTTGCCATTTCCTTCTCCAATGCATGACAGTGAAAAGTGAAAGGGAAGTCGCTCAGTCGTGTCCGACTCTAGTGACCCCATGGACTGCAGCCTACCAGGCTCCTCCGCCCACGGTCTGAGTGAGCCTCAGTTTCCTGAACTGTCCGCCAGTCAGGGTTCAGCAGCAGCTCAGGTCACTTCCAGTCTTTCCCTCTTTTGAATAATGCTTTAGAAGCTTCCATGTGTATTTGAAGTCCGGTTTGGGGTTTATTTCCAGAGGTAGAATTATTGTCAAACATGTTTTCTTTTTCCATTGTTTGTTTTTGGCTGCAGCATGCAGGGAGCATGGAGTCTTTACCCGTGGACTGGTGGGGAAGGCCCGCAAACATATGTCTTAAGGCCCAGTTTTGTCTTTTTTTTCCTGTTTTTTCATTTATCTTGTTCATTTGATAGCCCTGTTGAGTGTTTCACGTGGCAGATGCAGCATCAGGTACAGCTGTGGACAAAGCAGAAATGGCCTCTTTCCTTATGGAAGTGATAGTGTATAGAGTCCCCACATGTCTGCTGCTTTGTCTCTGATTCTTGTTTTAAAATAGGAGAAGGGGAGAGAGGAATGTTTTCAACCACAGAGACTGCCTGGTGAAAATCCCCTTTGAACTGTCTGAGAGCAGCCGTCTACCTGTCGGGGGACATGGCTTATAAAGTCCATTCAGGGAGCAAACAGCTGGGGCCCCCCTGCCCCCTGCCCAGGGACAGCCCAAGGTTCCTGGGCTTCGGGGAGGGGCCGACCCCCCCCCCCCAGCCTGGGCCCCAGAAGCGGAAGTAGCAACCACCCAAGAAGCTGGCAGGCGCTTGTTTTAGGGAGGACCCTGGGGACCAACTGTGTGTCATTTTGAAAGTTGGTGGTTTCTGCTTTTCCACTCCCTTCTTTGGAAGGGACCAGTGGGTGCTGAGATATGGGAGTAGCCAGCTCCAGTGTCTCTCCTGGAAGCCTCACCCTGGGTCTGAGAGGCAGTCCCTCTTCCTCAGAGGTGTTCTGGGATGGCATGTCAGCCGTTGTTGGTGTTTATATGGGGAGCCAGGCCCACGTGGGTGCCCGTCCTCACCCCTGGGTCCAGAAGGGTGGTGACGTGTCCAGGCCAACAGGGCAGAGCTGGCCCCTCACCTGGGTTTCCTGGGCTTTGCATCTCACCCTGTAGCTGCTGCTGCTCCCACCCTGAAAGGCAGCAGCTCTCCAGCCCCAGTAGCCAGCCTGTCCTGTGAGCACTTCCCTCAGCTGACCAAGTAGCTCTTGTCCAGTTAGCACTGACTAAGGCTCAGAGGCCAGCAGTCCTGACCATTCCCAGGAGGAGGTCTCAGTACAGCCTCGTCCTCGTCCCCGCCTCAGACTCTCGGGAGTACAGCTCAAGTACCCCATGGAATACTCACTATCATGATGGAGCACTTACCACGAGCTGGGCTTGGAGCTGAGTGCCTTGGTGTGTCGTTTCATCCTCACTGCAGCTCTGCAGAGTGAGTTCTACAGTCTCACCCCGTGTCACTGCGGGGACACTGAGGCTTGGAGGCTTGGTAACTGTCCTGGCCCCTGCCTGTCTCTCCCCTTATCTAAGACCACCCCTTCCAGCCATGCTGCCCTCCCCATCCTGGGCCCTCCAGCCAGCTTGTTTCCTATGCCTGGAAATACGTTCCCCTAGCCCTTGACCTGTCTAAACTGCACGCACCAGCCCTGTCTCTGCCTTATCCCTGCATGGCCCTTCCCATTACCAGGAGTCCCATGGTGTGGAGGGCCTGTTTCTACCACTAGAAAAACAGGCCAATGAGGGTGAAGGTTTTGTTTCCTCTCTGTGCCTACAACAGTGCCTGGCACATAATAGATATTTGTTGAATGAATGAATTGCCTGGAAATGAAAAAAAAAAATTTTTTTTTATGAATTTAAGTTTTTATTTGTGTGTTTCACTGTAGTGCTGTGACAACAAAATGACATCTGTATACCAGAGCATACATATATCAACAGTAGGATGTAACGTCTCATTACAGCACTGCTAGAATATTTAGCTTTTTGTAGGACGCATAAGCATGTGAGATGGCCACGCCGAATAATCTTCTGGGTTTTTCCTTAGCTGGACTTCTTCCAGGTCCCGCCTTCCTTGTCTCTTGAGTCCTGCACCCCCGTCTCCCCATCATGTCACACAATTGTGAACAGACACAGTTGGTGTTCATGGGATTGCCAGCTGCCTCCACCACTAAACTTCGAGTTGCCAGAGGGCACGGACTTAGTTTGCTTTTTCCCCACTGTGTTCTCTGCTCCAGCTCATGGGTGGTTCCAGATGAACTTAAATGAATAGATGAAAGAAGGCAGTGACACAGAAGGGGTGAACCTGGAGCCCCGCTCTCTCGTGCTCAGGCCTGTCGCTCAGCATGTAGCTGAGCTCAGCGCCGTACCCGCTCCTGGTTTGAAAGTGTGAGTCTGAGTGAAACTGCCGAGCGTGGCTTCCAGACCCAGGTGGCGGCTCTCAGGGCGGCTGGCTGTTGCCACTCCAGTGGTTCCCTCAGTGTGTTGCTTCCTCTTGAGTTCAGCTTTTAATCCAGGTGGAGCTTGGCGTCGGAAGGCTGGAGCACTGGAGAAAATTCCTCTTTGTGGTGCTGGCTTCTTCCCTTAGCAATGGGTGGTGGTGATGGATGTGTGTAAAGAGAAATTGTATTATTTTGTTAATCCTGAAAGTCAAATGCTTTTGTAATGGCAAACTTCAGAAAAGTGGAAGAAACCTCATCTTGTCTCTCTGCCCATGGACAACGATTTAAGCAAGCTAGTACATTTCCTCCAATAATTCAAACTGTAGTTTTGCTCTTTTGGGGGGAGGTAGGGTATAATTCCAACCATACAATATATTCAAATATGCATCCTTTCCCTTTCCTGTTGAGCCTATATAAATATACCAATAAAATATTTTCATATTCTATTAAACATTGAATATTTCAATATTTGTTAGGACTTCCCAGGTGGCACTGGTGGTAAGGAGCCTGCCTGCCTATGCAGGAGACGTAAGAAATGTGGGTGTGATCCCTGGGTCGGGAAGGTCCCCTGGAGAAGGGCATGGCAACCCACTCCAGTATTCTTGCCTGGAGAACCCCATGGACAGAGGAGCCTGGTGGGTTATAGTCCACAGAGTCACACAGAGTTGGACACTATTGAAGTGGCTTAGCACACATGGTGTTTTAAAATTTTAATTTATTCTCCCCTACATTTTTATTCAGATATAATTGACATTCAGCACTATGTCAGTTTAAGGTTACATCATAACGATTGGACTTACATACACCATGAAATGATTATCATGATAAATTTAGTGAATATCCATTTGTGTGGTTACAAAGTAAAAGAAAAAAATTTTTTCCTTATGACGAGAACTCTTAGGATTTACTCTCTTAACAACTCTCATATATAACATATAGTAATGTTATATTTATTTATATATATATTTATTGTGCTTAATTATATTTAAGCATATTTAAGTACATTCCTAGTACTTATTTATCTTATAACTGCAAGTTTGTACCTTTTGACTAATTTCATCTAATTCTCCTTCCCCCAACCCCCCATAGATCCGATCTCTTTTTCTGTGAGTTTGTTTGTTTGTTGACAACACTATATTGACTCCTGGTGTAAAACGTAGTAAGTTGATTTTTCTACACATTATAAAATGATCACCGCTATAAGACCATCTATTGCCGCACAAAGATATTACATTATTACTGACTGTATTCCCTACGCTGTACATTTCATTCCTAGGAGTCATTTATTTTATAACTGGAAATTTGTACCTCTTAGTCTCCCTCATCTATTATCATTATTAAGTGTATATTAAAGTTGAATATTATGTACAATTCAGTATTGAAATATTGAATAAGATATTTTAAAACTTTAATGACTATAAAATATTCCACCATATGTGTGTGTATCACACTTAATCTGTTCAGTTATTTAGTCTTTACCTTCTTTCTTGGTTTTCCTGGTGGCTCAGATGCTGAAGAATCTGCCTGCAGTACAGGAGACCTGGGTTTAATCCCTGGGTTGGGAAGATTGCCTGGAGAAGGAAATGGCAACCTACTCCAGTATTCTTGCCTGGAGAGTTCCATGGACAGAGGAACCTGGTGGAAATACAGTCCATGGGGTTGCAACGAGTCGGACACGACTGAGCAACTAACATACTTCTTTCTTATTGTTGTTGTCAGTCGCTCAGTCATGTCCAACTCTTTGTGACCCCATGGACTGCAGCACGCCAGGCTTCCCTGTCCTTCACCATCTCCCGGAGCTGCTCAAACTCATGTCCATTGGGTCAGTGATGCCACCCAACCATCTCATCCTCTGTCATCCCTTTCTCCTCCTGCCTTCAATCTTTCCCAGCATCAGGGTCTTTTCTAACGTTTCAGCTCTTCACATCCTAGTTCATTTTTCTTGTGTGTACGTTTGTATATATGATACATAATCTTAAATCCTTTTTAGAAAAGACAGAATGTATTATATACTGCACATAAGAATTTTAAACATCCCTCCATGAAAGCTAAGCAATGATGATTGTTTTTAAGTTGTATCTATGATAATGGCATTTTGGTGAACAATCATTACCCATAATGTTTTTATATTTAAGATTATTTCAGGGAATTCCCTGGTGGTGCAATGGTTAGGACTCTGTGCTTTCGTTGCTGAGGGCCTGGGTTCAGTCCCTGCCTGGTTGGGGAACTAAGATCCCCCAAGCTGAAAGGTGGTGCCAAAAAAAAGAAAGAAAATTATTTCATTAAGGTAGACCCCTAGATTTGGATTACTGCGCCAGAAGAGTATGGGTGCCTTATTTAATTAATCTTTTTAGTCTGACCGTGCGGCATGTGGGATCTTAATTCTCCAACCATGGATCAAACCCATGCGTCTTGCATTGGGAGCTCAAAGTCTTAACCACAGGACCACTAGGGATGTCCCAAGTATGGGTATTTCAGAAGTTCTTGCTATTTATTGCCAAACTGCTTTCCTGAAAGCCTCTTCAATTTATATTCTTATTGGCAAGTAGGAAGGTGCATACCTCTTACAGCAGTGGGTGTTATTATTTTTTAATGATCACTAATTTGCTAGACAGAAAATGGCATCGCGTTTGGAACGCGAATCTCTGCGTCCACACCCCAGGGCCGTGGGTGGAGGAATGTCCATCCAGTCCTCTATCTGAGATTCTTGCCTTGCAGCTGACTTCGGTGTGTCTGCCAAGAATCTGAAAACTTTGCAGAAGCGAGATTCCTTCATAGGAACGCCTTACTGGTGAGTCGTGTAGCCTCTGGAAATGGGATGGTGGACTGAACGTCACACCTCCATGTCCCCTTGGTGACCCCTGGCTGGGCTGGAGGGGAGAGGACAGGCAGGAGCTCCTGAGTCAGCCTGCTGGGTCTGAGCCTGCGCCCGCAGAGACCTTGGCCATATTGCCCAGCTTTTTGTGCCTCAGTTTACTCATCTGTGAAATGAGGGGTATAATGGTGCCTATATAATGTGGTATTGTGAGGCTTAAATGGGGTGGTGCATATAGAAAGTGCTCCACGGATAAGAACTGACATTCCCTGGAGAATGGTTCTTGATGAATTCAACAAGTGTAGATTGACAGGCAGACCCAGAGCTAGAGCTGGGCCAGGAAGATGAACGGTATGAGCTCTGTTGCTATGCTTATATGAAATCTCCCTAGACTCTTCCAGTCCGTTTTGGTTCCTTCTTTTCCAAAAAGAAAAAGCCTCTCTCAGTTTCACACCTAACTGCTTTCTGTTTTACTCCGTCCCATCATGGAGTTGGGTTCCTTTTTTGCCTGCTTATTACTCACTCTCTCTCTCTCCCCCCCTTTATTCCTCTTCCTCCTTTTCTCTCCCGCCCCTCTCTGTGCTGATGTATTCTTCCCCCCACCGTCCCGCCCCCGATCTCCCCGGGTCCCCTCCGCCCTGCTCCCACCCGCCCCTTCCCCAGGACCCTGTGTTCTGGATTGCTGCTGCCCTCTTCTGGTAGGAATCGGAGCTGCAGCAGGACTGGGCTGTGAAGCTGCTTGGAAGGCGTCCTTTTGTGAGGAAACCGTCCCAAGGAATACAGTGGGTGGGAAGGAACGCACTTCAGGTCCTGGGAGTGCTCGCGCTGGTCCTTGACCCTGAGCCTCCAGGAGGCGCCTGTGGAGGCCAGGGTCTTAGCGCTCTGTTGTCCCCTGGTCGGTTCAGGATGGCCCCCGAGGTGGTGATGTGTGAGACCATGAAGGACACCCCGTACGACTACAAGGCGGACATCTGGTCGCTGGGCATCACGCTGATTGAGATGGCCCAGATCGAGCCCCCGCACCACGAGCTCAACCCCATGCGGGTGCTGCTCAAGATCGCCAAGTCCGACCCTCCCACACTGCTCTCGCCCTCTAAGTGGTAAGGAGCCTGGAGGCCTGCCCGGGGGTGTTTGCAGGGCGGCCAGCGGCCCTGGGTGGCGGGGCAGGTGGGGTGAGGGGAGGCGGGGTGCCGGGCTCTGCTGTCCCTGCTTGGCCCCACAGCGGGGGAGCAGTCAGGCCTGGGGGTCGGCAGGCTTTTTCTGAGCTCCTGGGCCCTCAGAGCTCCTTCCTCCCTCTGTGCTCTGAGCATCAGCTCTCCGTCCACGCAGACCGCGGAACCCAAATAAGCCGGATCCCGCTGCAGGAATAAGAGCCCACATGAGCCCTTGCAGCCACACGGCGCAACCCTAGGCTCGGAGTTGGGACTCAAAGCCCCAGTACGGCTGTGTTCCGCTGCGTGGCCTTGGGCAAGTCCCCTCTCTGATTCTGCATCCCCTCTGTCAGTGACCAGAGGGCAGTCCTGAGGTCGCCTCCGCTGGCTCGCTTATAAAGGCGCCCTTTGTCCTTTGAGGGGCGTGTTTGGGAAGCACGGGACTCTCAGGAGAGTGGAGTCCCTGATGCGGGAGTGTTCTCGGCTCTTCCCCGCTCCCAGCTCACTTCCCCCACCTGTCTGTCCTCCCAGGTCTGCAGAGTTCCGAGATTTCCTGAAGACAGCCCTGGATAAGAACCCAGAGACACGGCCCAGCGCTGCGCAGCTCCTGGAGGTGAGTGATCCCCCCTCCCAGGTGGCTGCCCGCCTTGACCCAGAAGCTGGGTTCGTCCTCACCCTGACCTGGGGGCGTCGTGCATAGCCGTGCAGTCACCAGCCAGCATGCCCTGGGCACCCATACCCACCAGCCCTTGTGCAGGGAGGGCGAAGGGAGACCAGAGTCCTGTCTGCACGGGACTAACCTTCTGGGGGAGGGGGACAGGCGGCCGATGAGCAGCACAGGGGAGGGGCTGCTCTCCTATAAAAGGAGGACGCGAGGGGCTCTGTGAGCCAACACCCAGAGGAGGCGAGGGGGCCACACGTGGTGCTCGAGAGTGGAGGTGGAGGCCTGGGATGGGGGCATGATGGGTGCAGCTGGCAGAGGCAGGAGGCCTGGGTGCGGGGGCTGGGGTGAGCACAGGGGTGTGGGAGGTGGGTGGGCTGGAGACAAGGTCAGAGCTGCACGGAGTGTGCCCAGTCCCAGGCTCAGTGCTTCCCCAAGAGGACTCTGGGTACGAAGCATCTAGTCAGTCTCTCCACTGTGACTATTATAGCAAAAGGATGCAGAGAAAAAGGCGCATGGGAAAGGCAGGCAGAAGTGCCTAGAGTCCCCTCCCTGTGGAGTCACAGATGACACACCGAGTTCCCCAGCTGTATTCTCTGGTGGCACATGGGAAGTGTTGTTTTCCTGGGAAGCATGTTGGAGAACTCGGGGCCTGGGGTTTCACTGGCAGCTGACCACATGGGCAGCCTCTGCTGGCACAGACCAGAGTTCCAGGCTCCAGAAGGCTGGGCAGGTGGTCCGCATGGACTCCATCGTTTGCACAGTGCAGGCGAGTCAGCCCCTCTTATCAGTTCACGGTGGGAACCCTCTCCAAGTCCAGGCTCCCAGAAAAGGGCTAATGATGGGAGCAGCCTTCCAAAGGAGAGCTGGACCAGGTCATGGGGGGTAACATAGGGCCTTGGGAGGACGTGGACTTCACCCTGTTTGGGACAGGGCACCTGTGAGGGTTTGGAGGGAAACACTGAGTTACTCTTACAAAGGTCTCTCTGGCTGTTGGACGTGGCATCTGGGAGACCAGCCAGGGTGACAGGTGACTCGGGGAGCATCCCCTTAGCTGGCTGAATGACCTTTGGGTGGGGAAGTGGATGGTGGCTTCCTTGAAGCTGTTTGAAATACTGGAGGTAGCTGTGAGCTACCCTTGTCCAGAGCCGATGCCTCAGGCCCTGCTGTCCGCAGCTGATGGGGTGAGTGTTGGAGCCTTGGCAGCTGTGTTTGAAAACCTGCACACACCACTCGCCCGGCCGTCTCCAGGTCGCCTGGCCACTGTTCTGGGGGCACCAACACTGCTGGGAGAGGGAGAGGAAGCGAGCCTGGGGTCGGGCAGGGGCTGGCCCTCCAGCCCGTCCACCACTCTGGTGCTTCCCCCTGTGTGACCGCCTCTGACTGCGGTGGGAGGAGAGGGGGCCGCGCCCCACCGCGCCCTGGAGGCTCTCTTCACATGCAGCCGCTTTTTCCCAGCGCTGACTTCCTGTGAGTCAGGCACTGGGGCTGGGCTGGTGCTTAGGGCGTCCCTCTGGGCTCTGTGCACAGTGGTAAAGTGTGTGGCCTGGGGGTGGGAAGGCCTGGGTTCAGATCACAGCTCTGCCGCTTCCTGGCTGTGGGACCCTGCTTGAGCGGCTTCACCCCGCCGTGACCCTGTTCCCACTCTGAAGTGGGGATAATAGTCAGCCCCCCTCCCCTTACAGGGTCATTGTGAGGGTTAAGTGGAAGATCCTGGAAAGTGCTTAGCTAAACTGTGCAGTGCTATGCTCAGTGACTGTTTGATGCCTTGAATTAAATTGTTTAAAAGTGGAAAGAAACGGGGATGCAGACTGGGGTTATCTGCTTGGGGTCACGATTGTTCCTTGTGGGTTTCTGCACTGTGTTTGCAGTCACGCAGCTGGAGTGACGGTGGCCTCACGCGTCAGGTGGGGAGGCGTTGGGCAGGGACGGTCTGGGCAGCCGGCGGTGGGGGTGGGGTGGGCCTGCTGTCATCGTCAGATGCGAGAGCTCCAGGCTCCTCAGGCCGATTGTTTCCTGTGAACAGTCACCTCCTGGCCTGGAACATCCGGCCTCCGGGACGCTGCCGTGAAGAGACCAGCTGTCTCTCATCCCACATGGCAGCCCGGGAGCCTCAGCCTGGGCCGGGAATTTCCTTTCCATAGTTGGGGGAAAAAACCTTCCTGCCAGAGGACTCTTTGCTAAGACAGAAGGGTTGCAGAAAAAAAGAGAGATCCTTCCGCATAAATAAAACTGCTTGCAGAGCTTAGGCTACCGTCAGCTTTTTCCATGTGCCTATTTATCTCTTGAGTTAGGGAGGGTGAGGCATTGTTACCCCTGTAGGTGAGGTCCCAAGGCTCAGGGAACAGAACAGGCCCCCTGAGGTCATCTGGCTTTGAGTGGCCAGATGCGAGCCCAGATCTCGTGCTGCCAGCCAGCGCCTCCTCCAGAGCTGATCACGCCCCCGCCTCAGCCCTTGCCTGACTGCTGGTTCCTCCTGGCCCGCATCGTTCCCTGCATCCTGCCTTCAGCTGACTGACTTCTGCCCCTGCTGGCTTGTGGTCCATTCATTCGCTTGCCTGGATGTTAGTTGGGGACTGACATCACTTGGTGGTACCCCAGGCTCTGAAATGAGGCTCACCTGCCAGGAATATGAGTGGTCCCCACCCTGAGCCTCAGTTTCCTCCTCTGCAGGAGGTGGGTCATGCTCACATCACAGAAGCGTGTGAGTGGATGCAGGTCTGTAGCCACCTGACGTCTGGAGCATCACTGGTGCATAGTATACACTTGCTGAATTTGCTCTTAAACCTACTCCGCTCTAGCACAGCGTACTTTTCAAGGTTGTCGGCACCTCTGGACGTCATGGTCAGCTCAGGCTGCAGCGCTGGTTTTGCGGGCCCCAGCAGCGGTCGCAGGCGACCCGTGTCTTCCTGCTGTCGGTTCCTGATGTCAGGTCTCCACGCCCTCTTGGTTTCCTTCCTTCTCACTGGTCACTAGCCTGTCTGTTTTGGCTGTTCTCTTTCTCCAGCTGATTCACATGAGGTTTGCCAGGGCCTTTTCCTCCATCTCCATCACCTCGATGGGCTCGCCTAGTTTGCCTGCAGCCCGGACTGCCCTGCTCAACCCCAGACCCTTGTGTCCGATTGTTTCCCTCCACCCCCCTTAGTATTCTCTACCCGCCTTAGGTGTCCACAGGCATCTCAAACTTAACAGGTCTGCCACTGATCTTTCCCCACATGTGCTCTAGCAGTGATTTTCCCACCCCGGTTGATGGCAGCCCCACCTTGCCAGCAGTCAGGCCCCAAACCTTGCAGTCATCTTCTCAGAGGGATTACCCGGTCTTTCTCACACACTCTGTATCCATTCTACCAGGGAGTCCCGTCATCCCTGCCTTCTGAACATGCCCAGAATCCAACCACTTCTCACCACCTCCATTGTAGCTGAGGGAAAAGCACAAGGGAACTCCTATACCTCCTGAGTCCACGCCGCTTGAGACTCCATCTTACTCAGGATAAAATCCCGAGTCTCAGTGACCTGCAGGGTCCTGCATGGTCTGCCCATCTCACCTTGATCCCTCGGATCTGTCTCTCTCTTACCCCCTCCCTCTTCCCCAGCCAACCAGCCTCCTTGCTGACACTCCAGGCGCCCTCCCGCCTCAGGGCCTTTGCGCTGGCTGTCCGCTATGCCTGGGCTGCTCTTCCCGTAGACACCCCCACCTCTTTCCTTTCTTCAAATCATCGCTCACATGGCAGCTTCTCAGTGAGGCCTCCCCCAGTGTTCTATTTAAAACTGCAAACCACCGGCACCCCTCACGTTCCTAACTCTCCTTCCTGTGCCCTAACCTTTTTTTTGGAGGGGGCGCTGCATTGGGTCTTAGTTGAGGCACGTGGGGTCTTGGTTCCCGAACCAGGAACTGAACCTGTGTCTGCTGCATTAGAAGGCGGATTCTTGTCACTGGACCAGCAGGGCAGTCTTCCTGCACCACTTTAGTTCTCCGTGGCACATAGCACTTAGAGTATATAACTTGTGTATCAGGTTTATTGTTGGTCACCCTGACCAGCGTGTCAGCTCCCTGGGAACAGCAGCTTTTTTTTTTTTTTTTCACCAGTGTGCCCCAGTCATCCAGAACAGTGCCTGGTATGAGAGGGCCTTCGCCTAAATATTTGCTAAATATATTTATTTTTACTTAGTAAACTGTTATGTAAGCTTTTTCCCATGCCAGGTTCGATTCTAAATGTTTACGAATGTTAACTCATTTAATCTTCGTAACAACTCTGTGAAGTAGGTATTGTTTGGATCTCCATCAAACAGATGATAAGAAACTGAGGCACAGAGAGGTCAAGTAGCCTGCAGAAGGTCACACAGCATGTAAGCGACAGAGCTGATTTCTGGTCATCTGGTTCCAAACCTGTTCATTTGACCACTCTAGTAAGCTGCCTCTCTGAACAAACGAAGGAGAGAGAGAAGAGGAGGAGGAAAGTTAGGAGGTGGGGAAAGGAGAATGAAGGAAAAATACCGACACCTGAAAACTTGGAAGTATTATTAGACATTTTTTAAAGCTAGTCTTGGAGTGTGGGATATCCCAGTTGGTGGTTTCTTTTTTTGTTTTAATTTTCTTTTTTCATTTGGTCACACTGTTTGGCATATGAGGTCTTAGTTCCCTGACCAGGCATCTAACCCATGCTGCCTACATTGAAGGCAGAGTCTTAACCCTTGGACCAGGGAAGTTCCCGGCTGATGATTTTTAAGTACACAGAGGAAAACTGGGCTCAATGTCTTGGAAGGTTGACTGTGCAGATGGCAAGAGAGGTCCTGGCTGGATGCTGGGTGCCAGTTGGTAAGCTTTGCGGCATCATGGGGCTCGCCTCAGAGACAGCACAGAGTAGCTGTCCTCGTCCTGAAGGAGCAGACTGCTGCGTCCCCTCTGGTCCAGGTCTTTCTCGGGGGCACCTGAGCACCTTTCCAGGGACCCTGTGCCCAGATGAGCCTGTCCCCAGGTGGTGCACAGCGTGCTGGCCGTCGGGGAAGGTCCCACGCCTTCCGGTGCTGCATGCTGTCTCTCCTTTTAAACACATCCCGGAGGTGACAGAGGTGGGTCAGTGGCGGGGGTGTGTGTGTGCTTTGTGTCCCAGAGCAGTTTACAAAGCAGTCTTCTGGGCCTCATCAGACAGGAGGGCCTGCTCCATCTGCCAGCCTCGCTTGCCCGGGGATTCCAGGAGCTTGGGGTCCACGGGAGTGGCCCTGCTCGCCTGCCCCTCATCAGAAGCTTTCTTCCCCACAGTTCCCCCTCCACTTCCTAAAGACTCCGGGGTACTCAAGGGAGGCCATGGAGCAGATGTTCAGCTTCAAGAAAACACAGCTTCTGGCCAAGCTGAAGAACCACTAATTTGGTCAATATGTGATGTGGCTTGATGAAAACCTGGTATTTCCAGAAGCCTGTGTCTGCGTTATTTGTTTCTGCTGCATCTGCTTCAGCCACTGCAGGGAAGTGTCCCGTGGCTTCTTGCTCAAGTTCACATGTGTGAGGTTGTGCAATGTGAAGCTTGGGAACATTTGGGATCTGATTCTCATCCTCAGTTCTGAAGCACTGTGCTCTGTGGGGATGCAGGAGGGAACGGGAATGGCTGGGAGGGCAGACTGGCGCTAACAGGCTTCTCTGATTGTGGTTCTCCTGATGGTGGTGATGGTGATGATGGTGGTGGTGGTGATGATGGTGGTTGTGGTGGTGATGGTGGTGGTGATGGTGATGGTGGTGGTGGTGGTGATGGTGATGATGGTGGTTGTGGTGGTGATGGTGGTGGTGATGGTGGTGGTGGTGGTGGTGGTGATGGTGGTGGTGGTGGTGATGATGGTGGTGGTGGTGGTGATGATAGTGGTGATGGTGGTGATGGTGGTGGTGGTGATGGTGCTGGAGATGAGGATGATGGTGGTGATGCTTATGCAGATGATTTTTTGAGCCATATTTTGAGCTCTTACTACAATGTTTAGAACATCCATACTATTATTCCTAGGGTACAGATAAGCAAACTGAGGCTCTGAGAGGTTGACTTGTCCAAGTTGTTGGAAGTGGGATTTTACCCCAGGCAGCCTGGTCTCAAGTGTAGAGCCCACAGTGTTCACTGCTATACTCTCCTGCTTCCCTCAGCTCAGTTCAGTTGCTCAGCTGTGTCCGACTCTGCGACACCATGAACCACAGCACGCCAGGCCTCCCTGTCCATCACCAACTCCCAGAGTCCACCCAAACCCATGTCCACTGAGTCAGTGATGCCATCCAACCATGGCATCATTGAGTCAGTGATACCATCCAACCATCTCATCCTCTGTCGTCCCCTTCTCCTCCTGCCCTCAATCTTTCCCAGCATCCCGGTCTTTTCAAATGAGTCAGCTCTTATTAACATCCAACTCAAGACCTTTCCGAGCCGCTCGGCTGCTGGAGTGACGCCTCTGAAGGGTCCCTGTTTACAGCACTGTTTTGCTGTACCTTTGTACTCGCTTATGCTCCTGCCTGGAATTCTCTGTGCCCAGATCTTTCCCTGGTCGGCGGCCCCTTTACATCCCCTCAGGTCTCACCTTGAGTGTCCCCTCCCAAGGGGGCCCCTCTGACCTAAGCAGACTCCACCCCACCCCCAGCACCCCAGCCCAGGCCCATGTTCCTCCAGCCTCACACTGTCCTCTTACCTGATCTGAAAAATGTTCTTGTCATCTGGTGACATGCCCATCGTCTTTCCCGAGGCCACGGACCTTGCCTGTCTGCTTGTTTGGCCTTTTTCAGCACCTGGCACGTCGCTGGCCTCAACATGGGACCGAGGCGTGAATCGACGAATGAAGAGGGGTGTGGGAGAGAAGGATGAGAAATTAAATTCTTCATGCCTTTCAAAGCTGGTACTAACTGGAGGAAGTCCAGCTGGTTTAGAGCAATCTGAACGCCAGAGCTCTCTAACAGGAGTGAGTGGCGTTGGTTTCTGGTGTGCAGGGTCAGGTCCCCGGGTGAACAGGTATTGCTTCTGGCCGTTCACAAATGAACTAAACAGATAAAAGCGAATAAGCAGATAAGAATGGTCTGTCGTAGACCTATCTGTGGTGAATGTGTTTTCAGGGTGCTAGACAATTTATTCTCTTTAGTCATTTAGATACTACCCTGCAATCCTGTTGACACTGTTGCTCCAGTGATAAATTTTCTGACAGTAAGAACGGTGAGTTTCATTGGAGCCTTCCTGCAAATTTCAAATGAGCGGATTCCAATTTAATGACCACTCCTAACATGCCTTTCTTTTTTTAAAAAAATTATTTTTATTTATTGGGCCGCGCCAGGCCTTTAGTTGTGTTATGTGGGACCTAGTTCCCTGACCAGGGGTCGAACCTGGGCCCCCTGCTTTGGGAGCTCAGAGACTTAGCCATGGACCACAGGGAGCCACTGTGCCTTTCTCAGCGGCCCTGGGTGAGTGTGGGAAATTGAGGACTCCCGCGTCCCTTTCCACACCCTGATGCAGTGCAGACTTGCAGTAGGGAGATCTTCAGGCTCGTTTACCATCTACTGAGGCCTTAAAAGCTTGGGTGTATCCCACGGACCATGAAATAACTTTCACTTTTTAGAGATGTGACATTTCTGAAAATGCCTCAGAATATAACATATACCACTTGGCCTCAAGATTTTGCAAAACCCAAGACCTATACAAGCATTTCCATAGCAGCTTTATTAAAACAGAAGCGGCCATCAGCCGCAGAAAGAATAAAGGGCTGTGCCATTGTCATGCGATAGAATGCTGCCCAGGAATCAGAAAGGAACAATCAGACTTCCCTGGCAGTCATCCCAGTGGTTAGGAATCCTTGCTTCCCTTGTAGGGGGCGTGAATTTGATCCCTGGTTGGGGAACTAAGATCCTGCATACCACGTGCTATGGCCACAAAATTTGAAAAAATAAAATTAGTTTTAAAAAAATTAGAAAAGGAACCGTTTACTAACATGCAACAAGGTAGGGGAATCTCATAGTCTCAGCTTAGTTGTGTTGAGTGAAGAAAGCCAACTACAAAAGACTACGTATTTGGGGATTCTGTTCAGATGGAGGTAAATAACAAGCAAAACTAGTCTCTGGAGCTTGACAGTTGAGGGCAGTGGGTTTGACTGCAAGGGGGATGGGGACTTTCCTGAAGTGATGGAAATGTTCTGTGTCTTGAGCTGGGTGGTGGTTATACTAAGTCTGTATATATGGAAAAAGTCACTGAACTTAATGATTTGTGAACTTTCCTGTGTGTAATTCCTCAGTAAAGTGTGTGTGTGTATATGTATGTACATACTATATATTATATTGTATATTACATATTATACTCTGTGTGTGCACACTAGATATTATATATGGTACTCTGTGTGTGCACGCTGGATATTATATATGGTACTCTGTGTGTGCACGCTGGATATTGTATATGGTACTCTGTGTGTGCACGCTGGATATTGTATATGGTACTCTGTGTGTGCACGCTGGATATTGTATATGGTACTCTGTGTGTGCACGCTGGATATTGTATATGGTACTCTGTGTGTGCACGCTGGATATTGTATATGGTACTCTGTGTGTGCACGCTGGATATTGTATATGGTACTCTGTGTGTGCACGCTGGATATTGTATATGGTACTCTGTGTGTGCACGCTGGATATTGTATATGGTACTCTGTGTGTGCACGCTGGATATTGTATATGGTACTCTGTGTGTGCATGCTGGATATTGTATATCGTACTCTGTGTGTGCACACTGGATATTATATATTGTACTCTGTGTGTGCATACTAGATATTATATATTATACTCTGTATGTGCATATACTGGGTTTCTTGCATTACAAGCAGTCTCCTGCATTGCAGGCAGTTCTTTACTGACTGAGCCACCAGGGAAGCCAATATTTTTAAAACTACACCTTTAAAATCTTTTTAAGAAGTAAATTAACAGGGAATTCCCTGCAGTCCAGTGGTTAAGATTCCATGCATTCACTGCTGAGGGCCCAGGTTCAATCCCTAGTCAGGGAACTGAAATCCCACAAGCCACATGGCATGGCCAAAAAAATAAAAAAGAAAAATAAATTAACAAACACAAATAACCCTCCTGAAACATTATTTTTTGCTCCCACTTTGGGCTAAACTCCTCTCTGTGCTTGATCTCCTTCCACCCTCATACCATCCCTGTGGGTTTGCTATGATTTTCTCCATGCAGAGGTGAGGATCCCGAAACTCAGAGAGGGAAAGGGACCTGCTCAGGGTCACACAGCTAGTGAGCAGCGGAGCTGGCATTTGCCCTCTTTCACCACACACAGGACTTTCTGAGCTGCCTCTGGGTCTGCCTGACCAAGTTCAAGTTCACATCTCCCTGAGGGATGCTGCCAGCCTCCTCTGCCTGGGGGATCGCCTTCCCCGGCCTTGGGTGCCCCTCCTCACCACCCCCGCCCTCGCCCGCTGTGATTCTCACCCAGCTGTCTTGCCCTTCTCAGCATCCCTTCGTCAGCAGCGTCACCAGCAACAAGGCCCTGCGGGAGCTGGTGGCCGAGGCCAAGGCTGAAGTGATGGAGGAGATTGAAGACGGCCGAGATGAGGGGGATGAGGAGGATGCGGTGGAGGCTGCCTCTGTAAGGAGATCAGGGGGTGCCGGGGAGCACTGGGGAGGGATGGGGTCCCCGCATCCCTCAGCTGGGGCGGAAGGGCACCGGGAGGCGCAGGAGAGGTTCCTTTCTGTTCTTTCCCAGCTCAGAGGTCACAGGCTCCCACGCCACCGGTTACGTAAGACAGCACAAGGGCCGGGATGAGGCTGCAGGGTGTGTTGGCCAAATCCTATAATTTTCAGGGAAGACCCGGAATTGGAATTTTCTGTGGGATTTTCCAGGTTTTAAAAGTTGGTGGTGGACTCCTTTTGCTTCCCAGCCTGCTCCCTGTCGTGACGCACATACGGAATGAGGATGTGTGTAGCACACGGTGGGCTCAGTGCATGGAAAGGCTGCCTGTGATCAGAGGCAACAGGCTGAGGGGCTCCGAGCACCCCAGACCCCGTCTGGCCATCGCGAGGGCCCAGGGGACCCATGTCTTGGCACGCTTGTAACCCATCTGCAGCTTCGGCACTTGGCTGAGTGTAAATTTAAATTAAAGCTAACTTAAACTTTTTACAAAACATTTGTGTTAGCCACTCAGTCATGTCCGACTCTTTGCAGTCCCATGGACTTGTAGCCCTTGAGACTCCTCTGACCCTGGGATTCTCCAGGCAAGAATACTGGAGTGGACTGCCCATTCGCTTCTCCAGGGAGTCTTCCCAACCTAGGGACTGAAATCGAGTCTCCTGCATTGCCAGCAGATACTTTGCCCTCTGAGCCACCAGGGAGCCGTAAAGCTAATTTAAATTTTTACAAAACATTTGAGCCAAACAAAACTCATCTGTGGGCTGGATTCTGTCCTGAACTGCCACTTTCGGATCCCTGGTCTAGTCATTTGGGGACAGCTTCCTCCAGGAGGGGAGACTTAGTGTCCAGGTGGTGCTGTGGACCTAGCAAGGCTTGTCCAGACCTGTCTGTTTGGGAAGGATTATATAGCACTTCCTCAAGTGCAGTTCATTCCTGGGAGGAGCCGGAGCTGGTGTGTAAATCCTATAACTAACCTATAACACTTAGAGGTCAAGGTCAGGACAATGTCAAGGGGAGTCTGGACACAGGGAGACCCTGCTGGACAAGGGGAGGGTCTCAGGTCTGGGATGTGTCCCACTCTTGACCTGGAAGGTGGCTACGTGGGTGTTTACTTTATTCATTAAGGGGGACGTTTATGTTTCCTCTGCAGAAATCCTTGTTCTATTTCACAGTAACAACATTTTCAGTACTTCTACCCCCCAAAAGCTCTAAAACACAAAAACAAAACATAGAAAACATAGTGGTTAATAGACGGAAATCTAGCCTCTGGATTAGTTTGGCTTGGCCTTTCTGTGACTTTTAAAAAATTTGAATTAGTTGCCATCTAAAAATTGGGAGATGGCATGTAAAACTCCAGATTCCAGCTTGTCTTGAAAAATTGGAAGGTCTGGGCTCAGGGGACCCAGTTTTTCCAGGCTTTCATGATTGGCTGGAGCATGGTAGCTGCTGCCCGCTTTAGACAGGACCCGAGCTATCTATCTGGCCGCGGTTGCCTCCACTCCTAGGAGGAATACCTGTTCTTGAAAGCAAGTGGTAATTTTATTGTTGGCTGGGCAGCAGGGAGTGGGGAGGACTGTGGCTCACTAGAGAGGCGCCTATGAGACCTCCCTGGCCCTCTTCCGAACGTTGTGGGTGTCTGACTGTCCAGCCTCGCTGCGTCTCTGACTGTTGCTCAGACACACAGGCCCGTGGCCTTGACTGTCTGTTTTTTCCTAGCCTCTGGAGAACCACACTCGAGACTCCTCCGAGGTGAGTCAGCTGAGCATTGATGCGGACAAACTTCTCAAAGAATCACCTTTCACCCCACCACCTCCCAGCCAGCCTCAGGATGGTGCGAATGGGCCCAGCGAGCCCCCTGGGCACGGGGCCCTCCCGGCCACCAGCCCCCTGGATGTGGCCCCTGGAAACGAGAACGGCCAGGCGGTGCCTGTGCCCCTCCGGAAGTTCCGACCAGTGTCCATGGGTGCCAGAATTCAGGTGTCCGAGGAGAAGCAAGCCGCTGACCAGGGTGGAGACCTCAGTCCAGCGGCCAGCAGGTCCCAGAAAGCAAGCCAGAGCCGTCCCAACAGCAGCGCCCTGGAGACCTTGCGCAGCGAGCTGACCAATGGCAGTCTGGAGCTCCCCACCCCGGGGGCACAGAGCCTTTCCAAGAGGGACTCAGATTGTGGCAGCGTCTCCACCTCTGGGAGCACGGACTTCGGCACCTCCCTGTCAGCAGACATGTCCGTGAACAAGGAGTCGGGCTCTCTGTCCATCAAGGTAACCTCACCTCTTGCGCTGCGGGCTCGGGGCAGGCATTCTGCAGAAGTTGCTGCTGCTCAATGTTGGGTTGTGAGAGCATCCGGTGGCTGCCTTGCATTTTAAGTGGTTCATGAGATTTCTCTTTCTTAGGAGCCTTTTGTTTGAATCGCTGTTTAATCCCCCAGATATCTTGAGTTCAGTCTGGGGTTAAGTCATGTCAGGCTGTAGGTTTGGGTTTTAATTTCAGTTTGGGGTTCTATTTAAATTGGGTTTGGTTAAAGGCCTTGGTCAAACTAGGGAGAGAGAATTCTGGAAGTGAAAGCTCTCTGACTTGTGGACCGGCTGTGTGGTCCATTTGCTGATAGAGTCAGCGGAAGGGAGTGGGCTCATGGCTGTTCTGAGGGGGAGCGGCGTTATGAGCGACTCTAGCCACTGCACTTCAGAGCTCAACGCAAGGCCTGTGCTGCAAAATGCCTAAAAGGAGCCGTATCGCTGAGTACAGCCCGGCAAACAGAGCCTCAGGTGGCAGGTGGGGAGCTGGGCAGACCCCAGCCTCTGCGCTCTGGACCCCGCGTGTCACAGTGTCCTGGCTGCTGGCTGTGTGGCCTCTTTCTCTCAGGGAGGCCTGACCCTTCCCCGGCCCGCTCCCACAGATCATGAGATGTTCGCGAACTCACCTTTGGTCACCTGATTGGCCGCCCCAAGAACCTCACCCCCAACCAAGGCTGAATTTAGGAAACGTTTTGCAGCCTTTTTGTTTGAAAACCACACAGCAGAGACTCAAAAATTTTGGCCCAAATGAAAGAAGGAAAAAGGAGAAGCAGCCAGCTGTTGCAGTTGCCTTTGGGAACAGAAAGAAAGCGCGTTTCTTTTTTCTTTTGGGGGGTGGGGTGGAGGGGGGGAGAGAAATCACACCAAAAAATTGAATAGATTAGATCATATTACATTTAAAGCTAGTACATTAAAGGCAAGCACAAAACTAAAAGCTAACTTTTTAAAGTGAGAATATCAGACAAATAGAACAGGACTAGCAGAAAGGGCAGCAGCTTTTAGGTGTAAGAAGCATCAGGGCCTTAGGACACGGTTTCTGTCCCTTCTCTTCTTGGAAAGACACTAAGGGTTAGAAAAAAAAAGATAATTTTTTTTTTTAAGTCTGGTCCACCTCGCCTCTCCTCGAGGGTGTTGAGAGGATCCCTTTACTGGAGGGCTGGCAGTGAGTCAGGGAACACAGCTGCTCTGATAAGAGCGCCTGGCTGCGTCAGCGCCCTTGGTTTCACAGGGAGTCTGTTACCCCCTTGCAGAGGCCCTGTGACCGGGACCCCAGGCCTTTCTCCCTTGCCATCTCCGGCTAGCCTCTTCCTGGTTGCTAGTCTGACTCATCCTGAATTGAGTCCTGGGGCACAGGAGGGACTGCCGTAGGGAGATGCTGGAAAGGCCAGGCTGGGCTCCACCAGGAAGGGCCTCTGGAGCCAGGGGAGGAGTTGGAGAAGGAGATGCCGTGAGGACTCCAGTGCAGACCCACAGGCTCATCTAAGTCAGGATAGAGTATGTTCAAAGGGTGTTTAAATGCCTCCAGGAGTTCTGGCAGCACTGTGTAAGCGATCACAGGTGAGGGGCATGATTATGCATAGGAAAAGGTAAAGACAAAGATACGAGTAATCTCAGGGTGGCTCCAGAGGGCTGTGGCCTCCTGTGGAGTTCAGGTCAGGTTAGGCTTGGCTGCCAACATAGTTCTGAACTCTGGTTTTCCAGGCTCCTTGGATTTTGGCATTGAAGATAAGTGATTGTGGTCTGCAATAGCAACTGTCAGAAATAAATATCAAGTGTTGAGCCCTTGTCATGACCCAGGTGCTATTGCATTCCACCCGCCCCTCCTTCACTGCATCTTCAGAACAACCTGGGGGGCAAGCACTGCTCGTCTCCTCTGACAGGTTGAGGAAGCTGAGGCTTGGGCAGGACAAGGGGCTTGCCCAGGGTCACAGGGCCAGGAGGTGTAGAAGGAGAGTCGGAACCCAGTTCGCTTGGCTGCTGCGCCCTGTGTGTGAGAGAATGCTGGTGGTCAGCAGGCAGAGGCTGGGCAGTGTCCGAAGGGTGAGGTCAGGGAGAGGAAGAGGCCTAACCTCAGAGACTCAGGCCTCCAGGTTGAGAAGCTTGAGGCACGCGGGGAACCATGGACAGTCACCTCCTTCCTGGACTGGGCTGAGACTGGGCCACCCATGGATTCATGGCTGTAATGCTGAGCTTTGCCTAATGATCTTCCCTGGCCAGGACTCAAGGCTGCACAATAAGACCCTGAAGAGGACACGCAAGTTTGTTGTGGATGGCGTGGAGGTGAGCATTACCACCTCCAAGATCATCAGTGAGGATGAGAAGAAGGACGAGGAGATGCGATTCCTCAGGTGAGGCTGGGAGGGGCTGCTGACGGCCGTAACAGGGTAGGGATGAGACGGGAGATTTGGGTCTTTCTGGTGCAAGAACTGAGACTTCCCTGGCAGTCCAGTGTTTCGGGCTCTGTGCTCCAACTGTACGGGCACAGATTCAATCCATGGTCAGGGACCTAAGATCTCACCTGCTACGCTGCCAAAAAAGAACTGTCTGTCTGTCTATAGCATTCAGTGTGGAATCAGGGACACTAAAAGAAGCTGGCTTTGTCCGAGACCCTGTATTCCCTAACTCACCTCCCTCCTCCATATACCCACCCACCTCTTCATCCACTTCCCTCCCCCTCCATTTACTTGTCCACTCATCAGCCCACCCCTCTACCCACTCATTCATTCATCCGTCCATCCACACACCCGTCCCTCCATCCTCTAACCCATCCTTCTAGTCACCCACCCACCCATCACCTACGCACCCACTCAGCTCCCTATCCACGCATTCCTCCAGCCTCCCCTCCAGCTAGCCAGCCATCCATTCACTGATATATCCACACCCCCTCACCAGGTTGGGGGACACATTGATGACCCAGATAATGGAGGCTGTAGCTATTGTAGAACTTACACCTCATAGGCCCACAAATAGCACTCAAGATAATTCCCAACTGTAGTTCATGCTGTGGAGGGAATAATGGCTGATGGGGGAGTGGCCACTGGGCTAGGGGTGGGGGGCCTTGCCTGGCAGGAAATCCCCTGAGCAGAGCAGAGGGTTCAGAGGAGCCAGCCAGTGGCAGAGCCGGGAGACCATGGCAGGAACTCCAAAGCCAAGGCTTGTTCAGGGACCTGAGAGGGCGGAGCTGGAGTGTGGAGTTGGAGGGAGAGGATGCGGAGTCATCCCCAGGGCCCACAGGGTCCAGGTCATGTCAGTCCACGGGCAGGGGTGGAGAAACGTAGGTTTCATCCCCAGTGGAGGGACTGATGCTGAAGCTCCAATACTTTGGCTACCTGATGTGAAGAGCTGACTCATTGGAAAAGACCCTGATGCTGGGAAAGATTGAGGGCAGGAGGAGAAGGGGACAACAGGGGATGAGATGGTTGGATGGCATCACGGACTCAATGGACGAGTTTGAGCAAACTCTGGAAAACGGTTAAGGACAGGGAAGCCTGGTGTGCTGCAGTCCATGGGGTCGCAAAGAGTCAGACACGACTTAGCGATTCTACAACAAAAAAACAACTGGAATGAAGCATCTGGAGAGTGACCAGCTGTAATGTCCCTTTTAAAAGCCGACTCTGCTGTCATCCAAGTCTGGGCTATAGAGGGGGCAGGACTGAAGCAGGGATGCAGGGACACCCTGGCCAGGACGGTGGCCAGACAGAGGGAAGGTGTGGCCGGACAGGTTGGGTTCAGCATGCATTCTGGAGGCAAAGCTGAAGACGGGAGGGGTTGGTGTGGGCAGGAGGGTGTGAGGTAGAGTTGTTTGCACGGAGTCATCTTTGCATTCTTAAGGCGTCCAGGCACCCTGACAGCCCTCCCCAGTCAGTTCAGTGGCTCAGTTGTGTCTGACTCTTTGTGACCCCATGAATCGCAGCATGCCAGGCTTCCCTGTCCATCACCAACTCCTGGAGTTCACCCAAACTCATGTGATGAGTGATGCCATCCAGCCATCTCATCCTCTGACATCCCCTTCTCCTCCTGCCCCCAGTCCCTCCCAGCATCAGGGTTTTTTCCAATGAGTCAACTCTTTGCATGAGGTGGCCAAAGTATTGGAGTTTCAGCCTCAGCATCAGTCCTTCTAATAAACACCCAGGACTGGTCTCCTTTAGGATGGACTGGTTGGATCTCCTTGCAGTCCAAGGGTCTCGGGAGACCCTATTTCGGCCGTTCTGTTGATGAGGAAACAGTGTTTCCTGGTGGGAACTTACTTGCCTCAGGTCACCCAGGTGAGAAGATCTATCTGTGTGAGAATTCTACCAGTTTCCACTGGACCCGGAAGCTTTCTGGGGGGCTCCCCAGGGGTGGAGGTGGGGGCTTAGCAGCTAGGGAGAGAGGCCTCAGAGCCACGAAGCTGCCGTGAGGCCAGGCCTTTGCTGGAACAACTCATGACTGGCTTGGAGGACACTTCTGAAACATCAAACACATTCTTATCTTTAAAAAGCACAGACATTCCAAAGCCCGATAGAAGGAGTTTTGGATGTCAGGGCACGTCTCCCCTCTCGAAGCCAGGGGGATGACAGGCAGACTTTGCACTGGTGACGTTACTTGTTCAGTTGTTCAGTCGCTCAGTCGTGTCCGAGTCTTTGCGACCCCATGGACTACAGCACGCCAGCCTTCCCTGTCTTTCACTGGCTCTCAGAGTTGGCTTAAATTCATGTCTATTGAGTCAGTAATACCATCTAATCATCTCATCCTCTTCCGCCCCCTCCTGTTGCCTTCAGTCTTTCCCAGCATCAGAGTCTTTTCTAGTGAGTCAGCTGTTTGCGTCCGGTGGCCGCAGTTTCTGTGTACACGCGTATGGGTGTGCGCGCGCACACACACACACACACACACACACACACACACACACACGTCCTCCGTGTGTGCTGGGGAGGCTCGGGTCAGGGGAGGGGTGGTCGTGGTTGCTCTCGGCTGAAGACATGGCCTTCTGTTCTCACGGTCACTCCTCGAGCTTCAGACTCAGGGGCTGGGTTTCCATTCTGTCCTCTCTCCTCTGGGCAGTTTGGGTTCCTGGGCGTGAAATTCCAGCTCCACCACACTGCATCTGAAAGTGGCCCCGAGGCGGGACCCCCACCTGCCTCCTCAGCAGAGGAGCGGGTGCTGCCCAGGTTTGAAAGGTGAGATTTAGCCGAGGTGGAGAAGAGGTGCTCGCAAAGAACGAGCCTTCCCTTGTTTGCCTGCCGTGTCTGAAGGCCCTGTGAGTCCGGCCGGGCTGCGGGCTGTCAGACTCTGCCGCGTCCCTGGTTGAACCTGGGTCCTAGCGTTTCCGGAGGCTTGGATCCCACGTAGGGTTTTGAACAGTATCACCGGATAGTCACTCATGCAAGTGGGGGCTGCTGGGTCAGAGTTCTTTCTGGTTTCCCCTAAAGTTCCTGGAGCTGGTTCTTGACCTGTCTCTGCCTGCCTCTCCCTTGTGAGAACTCTGGTGGGTCAAGAAGGTGATGTCAGAAGCTGGCTGCTTACCTTACTCTGTCTGTTTTTTCAGTTGCTGTCCGAGCCTTAGCTCCTCTTGTGTCGGGATTTCCATGTCTCAGAAATCGCCTCCTGCCTCCTCTCTTCCCGAAATGCAGAGGCTCCCAGAGATGCTTCCTTACACACCTGTATAAAGCGTCTCTGGCTTTTCCCAGAGATTGGGCGGCCTTTGCCTCTTCTTCCTCGTTATCATTCGAGAAGTTGCCACTTGGGGAGTGGTTGCCATGTGTCAGACAGTATCACCTGATGCTACATGTATCACCTCATTTAACCTTAAAGAACCTGTGAGGAAGAGATTATCTCCCCATTTTACAGATGCAGGGAAAGAGCATGCAAAGACTGAGTGACTGCCTGAGGGCACCCGGCTGGAAAACGAGCTGAGCTAAGATTCAGACAAGGCCTCTCTGACCTCTGAGAGCAGGAGGCCTCCCCTCCAGCAGCTGCTGTGGGCAGTTCCTGGGGAGCTCTGCCTGCTCAGAGCTGGGAGGCGGGCCCGCAGTGGGGGTGACCATGATGCGCCCACAGATGCTGGACCAGAGCAGAGCACAGGCTGCCAAGGGATCCCCATTCCCTGCCAGGAGGCCCATGCTCTTTCTGCCATCATTTTAATTTCTTTTCTGATTATATAAAGGATACATACCAATTTTTAATGGACTTGCCCAGAAAGAAACACGGTAGTTGGGCTTTATCCTACCAGGGGGCTTCCCAGATGACTCAGTAGTAAAGAATCTGCCTGCCAGTGAAGGAAACGCAGGAGACTCAGGTTCGATCCCTGGGTCAGGAAGATCCCCTGGAGGAGGAAATGGCAACGCACTCCAGTTTTCTTGCTGGGAAAATCCCACGGAGAGAGGAGCCTGGTGGGCTCTAGTCCGTGGGATTGCAAAAAGTCAGACACGACTGAGCATGCATGCATGCCACAAGTATATTTTTGGGTGTACACTCATACACACGTTGACAATAAATGTGTTACAAAGTTAAGGTACACTGTGTGATTTGGGTCAAATTTTTATTGTATTTACCTTTTGAGTAGGTAATATAATGCCACGGTTCAAGACTCGAAACGGAAAAGAGGGTGAAAGTACAATGCCTCCCTCACTCACTCTCTGCTGGCCGCCGGCTCCCTTCCTTGTGTTAATATTTCACAGTGCAGTCCTTCCAGAAACAGTGTTTAAACAGGAAAGTAAACTTGCACAGGCCCATGTGCACACAAATATATGGTCCTTTTTGTTTTTCAAGCAGGTGGTCAGTAGCATAATAGACCCACTCTTTAATAGCTTGCCTTTTTCACTTAGAGATCAGTCCCTATCTGTTTATAAAGAACTGCTGCGTTTTTCATAGATTTTTCCCCCCATGTAATTTGATACCTTCTAGAAATTCATTTTTAATGATTGAATAAAATTATATCAGATAGACATTTTATTTAATTACATCTATATTGACAGACACATAAGTTGCTTCCAACTTTGTACTATTATAAATAGCGTTGTCATGAAGAGTGGGGGTGGTGGTTTAGTCACTGTTGTGTCCGACTCTTGTGACCCCATGGACTGTAGCCTGCCAGGCTCCTCTGTCCATGGGGTTTTCCTGGCAAGGATATTGGAGTGGGTGAATATCCTTATTCAGTTTTGCTGTGTATCTATGAATCTCTCTTTAGAATCAGTATCCAGAAATGGACATATCTATGAATCTCTCTTTAGAATCAGTATCCAGAAGTAGACCTATGTCAAAAGACATACCTTACTGACAAATTGCCCTCCAGAAATGTGTCAATTTATACATATCAGCAATGTAGGAAGAAATCAGTTTCCCCTATATTCTTACCTATTTCATGAAAATGTATTTGTTTTTCATTTGAATTTCATACCCATATAGATGATTTAAAATGTTCTTTTTGTCTTTTGCTTCATGTCTGTTCATGCTCTGTGCCGCTTTTTAAAATTAGGATATTCCTGTTTTTCATATTGATTTGTAAGCACTCTTTATATACCAAGATTATTAATGTTTTGCCTGTCAATCAATATCAAATAAAGTGTGAGTTGTAAGTTCTTGTCTCGCCTCTGTCCTGGACCATGTGATGCCTCACTATGCCCCTGCCTTCCGCGTCCTTAGCTATGACATATGTGACCACTGAGGACACTTTCTGACTGGAATGTCCGCATCTTTCTACCCTTCAGGCGCCAGGAACTCCGAGAGCTTCGGCTGCTCCAGAAAGAAGAACATCGGAATCAAACCCAACTGAGCAGCAAGCATGAGCTGCAGCTGGAGCAAATGCATAAGCGTTTTGAACAAGAAATCAACGTGAGTGTGAGGAAAGATGGGCCCCCAGAGGGCTTCTTGCCTCCTTAGTTTCTTTAAGCAGAAGTTGCTGAGTGAGGATGATTGGGCATGGAGAATGATTCACAGCAGTTTCCCAGTTCCTCTGGTTTCCTGATGCCATTAGGTATTGACTTGTAAGTGCAGTGTCACCTGCGGGTCACAGTGCTGCTCTCAGCCACACGGGAGGGCCTCTAGAGTGGACATAGCCTTTATTGAGCCCCACGCAACAACGCTGGTCTTTCTTTTGCACCTGAGGAAACAGAGAGGTTAGGTGACTTGTCTCAGGTCACACAGCGAGGTAGTAGAGCTGGGATTCAAGCCCAGGTGTGAGCACAGCCTCTGGGCTTTCCCCACCTCCCTCCCAGGTGACTTTTCTAACTTTCCCTTTCTGCTCTTTCTAGGCCAAGAAGAAGTTCTTTGACATAGAGCTGGAGAACCTGGAGCGTCAGCAAAAGCAACAAGTAGAGAAGATGGAGCAAGACCACGCGGTGCGCCGCCGGGAGGAGGCCAAGCGGATTCGCCTGGAGCAGGAGCGGGACTATGCCAAGTTCCAGGAGCAGCTCAAGCTGATGAAGAAGGAGGTGAACACGTGCTGGGCGGAAGCAGGGCGTCCTGGGAGGATGAGGGCCCTCTCAGTTGCAAATGACCAAAACTCCAGCTCAGCCTTGCCTCAGCCATAGAGGGAATTTGGAGGAGCTTATGTACCTGAAAAGTGCATGTCCAGGGATGTCTGGATCTGCATCCCCTAGCCGTGCCATCAGGAGCCCCTTCTCCGTCTTTTGGGCTCTGCCTTCCTCTGCGTGGACTTGGCTCCAGGCAGGCCCTTGTCTTGTGGCCTCAGGCAACTTCCTCTATATCCCCCCAGCTTAGCAGCCTGATCTGGAAGAAAGCAGAGAGGAGGGAAGGGATGGCGGCTTAGGGAAACCTGAGATGCTGTCACCAGGAGGAGAGCTGAGTCCTGGGTGGGTGCACACACATCCTCCATGCCTGACTCCCCCTTCTCCTAGAAGAGTAGCTCCCTTGCTTGGACACACGTGCCTCTTCTCCCTCTTTCCCCAGCTGGAAAGGGAAGTGGCAAAGAGGTAACGGTCCTGAGACAAGGGAAGGGAGGCCTGCCCCAGGGCAGGGCATCTGAGTCCTAGAGAGCAGCCCACGCCTCCCCCATGGAGCCAGACACTTGGAGGCTGGGCCAGACTTTCTTTCCTGAGCCCTCAGAAGAAAGGATGGGAGCGAGGAGGGTAGAACCTAGGGCAGGGCATACCAATCCAGGCTGCTCTCGATCTCCAGGTGGGAATGGGAGGAGCAGCTTCTAGGGGCGGCCCATGGTGCTTTTCGGGGCCTGCAGAGCCCAGGGCCCAGACTTTACTGTGTCGGACATGACATGTGCTGAATCCAGTGGCTGCCTGTGGGAATCGGGGCCACTGGCTGTGATGAGACAACTTGCCTAGGGCACAAAACTTAAGGAGGTACAGTAAAACTCCTAAATCAAGATAAATAATATTCTGATGCAATGTTTTAAAATAGAAATTAGTGTAAAATATTGATCACAGGTTATTCCCTGGGAGTCCAGCGGTGAGATTCTGCACTTTTACTGCTGAGGGCCCAGGTTCAATCCCTGGTTGGAGAACTAAGATCCCACAAGCCACATGGTGGGTCAAAAATAAAAAAAATTCACGATGAACAGATTATCAGCTATTTAAAATAAAGGCAGGATCTGATAGAGCCAGGATTAGTGTGAGGCAATGAGGCTGAGCCCTGCAAGTATAGGACTTGATCCTGTCTGTTTTTGCTATTTTGTTCATGGTTTCTTTGGCATGAATTTTGAGTTTCTAAAATTGTATATATGCTCCTTTGTGTCTGAGGTGAGTGCCTCCACTTTTTGAGTTGTTTAGTCACTAAGTCATGTCTGACTCTTTGCAACTCCACAGACTGTAGCACACCAGTCTTCTCTGTCCTCCATGATCTCGCGGAGTTTGTTCAGATTCACGTCCATTGAGTAGGTGATGCCATCCAACCATCTCATCCTTTATTGTCCCCTTCTCCTGCCTTCAATCTTTCCCCAGCATCAGGGTCTTTTCCAGTGAGTCGGTTCTTTACATCAGTTGGCCAATGTATTGGAGCTTCAGCTTCAGCATCCGTCCTTCCAGTGAACATTCGAGACTGATTTCCTTTAGGATGGACTGGTTTGGTTTCCTTGCTGTCCAAGGACTCTCAAGAGTCTTCTCCAGCGCTGCAGTATGAAAGCATCAGTTCTTCAGTGCTCAGCCTCCTTTATGGTCTAATTCTCACATCCATGCATGACTACTAGAAAAACCACAGCTTTAACTATATGGGCCTTTGTTGGCAAAGTGATGTCTCTGCTTTTTAACACACTGTCTGGGTTTGTCATAGCTTTCCTTCCAAAGGCCTTGACTTACCCTGGTCCTGAACCTCCTGCTGAGAGATGGGCTTGTGGGCTGAGATGTGTGCTGGTCCTGAACCTCCTGCTGAGAGATGGGCTTGTGGGCTGAGATGTGTGGGGTTGGGAGGGGAGGGGCTGGTACTAAACACATCGCAGCTCCAGTGCTGGGAGCACAGGCTTGGGAGGCAGGCTTGTTTCTAAGTCTTTGGCACTGTGGCTCAAAGCTAACTGCTAGGCTTTGGACAAGCTACAGGCAGACCGTGTTTTATTGCACTTTAGCAGATGTTGTGCTTTCTTTTTACAAGTTGAAGGTTTGTAGCAACCCTCCCATGAGCAAGTCTTTCTGTACCATTTTTTCCAACAGCATTTGCTCACTTCCTGTCTCTGTCACATTTTGGTAATGCTTGACTATTTCAGACTTTATATTTGCCATGGTGATTGGTGATGGTTATTTTTGCAGGAGGACTACAATTTGCTGAAGGCTGAGATGATGACTAGCATTTTTTAGCAATAAAACATGTTTCCCTTATATACAGTTTTTTAAGACATGCATATAATAACACACTTAAAGACTTCCCTGGTGGCTCAGACAGTAAAGCATCTGCCTACAATGCGGGAGACCTGGGTTCAATCCCTGGGTTGGGAAGATCTCCTGGAGAAGGAAATGGCAACCCACTCCAGTACTCTTGCCTGGAAATCCCTGGTAGGCTACAGTCCATGGGGTTGCAAATAGTCGGACACGACTGAACAACTTCACTTTCACACACTTAACAGACTACAGTATAGTGTAAATTCACGGGACTTGCTTCATTGCAATCTTCACCTTATTGTGGGTGTCTGGAACCAAACCAATGATATTCCCAAGTTCTGGCCTGAGTTCTGGCTGTCTTCTGTCACTGTGAGAGTTATTCAGGGACGGTTGTGTTGAGTACCTACCTGTGTGGCACTGAATGGGGTACCAGGGACACTGTGATGAACAAAATAGATAGGGTTCCTCAAGGAGTTTGTTAGTTTCCAGGGAAGCTAGAGAAACAAAGTACAATATTAAATAAATAAAACCGTTGCCCGTTACATAGTAATACTTGCTGTGAGAGCAAATAGGCTGGTTAACCAGCATCCTCTGGTTAAGAGGATGCTTCCAGGAGGGTAGAATAGTATATGCAAAGGCCCTGAGGTATGGCAAAGAGCTTGGGGTGTGCGAAGAGCTGAAAAATGGTCAGGGTGGTAGGAGACTTGGAAGTGCTGGGGAGATGACTGTGGGATAAAATCAGGTAGGGGCCAAATCATGCACAGACGTGACTCCTAAGCGGGAGTTTGCATTTGATTCATTGCTATTAACCGTGCATTTCTCACAGATGCTGTGAGCATTCGGTGAGAAGTAGGTAAATTCCAGTTTCCTCCTGGCTCCTCACTCTGCCCTGTATGCACACCCTTTGTGTGTGTGGGTGGGGAAGGAGTCGTGGGGATTTAAGAGTGGGAAAAAGAGCTGGCTGCGGAGGCAGGGCCTGGGATGGGAAGGAGTGGGAGGTTGCCACAGTTCCTTCCCTTTGCTGGCACTGATGTTTAACAAAGTTGAAAATTCTTATTGCTGCCAGGATTTTGGTGGAGGGGGTGGGGTGCGGTCTCAGCCTGTCAGTGAATTCCTTTTTCTTTTCTAAATCAAGGTAGAGTTGCTTTCCAATGCTGTTTTAGTTTCTCCTGTACATCGAGGTGGCTCAGCTGTACATGTGCATTTACCCCCTCCCTCCCACCGCCATCGCCCCACCCACCCCTCTAGGCGCACCGAGCTGAGCTCCCTGCACTATGTCAGTAAATTCTGAGGCCATGTGTCGGGTCTGATACTTGCACTTCTGCTCAGGTTCAGTTTTTTTAATTTTCTTATTTCCTGGGTGTTCTTCTTCAAAAAGTTTTCACAGAAAGAAAAAGCTTGACGTCTTTGTGCCTTTGGCCTCTGCTGTTTAGTAAGACTGTGATCCTGTCCCTGTCCTTCCATGAAGCGCTCTTGTGGACAGGACCTGGCCTGCAGGAACAGAGCTGCTGGCTTCAATTGGCTTCATGGTGGAGCCAGGCAAAGCATAGGCTGGCGTTTGCTTCTGGTTTCCAGAGCTAATTGCTGAGGTTTTGTTCATCCGTATATATCTTTAAAGCTTCTACTCTTTGGCAATGATGAGCAAATCATGTACAGCCCCTGTCCTCGGACTTGCCCTTGTTGTAAGAGGCTGTCAACATGGGAAGAGTTACATGGTTCTAAGAAGTTTGAGAACGTGCTACATGTCTATCTGAGGGCGTAAAGGAGAGTGATGGTTTCTTCAGCTTGTAAAGAGAAAAGCAAGTCCTGTTAGAATGGCGTTATGAGGAGTGCTTATGTGGAGCCTGGGGTCAGAGACCCAAGTTTGAATGCTGACTCTGAACTCAGGCAAGCTGCTTAAACTCACCAAGCCTCTGTCATTACATGTGAAAGCAGGTAATGACAGGATCGCCCGGGAGGCTGTTCTAGATGCAGACTAAATGACAGAGTGCCCGCCAGGCACCTGGCACCTCGTAAGCACTTACTGCACGGTGGCCCCTCGGGTCATGCTTACCATTATCCTTGTTATATCTAAGGATTCCTGCTGGTGGGACCAGTGAAGGGCTCTGCTTCACGGAACACCCCCCAAAGTGTCCGAAGGTTCCGTATCCTGCCACAGCCTACTTCATAGTCAGAGGCCTTCTTTGACTGCTAAGGTCACCTCTGTGCAGGTGAAGCCCAGTAGGAATGGCCGGCTTGGGTAGAGACCGCCTGCCCATGGCCCTTGGATTGGTGTTAGGATGCACCAGCAGGGGTGAGGGACGAAAGTGGGAATGGGTAGGATGCCCAGGTGAGCAGACTTAAATATCGGCGGGTGCATTAGCCAGCCCAGCGCTGCACCAGAGAAATCCACACGTGGGTGCTGGCGAGGGGCACCATACTCAGACCTGTGTGGACTTTTTAAACAAGTTTATATCTTTCTTTTCTTTTTGGCTGGGTCTTTGCTGCTGTGCGTGGGCTTTCTGTAGTTGCAGCGAGTGGGGCTCCTCTCTCGTTGGGTGCACGGGCTTCTCTTTGTGGCGGGTTCTCGGTTGCAGAGCACAGGGTCCAGGTGCGCGGGCTTCCGTGGTTGCACCGTGTGGGCTCAGTGGCTGTGGCTCACGGCTCTAGACGACCAGCTCCATAGTTGTGGCACACGAGCTTCGTTGCCCCGCGGCATGTGGGATCTTCCCAGACTGGGCATCAAATCTGCATTGGCACGTGGATTCTTTATCACTGGACCACCAGAGAAGTCCCAGTGTGGAGTTTTCTTTAACCAGTTCAGAGCAAGGCAGGGTTCACCCTGTCCATTTCCCTACCACACATTGATTGTGAGAAAGCTGGTCATGATTTGATCTCAGGCATAGAAGACATACAAAAATAACAGAGGGTAAAACTTGAGATGCCTCCTGGGGCCTCTTTCATGGTTCAGTTCAGTTCAGTCGCTCAGTCGTGTCCGACTCTTTGCAACCCCATGAATCGCAGCACGCCAGGCCTCCCTGTCCATCACCAACTCCCGGAGTTCACTCAGACTCACGTCCATCGAGTCAGTGATTCCATCCAGCCATCTCATCCTCTGTCATCCCCTTCTCCTCCTGCCCCCAATCCCTCCCAGCATCAGAGTCTTTTCCAATGAGTCAACTCTTTGCATGAGGTGGCCAAAGTATTGGAGTTTCAGCTTCAGCATCAGTCCTTCCAATGAACACCCAGGACTGGTCTCCTTTAGGATGGACTGGTTGGATCTCCTTGCAGTCCAAGGGACTCTCAAGGTTACAGCAATTATTATGAAATATTTATCATGCTAATGACCTTCCTGCACTTAGAAGGTATGCATATAGGAAAAATCATTATTAGTAAGCTAGTTGAATGGGGACAAATTTATTCTTCGTTTTTGTTTCACATAATTAAACCCAGTACTGTGTATGTCTGTGCATAGAAATATAATAAATATATTTTGTGAGGATGGAATTGATGGTATGCTTCTCATTGCCCATACACACGGTACATTTAATATCTGTGAGAAACTCAGTTGACGATTGTAGCTTACTTCTTAGATCCCCTAAATGTGAAAACAGATTCAGTCTTAAAGGGAATCTTTCCAGAACCCTGTTTCCTTGCCTTCCTAGGCAAAACTCATTAAACATGATTTAACTACTTCTTAAATAGTCTGGATCTCTATAATGCCACAGAATTATACTCCTGGAAGGACCCTGGAAATTTTAGTTAAAAGCCAGATGAGTTTTTCTGATGAGAGAATGGGAAACAAGTCCAGGGACTGTTCCAAAGATGGGCAGTTGGATGAGAAAGCAGGATTTCTGACATTGAGTAGGTAGCCTGTCTTTATAGCCCTCAGTCAGAGTGGTGCTGGTACATCCCTGCCCTCAGCGGCTTCTTACAAGAAGGTCCAAATGCCCCTTTGCCAAGCCCCATGCGGCTCGACTCTGGATGGCCTTTTCCTCTCTCCCTCCATTGAGCGGTGTAACACTTCTCACAGTGTTCAGTGCCTTTAGCAGAAACCTCCAGACCCTTTCTAAACTGCTGCTTCTCATCTGTCCTGGAAAACTACTTCATCAAGCTTGAAAAGCACCCTTCTAAGCTAGTGGGTCTTTTCAACTGTATGATGCCTTGAGTGGGGCTGGCAGTGGCATTTTGACAAACTCTAGACAGGTGCTAAATTATCATTATGTACCATATATCTAGGGGAGCCCTTGGATATGGAGGGTGAAGTGGCACAAATGCAATTTTTGAGATATCTTATGAGGATGTCTAAGACAGTAGTTCTCAAGCAGGGACTCTTTTTGTCCATCCCCATGTAGATATTTGGCAGTATCTAGAAACATTTTTGGTTGTCATGACTGGGGAGAAGGACTGGTTATAGCATCTAGTAGGTAGGGGTCAGAGATGCTATTAACATTCTATAGTGCATAGGAAACCCCCACAACAAAGAATTATTTGGCTCCAAAAGTCAATAGTGCCAAGGTTGAGAAACCCTAATCTAAGACTAAAGAAGGCTAAAGAATACAGGGGCAGGATTTGGATTACAAACCTAAAGCCATGAAAGAAAACACCCGAGAACTGAAAGAAGAGACGATAAAGGATAACTGGTAGGTTTTGGGGTCATATGTTAAGTGTATGTTTAACTTTAGGAGAGGCTGCCAACCTTTTCCAAAACAGTCTGTATTATTCTACATCTCCAGAACAATGCGTGAGTTCCAGTCGCTCCACATCATCACCAGTGCTTGGTATCATCAGTTTGATGTTTTCTATTTTTGCCATTCTGATAGGAAGTGAAATTGCATTGTGACTTTTATTTGCATTTCATTAATGACTAATGTTGAATATCTTTTCATGTGTTTATTTGCTGTCTGTATATCTTTTTTGACAAGGTAGCTGTCTAAATCTTTTGCTCATTTATTAGCTGGGTGATTTCTTTATTTTTTTATTACTGAATTCTGACAGTTCTTTTTACATCCTGGATACAGTCCTTTGTCAGTTATATATTTTGCAAATGTTTGCTGCCCATCTGTGGCTTGTCTTTTGGTTCTTCTAACAGTGTCTTACGTGAAGCAGAAGCACTTACTCTGATGAAGTCTACTTTACCACTGTTTCTTTTACGGATTGTGTGTTTAGTGGCATATCTGAGATATCTTTGCATAGCTCAAGGTCATGCTTTCTTTCAGATGTTTTACAGTTTTAAGTTCTATGTTAGATGTGTAACGTGTGGGTGAGGTTCACCATTATTAGTGTGGTTTCTGCCTATGGATGTCCACTTTTCTAGCACCATTTGCTGAAAGGACTGTCCTTTCTCCATTGATCTGCCTTTGCATCTTTATGCAAAATCAATTGACCATATATTTGTGTGTGTCTATACCTGGACTATATGCAGTTCCATTGATCTGTTTGTCTACCTTTCACCAATTCTGCAATGTCTTGATAAATATATTTTTACAGTAAATCAGGTGGTGTGAGTCCTCCAACTTTATTCCTTGTTTCCAAAATTAGTTTGGTTATTCTAGTTCCTTTGCCCATCTATATATATCTTAGAATAAGCTTATTGATTTCTGTAAAAATATCTGCTGGAATACTTGATTGAGATTGAGTTGAATTCATGGATCAATTTAGGGAGAATGGAATCAGAACAATATTGAACCTTCCTTTCTATGAACATAATATATCCATTCATTTAGGTCTTCGTTAACATCCTTCCTTAGTGTTTTATAGTTTTCAGCATACAAATTCAGCATATATTTTGTAAGAATTATATTTAGTTCATTTGTGCTGTTGTACAAGATACTATTTTTTAATGTCAATTTCTAATGTCAAAGCTAGAGTATAGGAAAATATTGGTATATTGAGCCCCGTATATTGATCACGCTTAAACTCATCAGTTCTAGGACTTTTGAAAAAAAATCGACTTGGGATTTTTCTACATAGACAACAATTTTGCAAACAGTTTTATTTCTTCCTTTTTATTTTATTTTAAAATTTTTTATTGAAGTATAGTTGATTTAGCATGTTGTGTTAATTTCTGCTGTACATAAAAGTGACTCAGTTATACATAAATATATATTCTCTTTCATATTCTTTGCAACCCCATGGACTATACAGTCCATGGAATTCTCCAGGCCAGAATACTGGAGTGGGTAGCCTTTCCCTTCTCCAGGGGATCTTCCCAACCCAGGGGTCAAACCCAGGTCTCCCGCATTGCAGGTGGATTCTTCACCAGCCGAGCCACCGGGGAAGTCCATATTCTTTCCTATCACGGTTTATCACAGGATATTGAATGTAGTTCCCTGTGCTGTGCAGTGGGACCTTATTGTTTATCATATTTCTTTCTTTCTAATCTATATATTTTTTGTTTATTTTTCTTGCTTTATCGTGCTGGCAGGGACCTGTAGTGGATGTTAAACAGGAGCAGTGCAGTGGACGACTTTGCCTTGTTCCCAGTCTTCAGGGGGAAACATTAGTAAAGTATGATGTTAGCATTAGGGTTTTTGTAGATGCTGTCTTTCAGATTAAGGACATTCCCTTCTATTTCTAGTTCACTAATAGATTTTGTCATGAGTGGATATTGAATTTTAGCAAACGGTTTTCCTATATTGATATGATCATATAGTTTTTTTTCTTTAGTGTACTGATATTGTGAATTATATTGACTGATTCTCACATATTGAATGAGCTTTACATTCCTGGGATAAAGCCCATTTGCTCATTATGTATTTTCCTTTTGATATATTACTAGATTGAATTTGCTGTTATTTTGGTGAGGATTTTTGAGTCTGTATTCATTGAAAATATATCGGTCTGTGGTTTTATTTTAATGTTGCTCTGGTTTTCTTCATTTCTTCTTGAATGTGCTTGGGTGCTTTCCTTCCAGGGATTTGTCTGTTTCGCCGAATGGGCTGGGCTGCTGCTGGTGCTCCCTTGGCGCCCTTTCCGTGGCCGTGGGGTCTGTGGTGGTTGCTCTTTCGCTCCTCATGTGGTGGTTTGTGTTGTCGTAGCCTCTTTCTCTCCTGCCTCCTTTTCCCTCTCCTCGTCCTCCTCCTCCTTTGTCAATCTGGCTAAAGGTTTGTTAATTTTACTGACTGTTGCCTGGTTCTCTGGCCAGAAACATGAGGTTTGTTAGGGTTTTACCTACTTTTTCAGAGCATCACTGTCCAGGATTGGGGCAAAGCTAGGAGAGCAAAAGGAAAAAGAAAAAAGGGAAACTCACCCCCAGTACCAGCCCTTCTCTAAGTCTTGACTCCCTTTCATAGTCGCCTTCTTTTGTTTACTTTTCAGAGTCCTCAGGTAGTTGCTTTTTGTATTTTATCCAGAGTTTTTCACTGTATTCAGCAGGAAAGAGAGGTTGTATTGACTTACCTCATTATGTCAGAAGCAGAACTCTCCCGGAATGCTCTTTTTTTAATCACAGTATTTTTACCCTCACTTGCTGCTCCTAAGGAACCTGTCAGTGAGTGTATGTTTTGAGATATCAGGTGCCTGTAAAGATATAAGTTATTCACAGAAAACTGTCTGAGGAAATCTAGGTTCCTTACAGAGAAGTGTCATGAATCGCTTCTCTTTCTTGTGTTATCAAAGACAGAAACCCACTTCTGGTTGGCTTGAAAATACTGTTAGCCTCTGACCAGGAAGCCAGAAATGTCACCTTCCTCATCTCTTAACATTGCTTCCCTGAGTTGATTCTGTCTCGGGCGGATCCCTCCAGAGTGGTCCACCATGACCTACATCCTCCCAGATCAGCAACCCCGAAGGGCAGAGAGTGGCTTTCCCCAGTAGTTTAGCAAACATCTTGAAGCCTTCACTAGCCCTGCAAGGACCGCTTGCTCATCTCTGAACCAGTCTCTGATGCCAAGGCATGGAACATGTTGACAGACAGCCTTGATCTTATGCTCAGCCTGGGGTCAGTTGGGGTTGAGACATCAGTTATACCTGAATCTCAGACACGGAATGGGAGCTACTTAAGACATGCGTTCTCAGCCAGGGTGATATCACCCCCAAGGAATTAAAAACATCTTAGATAATATATAGTTTAACAGATTGACAGTGTTATTTGTGGGATTAACATTTCATGGAGGTTGGTAACTATGAAAAAATGTTGAGAAGGGCTTCTGAGGGGACAACAGTTTAAAAGGAGGTTGAGAAACACTGCCCTAAATGAAACTGAGGTACTGTCGTCAAAAGAAGGGGCATGGATACCAAACAGCAAAAACAGCACTTATCTGCTCTGGCGGAGCCTTGGAAACTGGAGCCAGCAGCAGAATGGTGGCCGGGGGTGCCCTCTGTCACTGGGGTGGAGAGTAGGGTGGGGGCTAGTGCCTAGAAAGCTGAGCCTTGTCTTCAGTCTCCCTGGCCCAGGAGTTCTGGGATTGAAGGGTTGTTTGATATGAAGTGTGAGAGGGTACCCTGACCCCGCAATTCTCTGCTGTTGCTGGTGCAGGTGAAGAATGAGGTGGAGAAGCTCCCCCGGCAGCAGCGGAAGGAGAGCATGAAGCAGAAGATGGAGGAGCACACTCAGAAAAAGCAGCTTCTCGTGAGTCCTTGTCCCTGAGTTGGGGGGTTGGAGGGGTTGGGGAGTCCCAGGTTTGAGACCCCGAATGGTGCCCCAAGTACTTCTCTGTGTCCGTGCCCTGCCCCTTGAATATTCACCTATCTCTTATTCTTGCTTGTGTTCAGTCATGTCCAACTCTTTTGCAACCCCATAGACTGTAGCCCGCCAGGCTCCTCGGTTCATGGGATTTCCCAGAATGCTGGAGTGGGTTGCCATTTCCTCAGGGGATCTTTCCGATCCAGGGATTGAACCTGAGTCTCCAGCTTTGGCAGGCAGATTCTTAACCACTGAGCCACTAGGGAGACCCCCCTATCCCTTATTCTGAACCTCTAAACCAGATCATCCTGGTTATCCTTCATCACCTCTCCCACGCAGCCTTCCTTGATAGCCCTCACTCCAGCTGGAAGTGAGCTCTCCCATCTCTGCGAGACACCACAGACATTTATTTCCATCTCTCCCGAAGCCTTTAGCACCTCCTGCCTTGTTTTATGGTTGTTTGTACATCACATCTCCTTGACCAACCCAGTATATCCATCTGCCTGCTTGGAGTCTCAAAGACATCAGGCCCAGGTCCCCCAGACCTTGGCCTGTTCCCTTAGTTCCGAGGGGTCACTGTCCTCCATTGTGCTGTGAGACCACAGGCCTTGTCATTCCTGGCGCCTCTTTCCCCTTAGTTCGTCACTGCTTCTCAGAGTTTGGATTTTTTTTTTTTAATCTCCAAACTCTCTCTGGATCCATCAAGTTGTCAGCATCTCTGTGACCCCTGAGCTTGTTGTCTTTTGCCTGGACTACTTCAGTAACCTCCCAGCTGGTTTCCCTGAAGCTCTTGCAGCTCTTTCTCACACACCAGTTGGTGTGATCAACACGAATTCCAAATCTGATCAGATCTGATCATGACACCCTCCCCCCAAATCCCGGCCTTTAAGCCCTCGTACAGATAAACCTTCACTTTACTCATCTGACCAGTTCAGCCTTCTCGTGTGCTTTCAAGGCCCTGGAGGTCTGGTTCCTGTCCGCCTCTCCCAGCCGAACGCAGTCCCCTCTGCTGCAGCCTCACCAGCCTTCTTCCCACTTCGTGCTCCCATCTTCTCCCACTTCCTCTGTCCCCACATGCAAAGAACATTAGAGTCTGCCATTACAAATGTATTTGTGTTAATATATTATCTAGTTCAGTGTTCACAGCTTACCAGGATAGGTGCTGCTTGTTTTTCCCTTCACAGAGGAAGAAACTAGGGCTTGGAGGGTTGACGGTGCACAGTTAACAGTGGGGTCCCAGGCCTCAAACTGAATCTGACTCCAGACTCTCCTGCTTTCCTCCAACCTGTCCTCGATGCTGTGACTAGAGGAAGAATGCAGTGCTGGGGAGTGGCGGGGAGACAGGCCCTCCTCCCCTGAGAGCAAGAGCAGATTGGCCCTTGGAAACCTGGCAATTGCATCAAGAGCCTCAAAAATGTATTAAGAGCCCCCAAATCCATCCTTTGGCCTAGATTTTCTGCTACGAGGGCTCATCTTACAGATGAGTTATCACAGAGGCTCAAGGACATTTAGCTACCAGAATGTGAAGAGCAGCAGTATCTAAAAGAAAATCTATAAGCAACCTGTTATGTATTGGTTTGATAAGTTAGGGTGTAGTTATACCATGAAATATATTCAGCCATTAAAATATATTTTTGATAGAAGGTTACATTATGACATGGAAAGGTCTTTTTAATAATTTTTACAAATTGTGGTAAAATTGACATAAAATTTGATATCTTACCCACGTTTAAATGATTCTAAGTACATTAACATCATTGTGCATTACCATCTCCACGATCCATCTCCAGAACTCTTTATCTTTCACAACAGAAGCTCTGTACCCATTAAACAAGAACTCCCCACGACACCCTCCCTCCAGTCCCTGACGACCACCATTCTACTTTCTGTCTCTACAAATTTGACCTCATACAAATGGAATTATACATTACTTATCCTTTTGTGTCTGGTTTACTTCACTTACCGCGTCCTCAAGGTTCATCTGCATTGTAGCGTGTATAAGGATTTCCTGCCGTTTAAAGCCTGAATAAGATCTCACTGTATGTGTACACCACACTGTGTTTATCTGTATTTGTTTATGGACACTTGAGTTGTTTCCAATCCCTTGGCTGTTGTGAATAATAGGGCCATGAATATGGGTGTATAAATATCTCTTCAAGTCTTTAAAAGTAATTTTTGAAACAACAGGTGTAGATACATTTGTATAAATGTACCAAAACCAGCTGCTAGCAATGAGTGGTAAGATTAGTGCAAATTTTAGTTTCTTAACATGTTTCCTAAAGTTTTAAATTTTTTAATTTAGTATTTTTTATTGAAGTATACAATGTTGTATTGGTTTTAGGTATACAGCATAGTGATTCAGATATATATATGTGTGTGTATATATATATTCTTTTTCAGATTCTTTTCCCTTGCAGGTTATTACAAAATATTGAGTATCGTTCTCTGTGCTAGACAGTGGGTCCTTGTTGGTTATCTACGTCATATATAGTAGCTAAAATTTTAAATTTAAATTTTAGCTTTTACTATTAAGGAAAATTAAAAACATTGGCACAAATAGGTATAATAATATAATAACTGTAAAGAGTTGGATATGACTGTGTGGCTGAACAACCACCCCATATACAGATCACCTGACCTCAGCAATTATCAACCCCTATCTGCTCACTTCCCCACTCTACTGTATTATTTTGAATTGAATCCCAGACCTCATATCATTTCATCTGTAAGTACCTCAATATGTATCTCTAAGAAAAGAACAACAAAACCAAAAACACACTTAAAATTTTATAAATTTTTTTATTGAAACATTTTTTTTTGGCTGTGCCATGTGTCTTGTGGGATTTCAGTTCCCTGAGCAGGATTGAACCCTGGCCCTGGGCAGAGAGAAGAGTGGAGTCCTAGCCACTGGACCGCCAGGGAATTTTCACCCCTAAAATTGTAAATACTCAACCTTAACAGGACCGGGACTTCGTGGCCAAGCAGAAGGAAGACCTGGAGCTGGCCATGAAGAGGATCACGGCCGACAACAGGCGGGAGATCTGCGACAAGGAGCGCGAGTGCCTCATGAGGAAGCAGGAGCTCCTTCGAGGTGGGTGCCTGAGAGCAGGGGTGCACGTCGGGCCTGAGTGGACGGCCCAGCCCTGGGCAGGACGGACGCTGAGACTTCTCCACCCTAAGACCAGACATCAGCCTCGTGGCGAAACAGGAGGAAAACCCCCACTGAAGTCAAGACTGAGGCAGAGATACCATTATCAATAACACGATTTAACATGCTGGCACACGTCAAGGAAGGAAGGAGAAAAAGAAGTGACGTAGAATGGGTGGAAACTGTATTAAAGAATCAGTGAGCCGGTCAGTGGGGTGGTGAGGTGCGGACAGAATCCAGAGCCCATCAGAGCAGCCATATCACATGTTGAACGCCTCCTCTGCCAAGCCGTGTGCCTTCATCTTGTACCTTCATCACGCCCGTTTTTAGAGATGAGGAAGCCGAGGCTTGGAGGGCGGCTGTGCTTTGGCCAGAGTTGCACCGCTCGCGAGCGGCCGAGTGGGCCTTGGATGCAGACCTTCTCTGGAAGCCACGCCCTTCAGTCCCCGGCGGGTGGGGTTTGGGGCAGGTTTGGTGCTGGCAGGCCCCTCCCAGCTCGGGACTGTCCAGAGACAACAGTGCGGGGGCGGCGGGCAGAGGGGTGCCTGGAAGACGGGCCTTGGCGGGGCAAGCTCGCGTGTCTGGGCGAAGGCCTTCAGCGTGGGGAGCTCTGCTGGGGAGGCTCTGGGTAGGGCGCTCTGGAGGACGCAGGGCTTGGGGTCTTTATATAGCCCCCAGGCTGTCTTATTTATGGCCAGAGAAGGCAATGGCACCCCACTCTAGTACTCTTGCCTGGAAAATCCCACGGACAGAGGAGCCTGGTAGGCTGCAGTCCATGGGGTCGCTAGAGTCGGACACGACTGAGCGACTTCACTTTCACGCATTGGAGAAGGAAATGGCAACCCACTCCAGTGTTCTTGCCTGGAGAATCCCAGGGACGGGGGAGCCTGGTGCGCTGCCGTCTATGGGGTCAAATAGAGTCGGACACGACTGAAGCAACTTAGCAGCAGCAGCAGCAGCAGCAGATGTTGGGTACAATTTTATGGAGTATGGAAAGCAAGCAGGCTCCAACTGGCTAGAACTCTGTGGTCTGAACTCCATTTACAGCAGCTGGCTGAGTGAAAACTGGACTTTGGTGCCTGTGGGCTGTGGACCTAATGGTCCCCGTCTGTCGTAAAGATGTAAACAGGACTGATACCCAAGTACTGTTTCTGGCTCATTATTATACCGGGGACTGCAGCCAGGACTCCGATGGCCAGGGCAGTTAAACGGTGTGAGCCCAGTACTTAATGTGGACCAAGCAAAACGGAGTCCTTGGTATTCCGACATCCTGAACAGAGCCACGGGTGTTTGGGAAAAGTTCGTTTCCCTTGTTACCTTTGCTTATCACGTGATGGTCTGTAAGAACCATCCTACTTGTGGGACTGTGGTTCTGATTGGTTTGGAAGCCAAATCACTGTTTCGGTGTCCTGTGGGTAGATGCTGGCTTTCATGGGATGGGAGGGAAGCAAAATAAACGGAACTTTCACAGTGGGCTGAGCAGGACCAGCTACGTCTTGCAGGGCATGAGGTTCTCCATCTGACCCCACCTCCCTGCCCTGTAGCACTAATGGACTTCCAGTGATAAAATGCCAGGTATCGTTCCAAAACGCACAGATGGGATGCGGAGGGTCCCACCCATTTTTCAAAGTAGGATGTAGTGACAAGTGTCATACCTTCTCCATAGGTTTCCACATGAGCGCTTCCCATCTGCCCCTTAGGGAAGCGCAGGCGCAGTGCGGATAGAATGTAATAGTGTCTTCCAAGGGTATTCCTCCCTCCATGGTGTGCCATTTGGCAGGGGTGGAAGATGGGGCCTGGAGCAGACTTTTTGGCTGGGTTCTAGCCTAGGTCTCTGGTTTCTCTGGCTCCTGACGTCCTGACACTCCAAACACCTCCCGCTGTACCATGCTGCGGGGGGGGGCTCTCTTCCTGAGGTGCTGAGGAAATTCCTAGCTGGTGGCTCAGCCAGCATAGTCTGAGGAGGCGGCGCCATCGCCAGCTGCGGTGTGGAGACCGGGCTCGGGAGTGGAGGGGAGGGCCTGGGGGCTCTGGCCATCTGCACCTCACTGGGTGCTGTGTCCGCTGCAGACCGGGAGGCGGCGCTGTGGGAGATGGAGGAGCATCACCTGCAGGAGAGGCACCAGCTGGTGAAGCAGCAGCTCAAAGACCAGTACTTCCTCCAGCGGCATGAGCTGCTGCGCAAGCATGAGAAGGTGAGGCTCCGAGCCCGCGGTTCCCAGGCTGCCACTGGGAGGCCGGGAGGCCACCCCGCACGTCTGAGAGGAGCCGATTGGCCACAGGGAGGCTCGAGAGGTTCTCGGCAACGTCCTGCCTCAGATCCAGGGGCCAGGAATCATGGAAGCTCCCTCCCTGACCCTGACGCCTGACGTATATGTCTCACTTTTACCCCCTTTTTCCTTTCTTTTGTCCTGCCCTCCTTTCCATTTTCACTTTGTCTTTCCCATGCATTCTCTCAGAATACTTTTTACTTTTTTTTTGTTACAATTGATTTACAATGTTGTGTTAATTTCTGCTGTACAGCAAAGTGACTCACACACATATACACACATATACAGTCTTTTTTCAATAGGCTTTCCCATTATGGCTTCTCCCAGGAGATTGGATATAGGTCCGTGTGCTGTACAGCAGGACCTTGTTGTTTATACGCTCCAAATGTGAGAGTTAGCATCTGCCACCCCAACCCCAGTCGGTCCCTCTCCATCCCCCACCCCCACCCTGCTCTTGGCAGCTGGCCTGTTCTCTGTGAGTTCGTTTCTGTTTTGTAGACAGGTTCACTTGTGCCGTTATTTTGGATTCCACAGGTCAGTGACATCATCTGGTGTCTGTCTGTCACTCCGCTCACTGTGGCAGTCTCTAGGTGTATCCATGCTGCAGGCATCCCTTTGTGTTTTATGGCTGAGTAGTATTCCACTGGACACGTGTGCACATCTCTTTATCCGTTCTCTGTCAGTGGACACGCAGGCTGCTTCCACGTCTTCACTACTGGAATGGTGCTATGAACATAGGGGTGCGTGTATCTTTTTGAATTATAGTGTTGTCTCCCCAAGAGTGGGATTGACGGATCATACGGTAGCGCTTAGTTTTCTGAGGCGCTTCCGTACTGATCTCCATAGTGGCTGTACTGACTTTCATTCCCACCAGCAGTGCAGGACCGCTCCCTTTCCTCCACATCATGTCTAGCATTTGTTATTTGTGGACATTTTAATGACGGCCGTTCTGACAAATGTGAGGTAGTACCTCATGGTAGTTTTGATTTGCATTTCTGAAGATTGATTGTAGGTGTGTAGGTTTATTTCTGGGCTCTATTCTGTTCCATTGATCCATATATCTGTTTTTGTACCAATACCACACTGTCCTTTTTATTTTTTGGATAGACTTGTTTTTTTTTATTTATTTATTTTATTATTTATCTCACAGCCTGTGGGATCTTAGTTTCCTGACCAAGGATCAAACCGGGCCCTTGGCAGTGAAATCTCAGGAGTCCTAACCACTGGACTGCCATAGATTTCCCAGCACCATGCAGTTTTGATTACTGTAGCTTTCTACTGTTGTCTGAAGTCTTTCAAAATATGTTTAAGTCTCAACTTAAATACCGCTTCTGCCAGAAAGCTTTCCCTAACCTCCCCAGCCCAGAGAAGGGCCCCTTCTGTGTGGCTGGAGCACTCTACTTCTGTGCAATTGTCTTGGTTCAGTCCTTTTAGTGGGGACAGAGACAGGTTAAACTGAGATCTGGTGTGGGTTATTACAGCTCCTAACCTAAGTACAGTGTTGGAAGTCAGCCCAAGGCTGTGGCATGCCCTACCTGGCTAGAAAGTTAGGGGAGGCTTCTTGGGAGAAGTGATGCCTGTGCCAAGTTTTGAAATACAAGTGTTAGGTGAAGGAAAATATTCAAATTTATCAAGACTTTAAAAAATATGAATTGACACCTATCAATAATGAGGAACCATCCCATTAATGTACATTTTGCTCTGAGATAATAGCTCAGGATAGCATGCTACCAATTGGTTAAATGAGAAGGCATTCAGAAGGTAAGACTCTAAAACATTGTTAATGGTAATTTTAAAATTGAAAATAGAAAATGTTACTTAAGAGAGAAGTCAAATGACGCCGAGCCTTGTTCTGAGCATTCTGAACCACGCAGGTCTTGGGCTCCTGAGGGGCGTGTGGCAGCCCTGACCTCTGACTACACCTGTGTGTGTGGAGCAGCAGCTGACCTTGTCCCCTCTGGGTGTCCCTCTCAGGAGCGCGAGCAGATGCAGCGCTACAACCAGCGCATGATCGAGCAGCTGAAGGTGCGGCAGCAGCAGGAGAAGGCGCGGCTGCCCAAGATTCAGAGAAGCGAGGGCAAGACGCGCATGGCCATGTACAAGAAGAGCCTCCACATCAACGGAGGGGGCAGTGCCGCTGAGCAGCGTGAGAAGATCAAGCAGGTCGGGGGCCTGGGGTGTCCTGGAGTGGGGCCAGACCCAGTTGTGGTGGGGCCTGAATCTTACACATTTAGGGGAATATAAAATATAAGATGCAGCAGTCTTGGAGAGAGGAGTGGACTGGAAGCCTCATGTTGACCCCCTCTGGTGGGTAGGAAGGAGGCTTGGCGTTGCTTTCTGATGCACGCTCCCCGTCACTCCTGGGCTTCTATTCTGCAGCTGCTTCTACCCTTTTCATCTCCTGAGACCCCCACTCACGAGTCACCCAGGTGGCTCGGGCGCATGGAGTCGGTGACCCTGGAGTCCTGTGCTTCCTGCCTCCTCCACACACTGTCCTAGCACGTCTCAGTGTCCTGCCCGTCTGTGGGCTCCTTGAAGGCGGGGGCTGGGAGGACTTCGCACAGGGGGCCCTGCCTGAGTGGCGCAGGACACTGTGCCTGTGTACATCCTGGCCCCTCGGGGCATCTCCTGAGGGAGCGACTTCACTTGTTCTCGGTTGCAGTTCTCCCAGCAGGAAGAAAAGAGGCAGAAGGCAGAGCGGCTGCAGCAGCAGCAGAAACATGAGAACCAGATGCGGGACATGTTGGCCCAGTGTGACAGCAACATGAGTGAGCTGCAGCAGCTGCAGGTACCGCCCCCTGCCCCGCCGTGCTCGCCCCCGTCTCCCCGGGGGCACGCAGCTCTCTGGGGGGACCCTACAGACAGGGGAGCTCTGGGTGGAGCTGTTTCCATCCTGCTGTTCTCTGTGATGTTGGTCACATCATGTCCCCCTCCCATGCCATAGGTTCCACATTTATAAAACAGGTGTGGGGCAAGGTAATCACTCCTATTTTGTAGAACTGGAGTGAGGCTTTGTGAATGAGATGGCAGAGCTGGGCCAAAAGTGCTACGCCCAGGACATGGCATTGGGCATGTTGCTGGCTTTCTTGGTCATCACTGTGTCTTTGGAAAAGGTGTCCCAATAACCCTAATACCAAAACCAGACATATTACAAGGATCAGTATCTCTCATGAGCACAGATGCACAAATCCCCGATGAAATGTTAGCAAACAGAATTTAAAAATACATAAAAAGAAGTATATACCATGACCAGGTGGGATTTACCCCCCAGGGTTGGTGCAGTATACAAAAATGAGTTAATGTAATCCATGACATCAGAAGGCTAAAGAAGAAAAATCACATGATCATATCATCAGTAGATACAGAAAACGCATTTGACAGAGGCTGACACCTGCTTATGTTAATTAGCAGAAGGGAACTTCCTTAACTTGATAAAGAGTATCTACAGAAACCTACAGCTACCATTATCCTTGATGGTAAGAAGCTCAAAATTTTCCCATAAAGTCAGGAAAAGGAATCCCGATATTGCCAAGCCCCTGTGTGACCCCCTTCCTTGGGGAGATCCTTGACCTCTTCAAGTTTCTCGAATCCCAGTCAAGTTTGCCTCACCCTAAGGGCCCTTGCCCAGGAGTTGGTACTTGGAGCCCCCTTGTGGTGGAGCGAGGCATTGCTCTGCCTGACAGATGCACTGACACAAGCATCTGTGACCTCAGGAAACTCTTGAGGCTGTGAGACCCACCCAGCAATTTCTGGAAGGGCAGAGGGGTGTGGAGGAAATACTGCAGGTGTTGAATCCTGGCAGGCAGGGGCTCTGCTGCGTGTTGCCGTGTGAATTTTAGCCAGCCTGCTCACCTTCTGTATTTATGTTCCCACCCCTGCCTCATGGGGTTACTGTGAGGATCAACTGAGAGAAGCTGTAGAGAGCTAGCAGCCAGCTCTGGGCAGGCCACAAGTACTCAGGGCAGCTATGAGTATTGTTCCCACAAGGCGGTTTCTAAATTCCTAGAACCCTAGAGCTTGAAACCCCAGGTAAAAATCCCCCAGCAGTTCTACTCCAGTCCAGGAGGGTGGAGGTATCTGGATAAAGGCACCTTCCCCCTGCTTTATAAACGCGTGATAAACCGCAGGGTTGATTCTCTGTGAGGAGCCAACAGGGAATTGTCCCTGTGGGAGGTTCCAGGTTCAGTTTTGTGAGGCAGATAACTTGCCTCAGAGAGAGAGCAGTGATGTTGGCAAGCCTCAGGCAGGTCCACAGCCCTTATCCCTTGTCACAGATCTCTCCTGGAGGGATGGTATGTGACACAGAAAGTATATAACTTACATAGATACAAAATGTTTATACATACAGATTATCTTATCTCACGCTGCCGTAACAAAATACCAGAGACCGGCTGGCTTAAACAACAGGAGCTTATTTTCTTACAGTTTTGGAGCCTGGGATCCAGAGATCAGCTTGGGCAGCATGGTTGGGTTCCGGGGGAGTGGATGCCTTCTTGCTGTGTCCTCACGTGGCAGAGAGACAGGAGAGGAAAGGAGGGAGAGAGGGGAGGGGAAAGAGGGATGGAGATAGGATGGAGCACTTAGCATGTGAGCTCTCTGGTCTCTTCCTGACTCACCCCACCACGAGGGCCCTGTCCTCCTGGCCTCACTAAACCTCCTTCTCTCCCAGAGGCCCCATATCTCCAAATACCATCACATTGGACATTACACTTTCAACATAATGAATTTTAGGGAGAAACAATTCAGTATACGGCACAGATGTTTAAGACAATGCTATTTATAACAGTGAAGATTAAGAGCAACCCAAGCTGGCCAAAAATACAGGAATGTTTAAATTAGATAAAGCCATACTGTAAGATACTCTGTAGGAATCAAATATCATGATTATAAAAAACGTTAATTCTTTGTAGAACTGTTTACATTCTAATGTTAAGAGGGAGGCACGTTTCAGAATTTTATATACAGGGTGAGCCGAATACCACACAGCACAGAACCTGACAGGAAATATATCTAAAATTCTGTAGTGGTTGCCTCTGTGTGGTACAATTAGGGCACATATTTATTGTTAATGGTTTTATTGTTTTGTTAAAATGACATAATGTTCACGTTGAAAAATTCAAACAATGCAGGAAGCACAAAGAAAGCTGCAAAACTGCTACAGATCCTATTACACAATAAAATCTATTAATGTTAATATTCTGGACTATTCTTCCAGGCACCTTTTGGTGCATTTGTATTCATGTGTATAGTTTTGTATAAATGGGGTTTATAATCAAGAAGACATAAGTGCATGGTGCTGGTGCCTCATGGTATGACTCAGCCCTCTGCGCCTCTTACCTGTCCTGCCTGGAATGTGTTCCAGAATGAAAAGTGTCACCTCCTGATAGAGCACGAAACCCAGAAGCTGAAGGCCCTGGACGAAAGCCATAACCAGAACCTGAAGGAATGGCGGGACAAGCTCCGGCCACGCAAAAAGGTAACCATGTCTGGGCTGCTGGGCCTGTGGAGGGCTCTGCTTCATTGGACCACTGGTGTCTGCCTAGGGTGCGGGTGGAGATACAGATATGGATGAGATACAGACTTGGGGGTTCATTTTAAGGAACTGGCTCACCCGATGGTTGGGGCTGGTCAGTCTGAAACCTGCAGGGCAGACTGCAGGCTGGAGAGCCAGAGGGAGTTGATGCTGTGGTCCTGAGCACCAGGGCAGTCCAGAGCACAGTCCTCTCCTCAGTGGGGCTTCAGGCTTGCCTCTTAAGGCCTGCAGCTGACTGACCGAGGCCCACCTTCATTATGGCAGGTAAGCTGCTCTGTTCAGAGTCTACTGAGTTACATGTTAATCACATCTAAAAAATTTCTTCACAGTGCCATCTGGACTGGTGTTTGACCAAACAGCTGGTTACCATGGCTTTGGCAAGTTGACAGATAAATTAATCTCTACAGGGCCTCAGTGTGGTTATCTATAAAGTGAAGATAGGAATATCATATAGTGTTACGTGGAAAGTCCCTAGGCCACAGTATAGGCCAGGGACAGACTCATCTCCTTCCATTCTAAACTCTGAGGATGAAGCTGCCCTAACTGTCCTTGATTCTCTGTCCTTAAGCCCTGAGGTCTGTTCTGCGGGCATCTTCAGCTCTACACGCTCTAACTGAGGTCTGGCCAGGAGGCGGCTGCCCACCTCTGCCTCAGAGTGGCCTTGGAAGTCCTTGAGTTGAGGCCTCCCTCCCTGTGCTAATGGAGATTTCTGGCTGGAAGCTGGCCAAGGCCCCAGACCTTCCGATTAAAAGGTCCACACTTACTTGTAACCACATGTGGTCTGCTGGGACTTGTGATACTTGACACTCACATCAATAATACTGCTGACATAGGTTCCCTCTGGTATCAGAAGTAAATGTTTGCCTGGTTCTCTTACCCAGTGGTTCTGTATGCTTTGCACATCCTGAGAGAATCTGAAAGTGAACGGTGACATTGCCTCCAGCAACTGCATCAGTTCCCAGACTGCTTCAGGGGGGTGCCTGGACTTAGGGAGGTATTCCAAGTGTGTGTTTGGTGAGCTGGTATTGGACTTTGCTGGTGGTGGCTGCCTCTTTTCCTGAATTCTTTGTAGATGCATTCTCTCCTTTTTTTTCACTTTTATTTGTTTTCATTTACCTGGGTTGTTGGTGGAACACTGACCCAGAGGTGATGATTTTCATTCTAGAATAAATGTTTTTACACTCTTGGATTTCCATCAGCAGCTTTGAGCTGTGGCCCATGTTGGGGGAGCCAGGGGAGATGACGGTACCTTGTGGAGTATTTTTAGAAAAATTCAGATTTTTTTCTTTCAGTAAGTATAGAATGTCTGGTGAATTCAATAAGGTGTTGCTTGGGTCATAGTTAACATAGAATGTGGCCTCAGACAAGCCTTTCCTCCTGAACCTTGCTTTTTACGGCTATAAGATGAAGATAACATTTCTTCCCTTAAAACAGGTGTTTTAAGGCCTGTTCCCACGGGCCAAATGTGGCCCACCACCTGTATTTGTAAATAAAGTTTTACTGGAGCACAGCCATGCGCGTTCATTTACATATCCTCTGTGGGTGATTTTCTACTACAACAGCGGTTGAGCAGTTTTACCAGAGACCTTAATGTTTGCAAAGCTGGAATATTTACAGTCTGGCCCTTTACAGAAGGACTGCTGACTGCCCTGGGTTATACAGAGGACATAGAGTTTCTATAGGGGTAAAAGAGAGGAGTGCTTAAGAGGATAGGTTCTGAAGTAAGACAAACACGGGAGAAAGTCTTTGCTCCCCCATTACTAGCTGTGAGACCCTAGGCAGTTACTAAACCTTTCTGTGCTAAAATAAAAGTGGAAGCTGACGGCTTACAGGCTGGAACTGGCTTACAGAGAGGTTTGGCCAACAGACAGCAATTTAAAGACTTTTTTGAGTTACCAATTTTTTAAGTATAAGGAAATTTTACATAAAAACCTGGATTTCCAGTTTCTTTTGAAAACTTAGGAGCTCTAGCAACACTGGGCCCGTCCTACCACATGACAGCCATCAGCTGGAGCTGGGAAGACAGTGTCCTTTCCCCATCTTTCCTTTAAGGTAGAACTCACTAGAATTTAGTACTGTTGAAGGAATGTGAGCTTAAGGGGGTAAGTTTGCTGAGACTATTTCAGGGCATCAGAGAATAGTTTTAAGAGACAGAATGCTGGTCCATTCCTGTGAATGGTTACTTCTGTAATGCAAGCAATAATGAACCCACATTTACTGAGTAACACATGTGTGCCTGACTTTGCGGAGCGTTTCAGAGCCTGAACTCTAAAGTTAGACCCGTCTTGCTTCTGCCCCCACGTAGCTGAATGACCTTGGGCAAGTGACCTAAACTCTCTGAGCCTCAGTTTCTCCATCTATAAGATGGGGATAATAGTATCTATCTCATAGAGTGAAGATTAAATAAGCTGTAATACACTTAGCATAGTGTGTGACACGCAAGAAGTACTCAGTAGTTACAGCCCATTCATTTAAAAAAAAAATATATATATATATATTTTTTATGTGTACCATTTTTAAAGTCTTTACTGACTCTGTTACAGTATTGCTTCTGTTTTATGCTTTGGTTTTTTGGCCTCAAGGCACATAAGATCTCGTGCAAGTCCAACCAGGGATTGGACCCGCACCCACCGCACTGGAAGGCGAAGTCCTATCCACTGGACAATGAGGCGGAAATCCCAGCCCATTGGTTTTTAATTTAGTCTTTGCAAGTGCCCTGCCAGGAAGACAGTGAGATTGCCATTTTACACTAGAGGAAACAGACCTGGGGAGAAAACGGAACACGCAGAGGCCCACCCAGCTGCTAATGGAGCTGAATCCCATTTGACTGTAAAACCCCTGCTTTTTTCCTCTGCACTCTGCTTCCTTTTTTTTTCTTTTTTTGGTCTTCTGGTATGATTTCCTTTATTTGTAAATCAGTTCAGTTCAGTCATTCAGTCGTGTCCGACTCTTTGTGACCCCATGAACCGCAGCACGCCAGGCCTCCCTGTCCATCACCAACTCCCGGAGTATACCCAAACCCATGTCCACTGAGTCAGTGATGCCATCCAACCATCTCATCCTCTGTCGTCCCCTTCTCCTCCTGCCCTCAATCTTTCCCAGCATCAGGGTCTTTTCAAATGAGTCAGCTCTTCGCATCAGGTGGCCAAAGTATTGGAGTTTCAGCTTCAACATCAGTCCTTCCAATAAACACCCAGGACTGATCTCCTTTAGGGTGGACTGAGTCTTCTCCAATACCACAGTTCAAAAGCATCAGTTCTTCGGCGCTCACCTTTCTTTATAGTCGAACCCTCACATCCATACGTGACTACTGGATAAACCACAGCCTTGACTAGATAAGACCTTTGTTGGCAAAGTAATGTCTCTGCTTTTTAATATGCTGTCTAGGTTGGCCATAACTTTCCTTCCAAGGAGTAAGTGTCTTTTAATTTCATGGCTGCAATCATCATCTGCAGTGATTTTGGAGCCCCCAAAAATAAAGTCAGCCATTGTTTCCCCATCTATTTGCCATGAAGTGATGGGTCCAGATGCCATGATCTTAGTTTTCTGAATGTTGAGCTTTAAGCCAACTTTTTCACTCTCCTCTTTTACTTTCATCAAGAGGCTCTTTAGTTCTTCTTTGCTTTCTGCCGTAAGGGTGGTGTCATCTGCATGTCTGAGGTCATTGATATTTCTCACAGCAATATTATTTCAATGTTATACTTGGATAGTTTTAGAGGAACTTTTTAAAATTTTTAATGGAAGGATAATTACAATGTTGTGTTGGTTTCTGCCATACATCAACATGAATCAGCCATAGGTATACATATGTCCCCTCTCTCTGGAGCCTCCCTTCCACATCGCACCTCATCCCACCCCTCTAGCTTGTCACAGAGCCCTAGTTTGAGTTCCCTGAGTCATACAGCAAATTCCCACTGGCTGTCTATTTTATCTGTTTTACATGCTGCTGCTGCTAAGTCGCTTCAGTCGTGTCCGACTCTGTGCAACCCCAGAGACGGCAGCCCACCAGGCTCCCCCGTCCCTGGGATTCTCCAGGCAAGAACACTGGAGTGGGTTGCCATTTCCTTCTCCAATACATGAAAGTGAAAAGTGAAAATGAAGTCACTCAGTTGTGTCCGACTCTTAGCGACCCCATGGACTGCAGCCTTCCAGGCTCCTCCATCCATGGGATTTTCCAGGCAAGAGTACTGGAGTGGGGTGCCACCGCCTTCTCCCCTATTTTACATATGTTAGTGTATATGTTTCCATGCTTCCTTTCTTAACTGGATGTGTATTTTTGGAGAACGTAATACATTTTTCTGGTAGGACACTATTTATCTTGTCAAACTTGCGTGTGTCCAGCTGCCTGATGCTCCCCTCGGAGCTACATGATATGCTTTTACAGTGTCAAGAAGCCCTGTCCTACAGTAGATTTTCAGAATCAGAATCTCGGGGTGGCACGACTGCGCTTAGATTTTGAAAAGGCCCCTGCCTTGGCAGGACAGCAGTCTGGTTAGGAACACTGTGTAGTTCAGACAGCTCTTGTTAAAGCTCTTCCTCCATCTTCTATTAGTGCCTCAGGTTTTTCTCCAGTCATCTGTCTGCTCCCTGCCAGCAGACTCACTTCTGCTGTTCCCTCATGCCCTGTCTAGACTGGCATTTTCCCAAAGCAGAACTCTTGGCCCACCGGCAACTCCTGCATGGTTGGGGCAGTAGGAAGGAGGAGGTGGTACTTACCTTCTGGGTGGTGGGCTCTGGGAAAGGAAAGAGGGAAGATCGAGGTACCTGAGCACTGAGGCCTGGGGGGTGGGGGGGCAGAAATTTCCAGAGAAGACCATTTTGGTGGTCCAGTGGTTGGGGGAACTTGTGTCCTAAGTAAGTGATGTGACTGAGCTCCATCTGCCCTCTGTCCTAGGCTCTGGAAGAAGATCTGAACCAGAAAAAGCGAGAGCAGGAGATGTTCTTCAAGATGAACGAGGAGTCAGAGTGTGCGAATCCCACCTCCCCAAACAAGGTCACCAAGTTCTTCCCCTACAGCTCTGCGGATGCTGCTTCTTAACAGCCCCTCAGGGCTGCTCTGTGAACAAGTAACTCAGGACCCCCTTCCTTCTTGCTTCCATGCCACTCGAATCCAGCCCCTTGCTGAGGCCACCTCAGCTGTGCCTGACGGCCCTGGCATCCCTGAGTGCTCGCTTGCTGTGGAGGGCGAGGTTTCGTGACGGGCTGCCTGACTCTTGTGCGTGCTCCACTTGGGCCCCAGTGAGCTGGGCTGTCGGTGGGGCGGCAGACCAGGAGGAACAGGTGTTCTGTGGCCGCGAGGCCCCTCCTGTTGCCAAAGCAGCACTTGTGCTGTCTGTGAGCTCGAAGCACTGCCGCCGAGGTCCCCGTGGGTTCATTCATCCTGTAATTCTCGGGGGCTTTTCAGCCGTTCCCTGCGGTGGAAGACAAGAACCAGGGCTCATAATAGCCATTTTGGCTCCAGCAGAGCCTGGTCTGCAGCCGGATGCTTGGGGTACCCCCGTTCCCCCAGCTCGCTTTCCTCTTGAGACCACCTCCACAGTGGTGGAACGGGAAGAACCTGAACGCTTTATTTTGATCTCAGGGGTTTCATGCCATCTTGTGGTCCCCCTTTCTGCACGCACGTCCCCGCCCCCTTCCCATGCACACAGAACAGGGCCCGCTGGTGCTACGCAGGCTTGCCTCTGCCCTGGGCCTCTTGTGCTGGGTGTGTTGGAAGGTACTTGCCGGCTGAGCCCATGCCACAAAGCATGTTAGGGCGAGCCATTGGTATGGGGTGGGGGTGCTGGGTGTTGGCCCCAGAGGCACAGACGGTACCGGCTGAGTTGCCAGTCTGTGATGCCTTTTTGGCCCCACAGAGGGATCCTATGTTCAGGAATAGACTTCCCCCGCCCAGTCACTCTGTCTCTCGTTGCCCATCCTGTCTGCAGGTGATCCAGGAAGGCCACTTCCCTCCTACTTCAGGGTCCAGCCTCACACTTCAGACAGAGGCTCACAGGCACTGCACCTTCTGTTCAGGGAGAAAAAACATAAGGGAGAAATATGGAGTGCTTCTTGCCCCCAGGAACCAGACAGAAGCAAAGCTTCTGTCTCTCAGATGGAGTCCTGGGCCTTGATGCCTCAGCCGGCCCCCCAGAGGTTCCACTCCCCACAGGCTAGAGCGTATATAACCCGGTAAAGCGAATGCTCAACCCAGCATTCGACTCATCTACAAAGAAAACCTTTTTTTTCCCATCTTTATGTCTAACTTGATATAAATGAATGTCTTCCTTAGGAAAACATCTGCTTTTTAAAAAAAAAAATAAAAAACAACAACAACAGAAAAATATGAAGGTGACTGAGACGAGTCAAATGGGCGTACTGATTCTGGGCATGAGTTTGCTGGTGATGGGTGGTTAACACTCTGGGAAGAGTTCCTCTTTCTTCCTCTCCTATAGGTTAAGGTTAGATGTTCTGTCTTTCTACAGCAAGTCCCTGGAGTTTTCTGGGTACTCTTGTAACTGGATTTTGGGAAAGGAGGGTAACCATTCAATAGAAAAAGGGACTTGCGGTTCCACAGACTTACACACGCGGTGAAGATGCCCGAGGCCCATGGGAAGGCACTGGTTCTCTTAGGTTAGTGAGCGCTCGGCTTGCCTGCTTCAGTATTTGACCCAGAAGGACAGTTTTCAGGTCTCCCACAGGTGAGATAAGGGAAATGATGATCCCCTTTGCCTCTCTCTGGTGCACGGGCGCTGGGGAAACATGAACTAGCAGCAGTGTAACGACAGGACACGGACGCAGTCCCACCGGGCGAGGCCAGCAGTGGCAAAGGGTCTCGCGTTGGCCGATGGCAGGGCTGATTTGGGCTTTGTTTTGTTTTTTTTTTTTGGGGGGGAGCTTTGTTTACAACACTGCCTTCTGTAGCCTGGGGTATGAGAGAGAGTGTTAGGAGAGAGGCCCGTCTCATGGTTGAGGAGGAAGTCCTTCACGTTGGAATCTCATTCAAGGAGTTGCCGCTTTCTGTTCAGCACCGCCTGAGCCCTACTAGCTCCCCCGTCCTTTCTGGATGGGGTCCGCTTGGGTCTCCCAGGCTCACCGTTAAGCCAGTATGACGCCCCTCACTGAGGAAGCCCATGCAGTATTCTTCGTGTTCTGTGCTAATGTTTTCTCTGGAAGGGACAGACGGAACTGTTTCTCTTCAGTCAGTTTTTAGCAGAGTAAATAGAACTAACTTATATTTTCCCTTTTATGGAGAAGTTATTTTTATGTAGTTTCCAAACTTTATATAAAAAACTTTTGTGAAGTGTTCTCTGCAAAGTTAACTGCAAGAATGTAAATATGCTTTTAATAAAATAACAAGGTGAGAAACTCTTTGCATTTGGGTTTTTTCTCTTGGATTGGGGTGGGGAAAGCAGGGCAGACTTACCCAGGAAACGGTTTACTATTGTCTGAGTACACTGAGTGCGTCCCAGGGTGTATAGCAGGTCAGACTTCGGGGTTTCTGTTCTTGAAGAAGTTACATTTGATGTATTTTCTCTACAGACATTTATATCATTCTCAGTTAACAGCAAACATTTGGCCCCTAAGAGTTTTTCACACATTAACTTACTGAATCCTTTCAACAACCTGTGAGGAAGGCACTGTCATTTTATAGATGAGGAAACACGCTGGGTAAGGGGCAGGTCAGGTGAAAGCTCACAGCCCAGGTGATGCCCATGGAATTCAGAAGTCTGAACTCCACGGTCTTCTCCACAGCTCCTCTCCCACCAGCTGCACGCATTACACTCAAGCAAGAGACACACACAATTAACCACTGGCTTCTCTGCCGTATAGAAAGTGATGGCCATGCTTCTGAAATCTCATTCAGGGGTCCTTAACCTGGAGTTCATGGACCCCTGTTATACGCACACAAGGGATCCATGGGTAAAATTCAGGGTATCATTGTACCTGAATGAGAAAGATAGGTAGTTTCAAGCTCTAACTGAATTTCAGCATTTCTTTTCTTTATGGGTATAGGCAACAAACTAATATTATCAGCAGTACTTGTGACTATGTCAGCAGTAGGAATCACAGATACTTCATCTCACATTAGAGATGTTGCAGACATCTTCAATTATCATTTTTGTTCATCATTTTGAAATTATAGTAGTTACTGGACCTATCACTAGATTTTGTTATTTAATGAGATACAAATATACATATTATATATATATCTACATAATACACACATTTTCTAGTATTTTGACACCTCTGCTTCCTGATGGTTAGTTTCACTTGTCATCTGTGTGCTCTACACTGTGCACTTGCGAATGTTACCCTGAGAAGGGGTTTCTACTCTGTGGAATGCCTTGGCCCTTCCTGTCTGCAGCTGACACTGGCTTCAAAATGTTTGTCCTGCAGAGAAACAGTCCTGGTGAGGCAGAATGTTCGTTCAGGCTGATGTAGCCTGGGAGAATCAGGGAAGACTTTCCTGTGGAGGTGATGCTGTATCTAGGAAAACAAGCTTGTATGTAGTCAAAACACACACATTCAGAGATTGGGCTGTAGTTGAGGGTGAATGATTTGTGGGGCCATGAGGCTGACTGAAGAACAGGGCCAGACTTGCAAGCCAGGCTCAGGGACCTTTGCTTCCCGAGAGCAGGAAGGATAAGGAAGAGTTTTCTCAGAGGAAAGACACTTGACATCATGAGTGTGGTAACTCAAGAGATCAGCCAAGAACAGACAATATCAAATGGGAATATCGGCCCATGAAGCTTGGAGGCTTTACGAAGGAAAGGGCATACTGTAGGCTCCATAAGGGCAGGGAGGAAGACTTTAGCTGACCCCTAGATACCCAGAGACTTAGATGTGATAAAGGGTTTAAAAAGTGTGCAGCAGGGTTGTAGGCTATAGACCGGATGTACATTCACTCTGCTACCATGGGTTTTCACTAGGTCTGATTAACATGTATGTCTTCAGTTAAAAATGACACTGATAGAACTAAACATGAGGCAGGCTGGGGCCTGGAAGCCTCTGCTGCAGTGCTTGTTCCTGGACAAACCTTTCCTCCAGCAACAGAATACAGAGAAACTGTAAGGAACTAAAAATAACTATGCAGGAGCAGTTGGGGCAAATCGTGGACAAGATTCAAAAAGGTAAAAAACAAAACCAAACCCCCAATTCTCACTTCTGAAGAGATGGGAGCAAAAGCAGGGCAATGAGCATGCCCCCTGCGCACACCAGCAGCTAAGGAGCATGCAAACTATCCCTCTGACCTGATCTCTGGACACACTCCTACCCTCACCACAGATCACAAACCCGCCCCTCCGCCCCAGGGAGTGAGCACGGGAACCTGTTACTTGTTCTCGTTCCTCCACCAATAAAGGCTTGCCTGCGTTTGTTTGGCCTCTTAGTTTCTGTTGATTAAGGAAGGCCAAGAACCAGGGTTGGTGACAGATGCACGGTGCCCAGTGTGGGGCGGTAGTCCCCTTCCTGGGAGGGGACCTGAGTGCCTCCAGGACCACCAAATGCAGCTTCCCCATGGGTGACAAGTGGCCACCTCTTGTTTCAGGCAGGCTTCCTGAGCCAGGTGACAGAGGCAGTCAGGAAGTATACCAATTCAGACCCTGAGCCTGCAGAAGGAAAGACACTACTGGCCATGCATTTTAGAACCCAGGTTACTCAGGATGTCAGGAGAAAATTACAAAAGCTGGAGGCTGGGCTCAAACCCCATTGTCAACCTTGGTAGAGGGGGCCTTCAAGGTCTATAACCACCAAGACTTAAATGGAAGAGGCCAATAAGGATATGTGCTTAGCTGCTCAGTTGTGTCCAACTCTGCAACCCCACGGACTGTAGCCCACCAGGCTCCTCTGTCCATGGGATTCTCCAGGCAAGAATACTGAAGCGGGTTGCCATGCCCTCCTCTAGGGGATCTTCCCAACCCAGGGATCGAATCCAGGTTTCCTGCATTGCAGGCGGACCCTTTACCAACTGAGCCACCAGAGATAAGAGGCTAATAAAACACAGCTTTCGGCTGCTCTGACTCACCCACCACCTCAAGGGGACCCTGGAGGGCTGAGGAGGCTAGACAGAATGACAAGAAGTTGACTGGGCCTGAACGAGTGTGCCTTTTATCAGAAGGAGGGGCACTGCAAGGGGAATGGCCTGACTGCCCTCCTATGGGACACTAGAGGGGCAATCTCGACCAGCTCCAGTTCCTCGTGAACATCTGCATACTGACTCGTGAGGCCCAAGAGCCTCCCTGGCTCCGGATGCTACTGGATTCATCCTCCTTTCTCAAATAGAGCCTCAGGTCACCCTGAATGTGGCAGGTAGGAGAACTGAATTTCTTGTAGACACTGGTGCCGCCTGTTCTACTCTGACTTGGCCAGCTGGTCTCTCCAACCATGACTGTACTATGACAATAGCTGATGGACAGCCAAAGGCAAGGCGATTTACATCTCCTCCTGCCTGTGGAATCAGGTCCATTATTATTACACACTCCTTTTTGTATATGCCAGAATGCCCTGTGCTGCTCCTCAGAAGAGACTTGCTAAATAAATTAGGAGCTAGTATATTCTGAGGGGGCTTCTCAGGTAGCTCAGATGTAAAGAATCCACCTGCCAATGCAGGAGATATAGGTTCAATTCTTGGGTTAGGAAGGTCCCCTGGAGGAGGAAATGGCAAGCTACTCTAGTATTCTTACCTGTGAAATTCCATGGACAGAGGAGCCTGGCAGGCTGCAGTCCTTGGGGTCTGGAGTTCAGAGGAAATGTCTGGGCTGGGGATATAAATTTGAGTATGAAGTGGGTAGCTGACAGAAATTAAGTAGGAGAGACAGGTATGACCAAAGGGCTCATTCAGTAATGTCTGACTGTTTGCAACCCCATGAGCTGTAGCTCATCAGGCTCCGTGATCCATGGAATTTTCCAGGCAAGAATACTGGGGTGGGTTGCCATTTCTTTCTCCAGGGGTTCTTCCTGACCCAGGCATCAAACTCCCATCTCTTGCAGTCTCCTGCATTGGCAAGCAGATTCTTTACCGCTGAGCCACCTGGGAAGCCCCAAAAGATATATGTAAACTATAAAAAAGAAACAGAGGTTTCACCCTGAAGGTCATGTGTGACAGCAGCTTCGTGCTGGAGACAGGTGACTGCTGCAACAAAAAGTACTGGAGCAGAGGATGATGGGTAGGGTCTTTATGGTAACCCACGTAGGGAGGCAACTTCTCATATACAGTTGTATATCCTGACTTTCCCCCTTATATCATGAGCATTTTAACAACTGAAAGGTCTCTGTAAATACAGCTTTAGATGGCTAAATAACCTACCCACCTGTGAATGTATCAATACATAATCTACTTAACCACTATTATACAGTTTGGCATTTTGGCTTTTTTTCAGTTTTATGTTAGGAACCTTAATTCTTTCACATAAATGTTTATCTTCTGTACTATGTAAAACCACTTCCCCCTGCCTTGATGATAAAAATCTCTGGGAAATATCAATGATTTTCTAAAATTATTTGGCGGTGGTGTAGTCATTAAGTCACATATGACTCTTGCGACCTCATGGACTGTAGCCTGCCAGGCTCCTCTGTCCATGGGATTCTCCAGGCAACAATACTCGAGTGGGTTGCCATTTCCTTTTCCAGGGGATCTTCCCAACCCAGGAATCAAACCCGAGTCTCCTGCATTGCAGGCAGATTCTTTACTGACTGAGCTATGAGGGAAGTCCTAAAATTTTGGGGGCAAATCTAGTTACTAAGTTTTACTTTCACATTTAATTGAAACTTTTTTCAGCCAAATCAACCTTGAACTAGACTAAGACGTGTGTAGTGAAAAAGACAGGCATGACTGGGATGATACTCACCAACTGCATCATTTGATTCTCTGTATTTCAAATATTTTCAAGTGATATGACCAATAGGGGTTATTAGCCAACATATATAAACAGCTAATAAAATGTCAAGAAACCCCAACCTGATTGAAAAATGGGCAGAAGAAATGAATAGACATTTTTCCAAAGAGGAAATGTAGATGACCAACAGGCACATGAAAAGACGCGTAACACTACTGATGATCATGGAAATGCAAATCAAAACCACAATGAAATATCACCTCACACCTGTCAGAGTGGCTAAAGAAAATGGATAAGGAAAATGTGTGTGTGTGTAACTATATATAGTAAGAAATATAATTACATAAATATGTATAATTACACACACACACACACCATGGAAAAGAATTAAATCTGTCATTTGCAGTAACATGGAGGGACTTGGAGGGCACGATGCTAAAGTGAAGTGATCAGACAGAGGGAAACAGACTCAGCATATGGGATTAAAAATACAGCAAACTAGAGAATATAGCAAAAGAGGCAGACTCACAGGCACAGAAAACAGACCAGGAGTTACCAGTGGGGAGAAGGAACGGGGGAGGGGCAATATTGGGTCAGGGGATTAAGAGGTACAAACTCTCAGGAATAAAATAAGCTCTGAGGATGTACTGTACAACACGGTGTGTGTGTGCTCAGTCGCTTCAGTCGTGTCCAACTCTGTGACCTCACGGACTGTAGCCCAGCATGCTCCTCTGTCCATGGGATTCTCCAGGCAAGAATACTGGGGTGGGTTGCCGTGCCCTCTTCCAGGGGATCTTACCCAGGGACTGAACATGCATCTCTTAGGTCTCCTGCGTTGGCAGGTGGGTTCTTTACCACTAGCACACCTGGGAAGCTCATACAACATGGAGAATATAGCAAATATTTTATAATAACTATAAATGGAGTATAACCTTTAAAAACTGTGAGTCACTATATTATACACTTGTAACTATATAATATTATGCATCAACTATGCTTCAGTTAAAAGAGAAAAAAAATCCACCCAGGAAGCTGTGTGTTTAAGATACTGCAGAACAAGATGGTAGCCTCCAATGACCATGTGGAGCACAGCCTTCTGTCAATCCACACAGGCCAGGGGGCATAAGCCGCTAAACAGATTACTTACTGTGATAAGCAGCTGAGATTTGAGGGGTGTTTACTACTATAGTATAACCTAGCCTATTCCAATTTATCTGCTGCCTCCTCATTTCTGCCACTCTGTTCTCTTCTTCCCCACTCACTCCAGGGTTGGAGGAGAGAAGAAGGAGTTAAGGAGGGAAGGAGAGGTAAGACACTCACAGTGGATACTCTTGGCGCTCCACTAGATGCCCTTAAAGGCCCCTCTTTGCTCCTTCCCCAGCTTCTGTGTCTTTGCCTTCTACCAGGCCATATCTGAGACTTTTCAAAGGCCTATTCAAGGGCTACTGGAGCCACTGTGCCCACAGCAGAGTCGGAAGTGCTCAGGAATTAACATCGTCCCACCCAGAGATGGGCCTTAGCCAGTGACCGGCGTGGCAGTATGAAAGCCAGCCCCCTGGCAACAAGTCTGGACAAACTCTGAGGCACAGTTTATACTCCAAAGCTTCCCTGTGGCCCCAGGCTGAAGCCACCCTCCATGGGACTTTGTTTGAAGTCACACTTTCGCTTTGCTTTTCCCCTCCTGTATCCTGCTTCTCCTACTCATTTCCAGTTTCTCCTGGGAGCATTTCCTAAATAAATTACTTACATGCAAAGTCCCACTTCATAGTTATTTCTGAAAAACCCTAAGACATTTGGAATCAGTAGTGGTCATAGGAAACAGACAACAAAGTCGAGAGTTTGGAATCTGATCACTCGCTGGTTAGGTGACAATACAGATGCTATCACTAATGCTAAGTACAGTGTGATTAGCAGCTGGTACACCCTAACATTACTATTACTAAAATATGTACCTGTGGGAAACTGGAATCAGAAACAGCTGCAAGGGGTTGCATGGTCTTGTGCAATACAGAGCAAGTGATAACTTAAAAGACTACGGAATTAGTTCATTATTGCTGGATGTTATTGATGAATGGAAGAGAGAAAATGACAAGCTCAGAGCAGACAGTTAGGCAAGATGTAAAAGTCAAAAAGTCTCTCTAGGAACTTTTAAAAAAGACTGTCATCTACTGTAGCTGTAATGTTTATTGTGCTAAAGGCCAGGCACAAGACTACTGTAAGAATAGGAGAACTTCAGCAACGGCTAAGTTCACAGCCTTTATAAGTCTCCTACACCAATGTCAGGCCCCTGATAAGGAAGAAGTGGGACCCTGAGACTTGGGATAGAAACATCCAGAAAGATGCACTTGAGAATATTTAACCATAAGACCCATTTGAACATTTTGGGCATGCAAGACTGAACCCCTTCCCCTTGCAAGAAGACAACAATGGCCCCCCTCCTTGCAGTAACTACACAAAGACCTGAACTGAGTAAGATGTCCTCTGCAAAACAATACCTGCCTTACTCAAAATCTTCCTCCATGTCCCCTCCTGGACACTAGGCCAATAACTAGGGTTATGTCTCGGCACGACCCACACAGGGAAGTTCTGGCCAGTTAAGGATGGAGAAGAATTATTCACCAAAGGAGTGACAGGACCAGGCTAATACAGAGCAGCAAAAGCCAGGAGTGCTTGCTTGCAAATACACCCTGAGGTTGCTGAACCAGGGTCAGGGGTATTGGAATATTACTGTGGTTAACGGAGTGCCTGTTGACATGGAGATACTCTTCCAGGACTCAATATGTAATATCCTGACAAGAGGCCTTGGAACTGATCCTAATAGTAAGATAGTGTTTAGATACTTGGAGAAGCCAATCCACATTACATGAGGAACTATGATGGAACCACCATGACAGACCAGGAAGGAATGAAAAGTTCCCAAACTAAAGCACATCAAAGACTCATCATTAGAGCAGGGATTCTGGAAGTCAGGTAATATATGTAGTCCTGGCTCTGGACTTTCTTACAGTGGGCCACAAGTCTTCACTGGCACACCCGGTAATCATTTCCTTGACATCTAAATGTATAATCAGGCTGTATATACTCAGCACCTGGAAGAACCCTCATACTAGTTCCTTGACCTATGTAATAATGACTATGGTAGTAGAAAAGGCCAAAGGAAAGCCCCTGAACTGCTATCTTCCTCCCCACCGCCTCAAATCTGGCTAAGATGTGTTGTGCTTAGTCACTATGTCATGTCTGACTCTTTGTGACCCCATGGACTGTAGCCCACCAGGGCCCTCCATCCATGGGGGTTCTCCAGGCAAGAATACTGGAGTGGGTTGCCATGCCTTCCTCCAGGGGATCTTCCAAACCCAGGGATCGAACCCAGGTCTCCCACATTGCAGGCAGGTTCTTTACCATTTGAGCCACCAGGGAAGCCCAGCTAAGATAATAAATCACAAACAATACAGCCTCAGCAGAGAATCCATGATAGCCAACATTGTTACTATTGCTCACAGGTCCTAATGTTCATTCAACGTCTCTAACTCAACGTGCTCGAAACTTGGGTTTACAATCAGAACTGACAAACTCACAAGTTAGTGATTTGCCTTTGTTTTGAAGAATGTTTAAGCCTACGGCACAAAAAACTTTTGTTCCAGTTAGTAGAATTCCTGATATTGGTTAAAAGATGTGACACAGTCTGTGTTCAGAAGGGGAGCCTTTAGACTACTATACAAAAATAGATAACTAATAAGGACCTATGGTATAGCACAGGGAACTCTACTCAATACTCTGTAATGGTCTATAGGGGAAAAGAAGCTAAAAAGAGTGGATTTATGTATATGTGTAACTGAATTACTATGTTGCATACCTAATACAACATTGTAAATCAACTACCCTCCACTAAAAATTAAAAAAACAAGCAAACAATATTGCTTCTTTGGTGGAATGCTGTGCTAACCTAAAAAACTTAAAGGATGCAAGGGTGGTAACTGTTGTTCAGTTGCTCAGTCATGTCCAACTCTTTGCAACTCCATGGACTGTAGCATGCCAGCCTCCTTTATCTTCCACTATCTCTTGGAGTTTGCTCAAATTCCTGTCCATTGATTCAGTGATGCCATCCAACCATCTCATCCTCTGTCGTCCACTCCTAGCATCAGGGTCTTTTCCAATGAGCCAGCTCTTCACATCAGGTGGCCAAAGTATTGGAGCTTCAGCTTCAGCCCTTCCATTGAATATTCAGGGTTGATTTCCTTTAGGATTGACTGGTTTCATCTCCATGCTGTCCAAGGGACTCTCAAGAGTCTTCTCCAACACCACAGTTCAAAAGCATCAATTCTTCAGCACTCAGTTTTCTTTATGGTCCAACTCTCACATCCACACAAGACTACTGGAAAAACCATAGCTTTGGCGATACATTGGCAAAGTGATTTTTAATCTTTGCTTTTTAATAGGCTGTCTAGGTTTGCCATAGCTTTCCTTCCAAGGAACACGTGTCTTTTAATTTCATGGCTGCAGTCATCGTCTGCAGTGATTTGAGAGCCCAAGAAAATAAAATCTGTCACTGCTTCCACTTTTCCCCCTACTATTTGCCATGAAGTCTTGGGACAGGATGCCATGATCTTAGTTTTTTGAATGTTGAGTTTTAAGCTAGCTTTCACTCTCCTTTCACTTTCATCAAGAGGTTCTTCAGTTCCTCTTCACTTTCTGCCACTGGAGTGGTATCGTCTTGCATATCTGAGGTTGTTGATATTTCTCCCAGCAATCTTGATTCCAGCTTGTGAGTCATCCAGCCTGGCATTTTGCATGATGTACTCTGCATAGAAGTTAAATAAGCAGGGTAACAATATACAGCCTTGTCATACTCCTTTCCCAATTTGGAATCAGTCAGTTGTTCCATGTCCAGTTCTAACTGTTGCTTCTTGACCTGCATTCACTAGACAGGTAAGGTGGGCTGGTATTCACATCTCTTAAAGAACTTTCTACAGTTTGTTGTGATACATACAGTCAAAGGCTTTAGTGTAGTCAATGAAGCAGAAATAGATGTTTTTCTGGAATTCCCTTGCTTTCTCTAGGAGCCAGTGAATATTGGCAATTTGATCTCTGGTTCCTCTGCCTTTTCTAAACCCAGCTTGTACATCTGGAAGTTCTGGGTTCATATACTGCTGAAGCCTAGCTTGAAGGATTTTGAGCATAACCTTGCTAGCATCTGAAATAAGTACAATCGTATGGTAGTTTGAGTGTTCTTTGGCATTGCTCTTCTTTGGGATTAGAATGAAAACTAACCTTTCCCATTACAGGATCCTTGCCTGGGAAATTGCATGGACAGAGGAGCCTGGTGGGTTACAGCCCATGCGGTTGCACAGAATCAGACACGACTAAGCATGCACCCCCTAGTCCCTTCAAAAACCAGACAGGTCTGGCAGATGACAGTGGACTACTGCAAACTTAACTAAGTGGCAGCCACACTGCGACTGCTACGCTAGACATGGTACCTGTACTGGAAGGAAGCAACATGGCCTCTCTTACACAGCATGTCATTACTGACCTAACATTCCAACAGAATGAAAGATCAGAAAGAATTAAGCATCTGCCTAGGATGGACAACAGTATACATTGACATCTTACTTAGGGCTCTCCTGTGAACTCTGTTCTCTGTCAAAACACAATCCAAATGAACCCTGATTTCCTGGACCTTCCATATATCATCACACTGGGGCATTATGTGGATACATAGTGTTAACTGTACCCTATGAGCAAGAAAGGGCGATTACTCTAGATGTCCCAGTAAGACCATGTACTCCAAGAGGCTGGGAGATAAGAGTCTTAGTATGCCAGCACAGTTCTTTAGTACTTAATGATCCGGGGCATGTTATGCCAGGACATCCCCTTTAGGGCACAGGAATCATTATTTATCACACCTTATCACTGCGACTCCTAATACTAAGAAACAAGCACCGTGTTTGCCAGTCCTCTTCCATGGTCAGAGATGGCACATGCTGTACTTGAGAATACTGCTCCAATCCATTATTGAGTGATTTGGCTATAAGTTTTGTGCCCCATTAATGCTGCTCCTTCAGTTGATACCTAGGGCTCCATGGGGAGAAGGGGATCTCTACACCAGCTGATGGAGGAGGAAAACATCTGGGTATGCTGATATACCTGAATGATAAGTAAATCTGATGTTCTCACAGGTAACAACTGTCATCATGGAAACAATGGACCAATTTGAAAAATAGAAGACACTGGAGAGTCAATAAAAGCTGGTATATATCAGAGGGGAGTTGAAACTTGAAAGAAGCGAATAGCATGAGATGAGTTTCCAATTTTTCTGACTTTCAGCCTGATGGTAGGGTGCAGCTGGTACTATGTAAGCCAGCTCAAACTCTGAAAGAAAATTCTGTCTTTTGGCCTTAAAAACCAGGGAACAAACTTTGGACTGCAAAGTGAGGGGAGGGGGGTATCCCAGAAAGGAATGTGTGAGAGAGGGGAAGCCCCAGATTGTGTGTGTAAGCTTCGCCGAAACTCTAACTGACCCCTGAACCATGCACACACAGGGCCAACCAATAGCAGCCCAGCTAAGAATAAAAAAAACTGAACTGAGATGTAAGCTGATGTCCAGGAGACAGAATTTACAGTTTGAATTCAACCAAATTAATTGTCTGCTTAAAACCACCACTACCACTCTTCAGAAGACTATAACAGAATCTAGTCTACAATATGACCTTCAGAACATCCAGGATACTTCTCTAAATTACTTAACATACAAAGAAACAGGGAAATGTGACCCACTCTCTGGAGAAAAGACAGTCCATTGAAATCAATTTTAAGATGACCAGATGTTGAAATTTGCAAGCAGAGATTTTTAAAGTGTTTATTATAATAATACTTAATGGTATAAAGTAAAACAGATTTGCAATGAATGAAAAGTTAGGAGAATATAGCAGAAAATAAGAAGCTACATATACTTACATATGTATATTTTTATACATAACTATATGAGTATTTTTAAAAAAGAAATTCTAGAATTGAAAAAATACAATATTTGAGGTAAAAAATTCACTGGATAGAGTTAATAGCACAGTGGAGGTAATAGAGGAAAGACTCAGTAAAAGAAATGACCCAATAAGACAGAGAGAAAAAAGATGAGGGAAAAAAATGAACAGAGACTCAGGGACCAGTAGGACAATATCCAGATGGAGGTGACAGACATGGGGCAGAAAAATATTTGCAGAAATGATTGATATTGCCCTAAATTTGGGGAAGGATGTAAATTTAAAGATTCAAGGCCAGCAGATCTTAAGCAAAATAAATATGAAGAAAACCATCTCCAGGCATATCATAGCCAAACTACTGAGAATAAAGATAAAAAAAATTCTTGAAAGCAGTCAGAGAAAAAGTGACACATTACATACAGGAGAACAACAACTTGAATGAGTACTAACCTCGCCAGAAAAGGTGGAGGCCAGAACACAGAGCGGGTTGAAGTGAAGCTCCAAAAGAGATCTGACTGGAGTTTGGTTCCAGATGGCAATGCAGGGGACTTCGCTGGTGGTCCAGCAGTTAAGAATCTGCTTTCCAATGCAGGGGATGCAGGTTGGATGCCTGGCTGGGGAACTAAGATCCCACAGGCCACGGGACAACTAAGCCTGGGGACCGCAACTACTGAGCTAGCATACAGCAACGAAAGATCCCACATGCTGCAGTGAAGACCCGTGTGCCACAACTAAGACTCGGTGCAGCCAGAAATAAGAGAGGAAATAGTAAAAAGACAGCAGTGCAGGAGGGTCCGGCACTCGTGTCTTCCCACAGGTATACCAATTCTACAGCTACACAAAGAACGGTTTCCTCTGGAAAAAGCCAAAACTAGCTGAGCAATGGCTACACATCAAGTGAACAAGAAAAAACCCACATTAAAGCAGAGAGGGGGCTGAGATACAATCTTACCATAAACCTCACCCTTGGCTTGGCAATCCACAGTTGGGAGGCATCTCAAAATGCCAAGTTTTTCCCTGAGGAGTGAAGGGTTTGAAGCCCTCATCTAACACCTCCACTATTTAAGACCTGCACCTGACAGATGAGCCCTTCAAAAATCTGGCTTTGAAAGCCAACTGGGCTTGCCTTCATGAGACTCACAAGTCTTTAGTAAACTGAGAAATTGTTCCCGAAGGGCTCACATTCACAGACTCCCCCACCCCAGGGCCTAATAGAGGCAGCTGATTCAAAAGTACCCAGACACTCTGTGAGAGAGGCTTATTTGCTTATCTTAAAGCACTGGCTGGAGAGAAAGGCATCTAATTTCACACACATGGAGGGGTTTACCAAGACATTCTCGAGAGAGAGATGCTGGTGGGCACCATGTCTGCAATCTCCCCCTGCCTTGCTCCAGCCTGCCTGTAACTCCCAGAAAGCAGCTTATGTCCTCATTTGGTGCCATGATTTTTGCTGCTGCCACCCAGGCGTTACCTCTAGGTTGCCTGGCTCTGATGGCCAGTGGGATTTATGCTCATGGATCCCACAGGACTGTAACAACAGATTAAAGAGTTCTTAATCAGCTATACCCCAAGGCATAGGAGAGAGGCAACAGACTGAGGCACTTAGTCCTTCTGTGAAAGAGGTCTATTAGTTTATCTTCATAGCCTGAGAGACAAGTTTCTTATTAAACACACACCTAAGGGTTGGCTGCAGTTTTCTCCAGAGACCATAAAGGGTGGGCACTATCTTCCTGCTCTCTCTCTGCCATGCCCAGAGGGCCAGTATTTCCCAGAGGAGAGCTTGTACATGCATCTGGTGATCCCGATTTTATACTGGGTGCCCTGTTTTTGTGCTGCTGCCTGGATCATCTGGCTGTGGTGGCCAGTGGAGTGGGGCTTGTGCTTCTGGGTCCCATGGGACTGTAACAATCAGACACAGTTCTTGAGCAGCTACCATTTCCAGGGCACAGTGCAGAGAGCAGAATGAAACAGTCCTCCAGTTTCAGTCTGTGAAGAGAGGCCTATTTGCTTCTCCTGAAGCTTTGGCCCGAGGGACACCTTCTGGTTTGGCAAATGTCTACGAGCCAGCTGAGGTGCTCTCTTGGGGTGAAGGCTGGTGGACAGTATTTTAAAAATTATTTATTTGGGGGCTGTGTTGGGTCTTTGTTGCTGTATGCAGGCTTTCTCTAGTTGCAGCAGGTGGGGGACACTCCCAAGTTGTGGTGCGTGGGCTTTTCACTGCCAGTGGCTCCTCTTCTTATGTGTTTCCCCAGTGGCTCAGATGGTAAAGAATCTGCCTGCAATGCGGGGGACCAGGGTTTGATCCCTGGTTTGGGAAGATCCCTTGGAGAAGGGCATGGCAACCCGCTCCAGTATCCTTGCCTGGAGAACCCCCACGGACAGAGAAGCCTGGTGGGCTACAGTCCATAGCATTGCAAAGAGTCACACGTGACTGAGTGGCTAACACAAATGTTTTGTCAAAAGTTTAAATTAGCTTTAACTTAAATTTACACTCAGCCAAGCGCTGAAGCTACAGATGGGTTACAAGGGTGCCAAGACATGTGTCCCCTGGGCACTCGTGATGGCCAGACGGGGTCTGGGGTGCTCGAAGCCCCTCAGCCTGTTGCCTCTGATCACAGGCAGCCTTTCCGTGCACTGAGCCCACCGTGTGCTATACACCCTCATTCTGTATGTGCGTCACGACGGGGAGCAGGCTGGGAAGCAAAAGGAGTCCACCACCAACTTTTAAAAACTGGAAAATCCCACAGAAAAGTCTGATTCCTGGTCTTCCTTGAAAATTACAGGATCTGGCCAACACACTCTGTGGCATGTGGAATCTTCCCAATCCAGGGATCAAACTTTTGCCCCCTGCATTGGCAGGCAGATTCTTAATCACTGGACCACCAGGGAAGTCTGATAGTATCTTTTTATGTATTTTATTTTATTTATTTATTTATGACTATGCTGGGTCTTCACTGCTGCACAGGCTTTTCTCTAGCTGTGGCGAGCAAGGGATACGCTCTAGTTGCAGGGCAAGGGCTTCTCATCACAGTGGCTTCTTTTGTTGCTGAGCATGGGCTCCAGGGTGTGCAGGAACAGTTGTGGCACGTAGGCTCAGCAGCTGCAGTTCCCGGGCTCTACAGCACAGGCTTAGTTGCTCTGTGGCGTGTGGGATCTTCCCGGATCAGGAATCAAGCCCATGTCTCCTGCATTGTCAGGTGGATTCTTTACCACTGAGCCTCCAGAGAAGACCTGGCAGTATCTTTATGTCCTCCCTCTCCCTCACTTTAGGTCACCAGTATCTCTCAGAAAGGAGCTTGTACACTTGTCTGGCGCCCTAATTTTTACAGCTTTTGCCCAGGGACATGTCTAGATCAGCTGGCTCTGGCAGCAAGTGGGGTTTAATAATCACAGTCCCAAAGGACGGCATATATTTGCATACTTTAAAAGCTGCTGCCTGAGGGCCTGACTTCCAATCAGCTTGAATCAAGTGCTGAGATCCTACCATGTGAGACAGTTATAGGTCTTGGCAGGTCCCTCAACTACAGGAAGCCACTAAAAATAATGTAGGTTGCTTGGACAACCACAAATGTTTGGGGAGATAGCCAAGAACTTGAGCAAAAAGTTGAACAATGAATTTCATCTCTCCATAAGGCCACTCCTTCAAGACTGGCAGAGGTAGCTGTTTTACCTAATGCATAAGGGAAGAAAACACAGAGGGTAAATAAAAATGAAGATTCAGAGGAATATATTATATTCCAAGCAAAAGAATAAGATCACAACATTAGAAAAAGATCTTAAGGAAGTGGAGACAAGTGATTTCCCTGATAAAGAGTTCAAAGTAATGGTCACAAAGATTCTCACTGATCTCAGGATGAACAAAGAATGGATGAACAAAGTAAGAATTTCACCAAAGAGGTAGAAAATATAAGAAGATATCAAATGGAAGTTGCAGAGCTGAAGAATACAATAACTAAACTGAAAAACATACTAGAGGAGACCAACAACAGACCAGATGAAGCAGAAGAAAGGATCAGTGAGCCTGAAGATAGGGCAGTAGAACTCACCTAGTAAGAGCAGGGGGAAAAAGAATGAAGAAGTGAAGACAACTTTTAAGAAGTTGTTAAGGGACTAACATGACAACATCAAGCAGATCAGCATTTGCCTTATAAGGATCTCAGAGGGAGAAGAGAGAAAGTAGGAGAAAACTTATTTGAAGAAATATTGACCAAGAACTTTTCTAACCTGGGGAAGGAAACAGACATCAAGTTCCAAGAAGACCAGAGAGTTTCAAAGAAGAACAACCCAAAGAGATTCACATCAAGACACGTAATTAGTATGAAAAGCTAAAGACAATGAAAGAATCTTAAAAGCAGCAAGAGAAAAACTTGATACATACAACAGAATCCTCATAAGACTATGACTAGATTTTCCAGCACAAACCTTGTAAGCCAGAAAGGAGTGGCACATTACATTCAAAGGTGCTAAAGAAAAAATAAAAAAACAAAACCCTGCCAAACCAAGAATACTCTACTCAGCAAAGTCTTCATTTAGAACTGAAGACAGAAAGAGTTTTCCAGATATGCAGAAGTTAAAAGAATTCATAATCGCCAAACTGACTTTATAAGAAATATTAAAGGGACTTCTTTAAGCTGAAATGAAAGAGTATAATTAATAATAAGAAAACATAAGAAAGTATAAACCTCACCTCAAAGGTAAATATTCAGTAAAATTTAAAATAACTTATTCTTGGAAAGGTGGTTGGTTAATCACTTATAAAGCTAGTATAGGATAAAAGGCAAAAGCAGTAAAAAGAACTATAACTACAATAACTTGCTAAGGGATACACAAGAAAAAAGGTACAAATTGTGACATCAAAAACATAAATCACGGGGGAATAAAAATGTAGATCTTTAGAATACATTCAAATGTAAGTTGCTATCAACTTGAAACAGACTGTCATTAATAAAATTAGTTATTTTATGTAAGAGTAATGATAACCAGGAAGCAAAAATCCATAGTAGATACACCAAAGATAAAGGAATCTAAGCACACTACTACAGAAAACCATCCAATCACAAAAGAAGAGAGCAAGAGAAGAAGAAAAAAATGAAGAATTTTTTAAAAAGACAGAATGTGATTAACAAAATGGCATTAAGTACATATCTATCAATAATTACTTTGAATGTAAATGAACCAAATTTTCCAACCAAAGAACAGACAGTGGCTGATTAGATAAAAAAGCAACACCAATCTAAGCAGCCTATAAGAGACTCTCTTCAGATTTAAGGACACACACAAACTGAAAGCGAATGGATGGAAAAAGATGCTCCTTGCAAATGGAAACCAAAAGAAAGAGAGGACAGCTATACTGAAATCTGACAAGGTAACTTTCAAAACAAAGTCTGTAATGAGACAAAGAAGGTCACTGCATAATGATAAAGGGGTTGATCCAAAAGAAGACACATTTGTAAATATTTAAGCACCCAAAATTCATTTCAAGCCCAAAGAAAGGCAATGCCAAAGAATGTTCAAAAACTACTGCACAACCGCACTCATCTCACACGCTAGCAAAGTAATGTTGAAAATTCTCCGAGCTAGGCTTCAACAGTATGTGAACTGAGAACTGCAGATGTTCAAGCTGGATTTAGAAAAGGTAGAGGAACCAGAGATCAAATTAACAACATCTGCTGGATCATAGAAAAAGCAAGAGAATTCCAGAAGAACATCTACTTCTGCTTCATTGACTATGCTAAAGTCTTTGACTGTAGGATTACAACAAACTGTGGAAAATTTTTAAAGAGATGGGAATACCAGACCACCTTACCTGCCTCCTGAGAAATTTGTATGCAGGTCAAGAAGCAACAGTTAGAACTGCACATGGAACAACAGACTGGTTCTTAATTGAGAAAGGAGTACATCAAGGCTGTATATTGTCACCTTGTTTATTTAATTTATATGCAGAGTACATTATGCAAAATGCCAGGCTGGATGAAGCACAAGGTGGAATCAAGATTGCTGGGAGAAATACCAATAACTTCACATATGCAGATGACACCACCCTTTATGGCAAAACTGAAGAGGAACTAAAGAGTCTTTTGATGAAAGTGAAAGAGGAGAGTGAAAAACCTGGCTTAAAACTCAACATTCAAAAACCTAAGATGATGACCTCTGTCCCATCACTTCATGGCAAATAGATGGGGAAACAATGGAAACAGTGACAGACTTTATTTTCTTGGGCTCCAAAATCACTGCAGATGGTGACTGCAGCCATGAAATTAAAATACATCTGTCCTTGGAAGAAAAGCTATGACCAACCTAGACAGCATATTTAAAAGCAGAAACATTACTTTGCCAACAAAGGTCCGTCTAGTCAAAGCTATGGTTTCTCCAGTAGTCATGTATGGATGTGAGATTTGGACCATAAAGAAAGCTAAGAGCCAAAGAATTGATGCTTTTGAACTGTGGTGCTGGAGAAAACTCTTGAGAGTCTCTTGGACCTCAAGGAGATCAAACTAGTCAATCCTAAAGGAAATCAGTCCTGAATATTTATTGGAAGAACTGATGCTGAAGCGCCAATACATTGGTCACCTGATGCGAAGAGCTGGCTCACTGGAAAGGACCCTGATGCTTTGAAGACCTTGAAGGCAGGAGGAGAAGGGGATGACAGAGTATGAGATGGTTGGATGGCATCACTGACTTGATGGACATGAGTTTGAGCAAGCTCCAGGAGTTGGTGATGGACGGAGAAGCCTGGCATGCTTCAGTCCATGGGGTCGCAGAGAGTCAGACATGACTGAGTGACTGTACTGAACTGATGCACCCAAAATTGGAGTACCTAAATATATAAAGCAAATATTAACAGATCTAAAAGGAGAAAATGGAAAGCAATATGAAAATAGCAGGGGACTTTAATACTCCATTTTCATTATTGGATGGATCATCCAGACAGAATCAATAAGGAGACAGTAGATTTAAATAGGATCAAATGAACCTGCCTAATTATACTATATATATATGTGTGTGTGTGTATTATATATATACATTATACATTATATCTCATATATATTATTTATATATTACATATAATTGTATATTATATCTTATATATAGGGAGAAGGAAATGGCAACCCACTCCAGTACTCTTGCCTGGAGAATCCTATGGACAGAGGAGCCTGGTGGGCTGCTGTTCATAGGGTCGCACAGAGTCAGACATGCCTGAAGCGACTTAGCATGCATGCATGCATTGGAGAAGGAAATGGCAACCCACTCCAGTATTCTTGCCTGAAGAATCCCAGGGACAGGGGAGTCTGGTGGGCTGCCATCTATGAGGTCGCACAGAGTCGGACACGACTGAAGTGACTTAGCAGCAGCAGCATATGTATATTATATACATTATATCTTACATATCTCTAATACATTATACACACATATGTATTAGAGAGAAAGAACGTTCTATCTGACAACAGCAGAATACAAACACTTCTCAGAACATTTTCTAGGACAGACCATATGTTAGGCAAAAAAAATAAGTCTTATCTATATTCAAGAAGACTGAAATCACACCAGGTATCTTCTCTGACCACAATGGCATGAGAGCAGAAAACAATAACAAGTGAAAACCGAAAACTTCATGAACACATGGAAGTTAAACAATGCTTTCCTCAACAAGCAATGGATCAAAGAAGGAATTAAAGGAGAAATTAAAAAGCATCTTGAGACAAACAAAAATGGAAATACAACATACCAAACTTTATGGGATACAGCAAAAGCAGTTTTAAGAGGGAAGTCCTTAGAAGCAATAAATGCCTGCATGAAGAAGCAAGAAAGTGCTCAAATAAACAACGTAGCTCTATGCTTTAAGCAACATGGCTGTCTGAGGAGGTCTTACAAATAGCTGTGAAAAGAAGAGAAGCAGAAAGCAAAGGAGAAAAGGAAAGATACATCCATCTGAATGCAGGGTTACAAAGAACAGCAAGGAGAGACAAGAAAGCCTTCCTCAGCGATCAATGCAAAGAAATAGAGGAAAACAGAATGGGAAAGACTAGAGATCTCGTCAAGAAAATTAGAGATACCAAGGGAACACTTCATGCAAAGATGGGCACGATAAAGGACACAAACGGTATGGACCTAAAAAAAGCAAGATATTAAGAAGAGGTAGCAAGAATACACAGAAGAACTGTACAAAAAAGATCTTCATGACCCAGATAATCATGATGGTGTGATCACTCACCTAGAGCCAGACATCCTGGAATGTGAAGTCAAGTGGGCCTTAGGAAGCATCACTACGAACAAAGCTAGTGGAGGTGAAGGAATTTCAGTGGAGCTATCTCAAATCCTAAAAGATGATGCTGTGAAAGTGCTGCACTCAATATGCCAGCAAATTTGGAAAACTTAGCAGTGGCCACAGGACTGGAAAAGGGCAGTTTTCATTCCAATCCCAAAGAAAGGCAATGCCAAAGAATGCTCAAACTACTGCACAATTGCACTCATCTCACATGCTAGCAAAGTAATGCTCAAAATTCTCCAAGCCAGGCTTCAGCAATATGTGAACCGTGAACTTCCAGATGTTCAAGCTGGTTTTAGAAAAGGCAGAGGAACCAGAGATCAAATTGCCAACATCCGCTGGATCATCGGAAAAGCAAAAGAGTTCCAGAAAAAACATCTATTTCTGCTTTATTGACTATGCCAAAGCCTTTGACTATGTGGATCACAATAAACTGTGGAAAATTCTGAAAGAGATGGGAATACCAGACCACCTGACCTGCCTCTTGAGAAATCTGTATGCAGGTCAGGAAGCAACAGTTAGAACTGGACATGGAACAACAGACTGGTTCCAAATAGGAAAAGGAGTACGACAAGGCTATATATTGTCACCCTGCTTATTTAACTTCTATGCAGAGTATATCATGAGAAACACTGGGCTGGAAGAAGCACAAGCTGGAATCAAGATTGCCAGGAGAAATATCAAGAACCTCAGATATGCAGATGACACCACTCTTATGGCAGAAAGTAAAGAAGAACTAAAGAGCCTCTTGATGAAAGTGAAAGAGGAGAGTGAAAAAGTTGGCTTAAAGCTCAACATTCAGAAAACTAAGATCATGGCATCTGGTCCCATCACTTCATGGAAAATAGATGGGGAAACAGTGTCAGACTTTATTTTTGGGGGCTCCAAAATCACTGCAGATGGTGACTGCAGCCATGAAATTAAAAGACGCTTACTCCTTGGAAGAAAAGTTATGACCAACCTAGATAGCATATTGAAAGGCAGAGACATTACTTTTCCAACAAAGGTCCGTCTAATTAAGGCTATGGTTTTTCCAGTGGTCATGTATGGATGTGAGAGCTGCACTATGAAGAAAGCTGAGCGCCAAAGAATTGATGCTTTTGAACTGTGGTGTTGGAGAAGACTCTTGAGAGTCCCTTGGACTGAAGGAGATCCAACCAGTCCATTCTGAAGGAGATCAGCCCTGGGATTTCTTTGCAATGAATGATGCTAAAGCTGAAATTCCAGTCCTTTGGCCACCTCATGCGAAGAGTTGACTCATTGGAAAAGACTCTGATGCTGGGAGGGATTGGGGGCAGGAGGAGAAAGGGACAACAGAGGATGAGATGGCTGGATGGCATCACTGACTTGATGGACGTGAGTCTGAGTGAACTGCAGGAGTTGGTGATGGACAGGGAGGCCTGGCGTGCTGCGATTCATGGGGTCGCAAAGAGTCAGACATGACTGAGTGACTGAACTGAACTAACTGAAGAGATGTTTTTTGTTCTTAACACTAAACAAAACTGGTAAGTCTTTAGTTAGACTCAGCAAGAAGAGAGAACTCAAATAAAATCAGAAATAAAAGAAAAGGGACTTCCCTGGTGGTGCAGTGGATGGGAATATGCCTGCCAATGCCAGGGACATGAGTTCAGTCCCTTGTCTGGGAAGATTCCACATGCTTACCAGCAACTGAAGTCCATGTGCCACAATTACTGAACCTGCCATCTAGAGCTCAAGAATTGCAATTACGGAGCCTGCACCACAACTACTGAAGCCTGAGTGCTCGAGGACCCGTGAGCCACAACCACCGAGCCTGCACGCCCCAACTCCCTAGCCTGTGCTCTGCAACTACTGAAGCCCGTTTCCTACAGCCTGTGCTCTGCAACAAGAGAAGCCAGCTCAATGAGAAGCCTGTAAACCACAATGAAGAGTAGCTTCCGCTTGTTGCAACTAGAAAAATGCCACATGCAGCAACAAAGACCCATCACAACCAAAAAATAAATAAAAACAACCTCCCCCGCAAACAACAGGTTTTAAAAAAAGGAAGAAAAGAAAAGACATTACAACTGATACCACAGAAATACAAAGGATCATGAGAGACTAGTATGAACAATTACATAGCAAAAAATTATACAACCTAGAAGAAACAGATAAATTGCTAGAAACATGCAACCTAACAAAACTGAATCAGGAAAAAACACAAAATCTCAACAGAGATGGAATTAGTAATCAAAAACCTCCCAAAAACCAAGTCCACAACCAGATACAGTCAGATAACTTCAATGGCACCCCACTCCAGTACTCTTGAGTGGAGAATCCCATGGACGGAGGAGCCTGGTGGGCTGTAGTCCATGGGGTCGCTAGGAGTCGGACACGACTGAACGACTCCACTTTCACGCATTGGAGAAGGAAATGGCAACCCACTCCAGTGTTCTTGCCTGGAGAATCCCAGGGACGGGGGAGCCTGGTGGGCTGCCGTCTACGGGGTCGCACAGAGTTGGACATGACTGAAGTGACTTAGCAGCAGCAGTGAGTTCTACCAAATGTTCAAAGTCCTATTAAAAAAACTGAAGAGGGGGAAACACTTCCAAACTCATTTAAAAGGCCAGCATCACACTGACCAAAACCAGAAAAGGATACTATCAGAAAAGAAAACCACAATAGGTACATTAAGTTACATCAGTACACAAAGATACATTAGGTTCAGTATCCCTAATGGATACAGATGCAAAAACTCTCAATAAAATACTAGCAAGTCAAATTCAGCAGCATATTAGGTTCATTCATCGTTATCAAATGAGATTTACACCTGGGATGTAAGGATGCTTCAACACATTCAAACCAATTAACAAGACACATCACATCAATAGCATCAAAGAAAAAAATCACACCATTTCTACAGACACAGAAAAAGCTTTTGACGAAATTTAATATCTGTTCATGATAAACACTCTTAACAGATTACATATGGAAAGAATGTACCTAAACGTAATAAAAGTCATATATGATGAGTGTACAGCTAATATACTCAGTGGTGAAAGCCTCTCGTCTGAAGATCAGGAACAAGACAAGGGTGCCTAATCTCAGCATCCCATAGTCAACATAGCACTGAAGTCCTACTTGAGCAATCAGGCAAGAAAAATTAAAAAAGGTATCAGACACAGAAAGGAAGAAGGAAGAAGTGAAACTGTCTCTCTGCAGGTGGGTTTTTTTTTTTTTTTTTTGTGGGGGGTGGTGGAAATCAAACCATTTTAATGAGAAGCTTCAAGAGAATAAATTTTGTTGTTCTCAGCCATGACATTTGTGGTAGTTTCTTACAGGATCCCCAAGAAGTTAATATAATAGAAAGCCAACGTCTTTAAGTGTGGAAAGAAAAAATTTCTTAACCGAGAATTCTAAATCTAGCCAAAATATCCTTCAAGGATGAATAAAGGCATTTTCAGATAAAAGAAAAAACAAAGTAATTCATTGTCAGCAGGGAGGTACTGAAAAAAATGCTAAAGAAAGACTGAAAAGAAATGACACCAGATGGAAAATTGGATATGCACAAAAGAATAAAGAGAATCAAAAACGGTAAATAACTGGGTAAACATAAAAGATTGTTTTTTCTTCTGACTTTTAAAAGAAATACTATTTAAAGTAAAATGTAGAGCTTTGCCTTGTGAGGTTTATAATGTATTTAGACATAATATTAGTAAATATGACACCTATGGCATAAAAGACCCCCTCCAGTATTCTTGCCTGGAGGATCCCATGGACAGAGGAGTCTGGCAGGCCATGGTCCATAGGGTCACAGAGAGTTGGACACGACTGAAGTGACTAAGCATGGCATAAAAGATGGGAAGGGATAAATGCATCCATACAGCTGCCAGGTTTCTGTATTTTAGGTGGTGTTAAAATATTAATTCTAAATACACTGAAAAGTTAAGGAGGTATAATGCAAAACCTGGAACAACCACTAAGAAAATAATGAATAGATACAGCTAAAAAGCCAGTAGAAAAAAAAAAATTAAAAAAAATAAAAAGCCAGTAGATCAGGACCTGGCACTAACTGCATTGAATGGAGTGCTTTAGGTGGGATGTGGCAGAGGATGTTAAAGATTCTTCTAAGGAAAAGGAACAAAAGCATTGGTAATAAAATTGCTTGTAGCAAAGGAGATTAGAATGGACACTGTAGCGGGCTGAATGGCGACCTCCCCCAAATATTTCTACACACAATTTCAGAATGTGACCTTATTTGGAATAAGTGTTTTTGCAGGCACAACTAAGTTAAAGATCTCAAGTTAAGATCATCTCAGATTAACGTGGCCAGTGATGGATATCTTATAAGAGACAGGCACAGAGGAGAAACATGGAGACAAAGAGCAGAAGGCCATGTGAAGACAGAGACAGAAACTGGAATCATGTTTCCACAATAAAAGGGACCAGGAACCACCAGCAACTGGAAGAGGTAAAAAAGCAAAAGAATGAAGTTGAACCCTCACTTTACACCATACACAAAAATGAACTCAAAATAGATCAAAGACCTAAATGTAAGAGCTAAAACTATAAAACTTAGAAGGAAATGGGAAAAGCTTCAAAACACTGGATTTGGCCGTTATGTCTTGGCTTTGACACCAAAAGTACAGGCAGCAGATGAAAAATATTTACATAAAATGTATAATTTATGTGCATCGGACACTATCAACAGAGTGAAAATATTGGAGGAAATATTTTTAAATCATATACTTGATAAGAAATTAAAATCCCGAATATATGAAGAACTTCTACAACTCAAGAATAACACCAACAAAACAAAGAATAATTGGGTTGAAAAATGAGTAAAGGAACAGATATTTCTCCAGAGATGATATGCAAATGGCCACATGAAATGATACTCAACGTCACTAATCATAAGGGAAATACGAATCAAAACCAGGGGATACACCACTTCACACTCATTAGGATAGCTATCATCAAAAAGCAGAAAATAACAGTTGTTGGTGAGAATGCAGGGAGACTGAAACCCTTGTACATTGCTGGTGGGAAAGTAAAATGGTACAGCTGCTACAGAAAACCGTACAGCAGTTCCTCAAACAATTAAAAATAAAATTTTCATGTGATCCAACAGTTCCACTTCTGAGTATATACCCAAAAGAACCGAAAGCAGGGACTTAAGATATTATATACACAGGCTTATAGCAGGATTATTCACAGAAGCCCAAAGGTGGAGGCAGCCCAAGTGTCCATCAATGGGAGGACAAAGAAATAAAAATGTGGCACACAAATCCAGGGGAATACAACTTACTCCTTTCTTATATGTTAAGTCCTGCCTTAAAAGAGAAGGACTTTGGACTCATACTACAACATGGATGAGCCTTGAGAATATACTAAGTGAGCAGAGCCCATCTCAAAGGACAAATAATGTATAATTCTATTTCATGAGGTACCTTGAGTTGTCAAATTCACAGAGATGGAAAAGTAGGATAGTGGTTTCCAGGGGCTCGGGGAGGGGAAACAGGGAGTTGTTATTTAATGGGTATGGAGTTTCAGTTTGGGAAAAAATTTCTGGTGATGGATAGTGGCAATGGTGGCACAACCATGTGAGCGCACTTAGTGCCCCTGAACTGCACACTTAAAGGTGGTTAAAATGATAATGCACACCTATTTTACCACAACTAAAAGACAGATGAAAAATAAAAAAAGAGGAAGACACGAATCTCACCTAGAGCCCTTGAGGGAATATGGTCCCGCCCATACCTCGACTGCAGAACTCTGGCTTCCAGAACGGCGAGAGGACGCGCTTCTGCTGTCTGAAGCCCCTGGGTTTGTGGTCGTTTGCTGTGGCAGCACAGGAAGCTGATATGGACACACTGAGACTGCAGGAGTAAAATAAGACAGAGACAGAGCCAGAAGACGCAAAGACTGGGTAGATGTGACACATCACTTTGAAGAAGAGCTAGAGCAGGACTTTGTTCGGTTCTCCTGTGAGTAAGGGTGAGAACTGGGGGCCGAATATGGTCCCTTAGAGGTCCTAGCTCAGCCTGTGTTCTCCCCCAGGCCAGCTGTAATGGTGAATGGCCAATCCCAGCAAGCTCAGCTTCATAAAGGTATGAGTATCCAGGGCCTCAGACCTCTCATGGATGAAGATCTGGGACACCCTGCAAGGCAAGCCACCTCGAACAGCAGAAACAGTATAGTCAAAAAAGTATACTGTATATATATAAAGTATTTTCTCGCCTAGAGAATCCTGTGCAGAGGAGCCTGGTAGGCTGCTGTCCATAGGGTCGCACAGAATCAGACACGACAGAAGCGACTTAGCATGCATGCATTGGAGAAGGAAATGGCAACCCACTCCAGTATTCTTGCCTGGAGAATCCTATGGACAGAGGAACCTGGTGGGCTACAGTTCATGGGGTCACACAGAGTTGGACACGACAGAAGCGACTTAGCAGTATATATATATACTTATTATTATATATTATGTAATTATTACAATATATATTATATATATAATTATACATATTTATAAATATATTTTTATATATTAATATATATTATATAATATATAATATATAATATAAATATATAATATATATAATAAATATATAAATAATTCTATATTATATAATTATATAATAAGTATATTATACTTATTATATATATAATATATATATTAAGTATACTGCTATACTATATAGCAATATAAAGGAGGAAATCCAGAACAGAGAGAGGAAGATGACAAATTATTATTATTTACAGCCTTGGTACCAACAGCTCAGTGAGAGCTGTTGCTCATCCCTCTAACATCCTTCTTCTAGAAACTGTGACCAATTCAAATCTTGAAGTTGTGATGACGTGAACTTAATGTAAAAAACAAGTGGATCTGAAGAGTGTGCGGGGTGATCTGCAGCAGGCGCTGTTGAGTGCTCAGACCCAGATTCCCTTAACCTCCTCCTCTGGCCTCGTGTGCTTTTCTTTCCAAAGGCCATACCAGCTGCTCTCTGGAGGATAGCACCCTGTGCTGGTGACGCTCTGCACAGGCCAAAAGCGCCAAGGGGCAGCCTGCTGATCCACGACTATGAAAGCCGAGTTCCCTCCCCCCCTCATGACAGACCCTGAGGGGTTACTGACATTCTGGAGCACCACACCAGGATCAGTCTGCAGCTCAAACTCTTCTCCACGGAACTTTGCCTGAAAGCACAATTTCCCTTTCTTATTTTCCTCTCTAACAGGTTGGACAGTGCTGTGACCACTCCTGAATAAAGCCCTTTACAGGATCCTTGCCTCAGGGTCTGCATCTGAGGAACCCTATCTGAGGCAGGGGAAAAGATGTCTTGACTCGCCCAGTTATAAGCTGGCATCTGTATGTCCTAGGTGTTTCATGGCAGAGTGCTCTCATGGGCCACCCTGCGGTTCCTGTTATTCTCAGATGAGAGATACCTTCTCTGGCCAGATACCTGAACCCCCTCCTCTCTTAATCTCTGACTGTGGGGTACTCCCCCAACAAGGCACACCTGTTGAGATCACATTGGCCCCTCAGATGGTCCTCTTGGTCAGCAAATATTTCAAGACAATCTTTTTGCAAAATCTACAGCTGGCCCCCACAAACCATGAATTTTTGTCCCTCAGAACTCAAGAAGTATGAGCCTTCCCAAGACAGGTATTTCCCTCTGTGGCCACAGGCTGCTCCCACTCAGCCTCTGGCCTATGTACTTACTTTTCCGCACATGAATAAGGAACCACTGCCCATGTCTTGCAACTTCAGGGAACACATATCGGTGTACTTGCCCAGAACTGGGAGGGAAAAAGTCTCTAAATCCTCTCACACCTCTGCCAATCAGTCTCCACGGCTCTCCTGTACGCCCTCAAAGTCAGGGATGGGCTTACTAGCTGGCAGAACTGTTCTTTCTTCCCCTGCACTGTGAGGTTTGTGAAACTGTAGTTCTCCAACCAGGGAATGAATCTGGGCCCTCAGCAGTGAAAGCACAGAGTCCTAACCATTGGACCACCAGGGCATTTCCTAGGGTTTTCTTTTTCTTTTTGCAACAGTCTCTTCACAGGTCTTCCAAACTTCATGTAAGACTTTGCATTAAAATGACACCTATTGTTTTCGGCTTTGAGGCCACAACTGAAATTCTGGACTGAAAGAGTTGTATTTTAACATCCTGTTACATGGATAATGGTCCTGGTGCAGACACTTCACTCCAAGTTTGGTAATTCTGAGCCCCAACTGGTTACAAAGTTCTTCTAGCAGACAGAAAAAAGGCAAAAGGCAGACACACAACACTTCCATTCAGGTGGGAGGGACAGAATAAGGCCAGCAACGGACCAAACTTGAATACACAAGCACAACTCATTGGGATTCATGCCTGAAACCTCAGTCATATAAATTCTGTTCTTCCAGCTAGAATTTAGGTCATCAGGAAATCCCTATATAACTTCATCCCTCTGTATCTATTCTCTATATCTTATCTATATCTATCTTCAGAATTTAGGATATTCCTTAGGATAAATTTAATACCTGGAACACTCGAAGCTGTTCAGAGCCTCCAGAAAGGCCTGGGATAGGCTTTGGCAAAAAAAGACTCTTATCAAACTTGCTGAATTTTGCTCTTGTCAGTTCTCATTTCTCACCTCGTTTGCTAGTACCCAGCTCATCCTCCCCAGCATGGGAGAAGAAATGCCAGAAAGAGTGATCCCAGCAAGTATGGAGCTGTGAGGGAAGTGCAAAGAGCCAGAACACAGGTGGGGAGAGTGATTTTGAATGATTTTGAAAAGGTGTTAGACTCTTAACAGTCTTCAGTGGTAGGGTAGGTAGCCTGCGTGCAGCTACTCATGAGTCAGAAGTGGGACAAAAGGATTGACTATCTGATGGTTATTTCAACAGGTATGTCTTTGGTTATTAAATTTTTTTAAACATTTATTTTTATTTATTTGGCTGCACACAGTCTTAGTTGTGGGATCTTTAGTTAGTTGCAGCATGTGAGATCCAGTTCTCTGACCAGAGACTGAACCCCAGCATTGGGAGCAAGGAGTCTTAGTCACTGGACCACCAGGGGAGTCCCCCATTATTATTGAGGAGGTATATTATCCAAATCCAATTCTTTCACATTTAGGTCAAGGACTTCTTGGCAGATGTCTAGTCTTATTCAAGATTGAAGGTTTCAGATTTTGGCACTCAGAGTAGCAAGACCCTTTCTTTAGTCACCACAGTGATATTCAGTAGTAATCTTTAACCTTTTTTGCTTACATCACCACCCCCTTCAAATCTTCAAACATTATGCAGTTACACATTTCTTAAACTAAGATCATGGCATCTGGTCCCATCACTTCATGGAAAATAGATGGGGAAACAGTGGAAACAGTGTCAGACTTTATTTTTCTGGGCTCCAAAATCACTGCAGATGGTGATTGCAGCCATGAAATTAAAAGACACTTACTCCTTGCAAGAAAAGTTACGACCAACCTAGATAGCATATTGAAAAGCAGAGACATTACTACTTTGCCAACAAAGGTTCATCTAGTCAAGGCTATGGTTTTTCCATTGGTCATGTATGGATGTGAGAGTTGGACTGTGAAGAAAGCTGAGTGCCGAAGAATTGATGCTTTTGAACTGTGGTGTTGGAGAAGACTCTTGAGAGTCCCTTGGACTGCAAGGAGATCCAACCAGTCCATCCTAAAGGAGATCAGTCCTGGGTGTTCACCGGAAGGACTGATGCTGAAGCTGAAACTCCCAATACTTTGGCCACCTCATGCAAAGAGGTGACTCATTGGAAAAGACTCTGATGCTGGGAGGGATTGAGGGCAGGAGGAAAAGGGGACAACAGAGGATGAGATGGCTGGATGGCATCACCAACTTGATGGACATGAGTTTGAGTGAACTCCCGGAGTTGGTGAACTCCAACTTGAGTGAACTCCAGGGAGGCCTGGCATGCTGCAATTCATGGGGTCGCAAAGAGTCGGACACTACTGAGAGACCGAACTGAACTGAAACTGGTATCTAAAATTTTCAACATAAACAGATGAAAAGAATTTTCAGTGTGTTGATAGTGAAAAATTGTTTCAATACTCTTCTCAATGAAATTTAAATGAGAATTTTATACCATCAACCTTTAAAAATACACACGAATAAGCTCTTTTCCAATAGGAGGAAATTTAATATTCTTTTCTTTTCCTCCCTGAACTCGTATTTCCATTCCATTTTCCCCAGATAATTTTATCCTAATTTTATCCCAAACATATTCTAATGCTTAAAAGTGTTTTATTGATCACCCTATCATACTTCTCTTCTATATGCTGTAATTTGTATTTTCTGTGGCCACAGGGTCAACCTATTAGTAGAAAAAAACCTTTCTGGGTTAAAATAACATGATAATTATTATTAAATACAATTGATTAAACAATAAGTACATTCGAAGTTTAATAATGATTAAAGATAAACAGAATTTTATTAGAATTATATCTTTTAAATCAACAAATAATTTAAAAAGTAGTTTGCATATCCATTTTACCTTTTTTTTTTTTGCATTTCTTTTTCTTGGGGATGGTCTTGATTCCTGTCTCCTGTACAATGTCACAAACTTCCGTCCATCGTTCATCAGGCACTCTATCTATCAGATCTAGTCCCTTAAATCTATTTCTCACTTCCACTGTATAATCATAAAAGATTTGATTTAGGTCATACCTGAATGGTCTAGTGGTTTTCTCCACTTTCTTCAATTTCAGTCTGAATTTGGCAATAAGGAGTTCATGATCTGAGCCACAGTCAGCTCCCAGTCTTGTTTTTGCTGACTGTATAGAGCTTTTCCATCTTTGGCTGCAAAGAATATGATCAATCTGATTTCAGTGTTGACCATCTGGTGATGTCCATGTGTAGAGTCTTCTCTTGTGTTGTTGGAAGAGGGTGTTTGCCATGACCAGTGCATTCTCTTGGCAGAACCCTATTAGCCTTTGTCCTGCTTCATCCTGTACCCCAAAGCCAATTTGCCTGTTACTCCAGGTGTTTCTTGACTTCCTACTTTTGCATTCCAGTCCCCTATAATGAAAAGGACATCTTTTTTGGGTGTTGGTTCTAGAAGGCCTTGTAGGTCTTCATAGAACTATTCCACTTCAGCTTCTTCAGCGTTATTGGTTGGGGCATAGACTTGGATTACTGTGATATTGAATGGTTTGCCTTGTAAACGAACAGAGATCATTCTGTCGTTTTTGAGATTAAATCCAAGTACTGCATTTCGGATCCTTTTGTTGACTATGATGGCTACTCCATTTCTTCTAAGGGATTCCTGCCCACAATAGTAGATATAATGCTCATCTGAGTTAAATTCACCCATTCCAGTCCATCTTAGTTTGCCGATTACTAGAATGTCGATGTTCACTCTTGCCATCTCCTGTTTGACCACTTCCAATTTGCCTTGATTCATGGACCTAACATTCCAGGTTCCTATGCAATATTGCTCTTTACAGCATCAAACCTTGCTCCTATCACCAGTCACATCCACAACTGGGGATTGTTTTTGCTTTGGCTCCATCCCTTCATTCTTTCAGGAGTTATTTCTCCACTGATCTCCAGTAGCATATTGGGCACCTACTGACCTGGGGAGTTCATCTTTCAGTGTCCTATCTTTTTGCCTTTTCATACTGTTCATGGGGTTCTCAAGGCAAGAATACTGAAGTGGTTTGCCATTCCCTTCTCCAGTGGACCACATTCTGTCAGACCTCTCCACCATGACTGGTCTGTCTTAGGTGGCTCCACACAGCATGGCTTGGTTTCAACTGAGTTAGACAGGGCTGTGGTCCATGTGATCAGCTTGGCTTATTGTCTGTGATTGTGGTTTCGGTCTGTCTGCCCTCTGATGTCCTCCCTCAGTGCCTACCATCTCACTTGGTTTTCTCTTACCTTGGACGTGGGGTCTCTCTTCACGGCTGCTCCAGCAAAGCGCAGCTGCTGCTCCTTACCTCAGACATGGGGTAGCTCCTCCTGGCCGCACTTGTGCACCGTCGCAGCCGCCTGCGCTGCAAAATGGCTGTCTGAGGAGGCCTTACAAATAGCTGTGAAAAGAAGGGAAGTGAAAAGCAAAGGAGAAAAGGAAAGATACATCCATTGAATGCAGAGTTCCAAAGAATAGCAAGGAGAGATAAGAAAGCCTTCCTCAGCAATCAACGCAAAGAAATAGAGGAAAACAATAGAATGGGAAAGACTAGAGATCTCTTCAAGAAACTTAGAGATACCAAGGGAACATTTCATGCAAAGATGGGCTGAATAAAAGACAGAAATGGTATGGACCTAACAGAAGCAGAAGATATTAAGAAGAGGTGGCAAGAATACACAGAAGAATTGTACCAAAAAGATCTTCACAACCCAGATAATCATGATGGTGTGATCACTCACCTAGAGCCAGACATCCTGGAATGTGAAGTCAAGTGGGCCTTAGGAAGCATCACTACGAACAAAGCTAGTGGAGGTAATGGAATTCCAGTAGAGCTATTTCAAATCCTGAAAGATGATGCTGTGAAAGTGCTGCTCCCAATATGCCAGCAAATTTGGAAAACTTAGCAGTGGCCACAGGACTGGAAAAGGGCAGTTTTCATTCCAATCCCAAAGAAAGGCAATGCCAAAGAATGCTCAAACTACTGCACAATTGCACTTATCTCACATGCTAGCAAAGTAATGCTCAAAATTCTCCAAGCCAGGCTTCAGCAATATGTTACCCATGAACTTTCAGATGTTCAAGCTGGTTTTAGAAAAGGCAGAGGAACCAGAGATCAAATTGCCAACATCCGCTAGATAATGGAAAAAGCAAGAGAGTTCCAGAAAAACATCTATTTCTGCTTTATTGACTATGCCAAAGCCTTTGACTGTGTGGATCACAATAAACTGTGGAAAATTCTGAAAGAGATGGGAATACCAGACTATCTGACCTGCCTCTTGAGAAATCTGTATGCAGGTCAGGAAGCAACAGTTAGAACTGGACATGTGACAACAGACTGGTTCCAAATAGGAAAAGGAGTACATCAAGGCTGTATATTGTCACCCTACTTATTTAACTCATATGCAGAGTACATCATGAGAAATGCTGGGCTGGATGAACACAATTGAGATTGCTGGGAGAAATATGAAGAACCTCAGATATGCAGATGACACCACCCTTACGGCAGAAAGTGAAGAACTAAAGAGCCTCTTGATGAAAGTGAAAGAGGAGAGTGAAAAAGTTGGCTTAAAGCTCAACATTCAGAAAACTAAAATCATGGCATCTGGTCCCATCACTTCATGGTAAATAAATCGTGAAACAGTGGAAACAGCGGCTGACTTTATTTTTCTGGGCTCCAAAATCACTGCAGATGGCGACTGCAGCCATGAAATTAAAAGATGCTTGCTCCGTGGAAGGAAAGTTATGACCAACATAGACAGCATATTAAAAAGCAGAGACATTACTTTGCCGCCAAAGGTCTAGTCAAGGGTATGGTTTTTCCAGTAGTCTTGTATGGATGTGAGAGTTGGACTATAAAGAAAGCTGAGCACAGAAGAATCGATGGTTTTGAACTGTGGTGTTGGAGAAGACTCTTGAGAGTCCCTTGGCCTGAAAGGAGATCCAACCAGTCCATCCTAAAGGAGATCAGACCTGGGTGTTCATTGGAAGGAATGATGATGAAGCTGAAACTCCAATACTTTTGCCACCTGATGCGAAGAGCTGACTCATTGGAAAAGACCCTGATGCTGGGAAAGATTGAGGGCAGGAGGAAAAGGGGATGACAGAGGATGAGACAGTTGGATGGCATCACTGACTCAAATGGACATGGGTTTGGGTGGACTCCGGGAGTTGGTGTTGGACAGGGAGGCCTGGCGTGCTGCAGTTCATGGGGTCGCAAAGAGTTGGACATGACTGGGCGACTGAACTCAACTTGCATATCCAAGTATGAATATTACTTGTTGTTAGAATGAGACAGGGTTCAGTGTCAAATATAAATACATTTTTAGATTTTATTTTTACCGATGTTAGTACTAAGAAAACTTGTTCATAGAAGAATGAACATTTCTCACAGAAATAGCATGCAACTTTAAAGATTATTTCCAAGTTGTCATGTCAAATACTACATAGTGGTCTGTTAGGAAAATTATCTTAAATTATCATTAAAACTCAATTCAATCCTCCAATTTTTTGATAGCAAAGTATTGGAAACCACCTGACTAGTAAAATGATTTTTTTGTATATTCACTCATTTTTTTGTATACTGAACTCCTTTTCTCAATTTCTGGGAAATGTACTAAAAAATCTTAACCAAGATTTATGAAATGAATGTTAATTTTGCTGGTATAGCACAGATCCTCTACCAAAATTCCTTTGTGTTCATCAAATTCAGCTTCCTTTGCCGCTTCTTAGGGCCACATGATTAGGTACTAATGAATAGTGAGCAGGAATAATGTGCTTCTGAATAAACCAGTGAGCTTTTCCTCTATCCTAGCAATACCAGAGACCATGGATTCTAGATGGCGTACAGTAATATAGGATGCAAGGCTAGCTGACTCCATTAGACCTTGTATGAACAAGACATATATATGATGCCACTATGTTTCCAGGATGCGGAAGCTGAGTAACATCTCAGTTTGACTAAGCTAAACTACATTTCTCCAAATTCTGTTCCTATATGGTTCTGATCAGGGTGAGCCACCAGATGCCAGGATTTGGAAGGTGGAAGTGAAACTGTAGTCATTTTGTAGCCCACATACACTGTCACTGATCTGCTTGCTCACTTACCTCCTTCATGTGAGGAATAGCTGGGTCTGTAATCACTCCACCTTCCTCTAGAGACTCCTCCAGTTTCTCCAATTCCTGGGCAGATGTGTGTGTTCAGTTCCCTGACAAAGGGCTGCAGGCTCTGCAAGACATATACCACCAAGGTCAGGGCAGTGAGAACTGACACAGGTTTTTGTCTGACTTTTCATGCCTGCTCTCCCCAACCTTATATCTGTCTTCTTGTCTTGACTGCCTGCCCTGTAGACTTGAAAATCCAGCATCAACACAAAAACTGCAACCTTACAGAGATTGCTGAACTAAACTGGACAATTATGTGAGGCCATCTTGCACAAAAAGCCCCTTAGTAATCATCTTGCTGGTTCTGTTTCCCTGATTGAATTCTGAATGACACACAGTTAATTTGCCATGGTGGCACAGTGTACTCCACTCTACACCTTTTCTCACCCTTTCACTTGGAGGTCTTATGTAACTTGATAAGTTAAAAAAATTGGTGGGGAAGATACAAATGTTAATTTCAATACATTTGCCAGTAAATTAATTGATGGAGTGTTTTTCCTTATGTGCTTTAAATGTATCTTCCTAAAAATCACAGAACTAAAGATTTACCTCTCTATTAGTAACATCTATTAGTGGTGCTATCAAACCAGCCAAGTTAGAAAAAGTATGGCTTTGTCTTTCCTGTTCAAATAAATGTACTCATATGGGGCCGCACAGAGTCAGACACATCTGAAGCGACTTAGCAGCAGCAGCATGGATATCATAACAACTATCTTTTTTTCTAGATTCTATACATAGATGGATAAGGCATAGAACCTTGTCATGTGGATAAAATAAGGGGCTCCTATCTTCAATACTTCCCAACATTCTTTTTCCTTTGGTTTCACAAGATTCTTCTTCAAGAAAATTTTGTTCTTTACATTAGTTGGGAATGAGTTAAGTCAAAATTTCACTGTACTATCCTGTACAATGTATTTGAATTCAGAAAAGTCAGCACAGATCAAAATATACCATTTTAAAGTACGACTCTTTACCTTCAGAAGTATTCATAAGAAAAGGCAAGACACAAAGCCCTACCAAGGGTTTATGGTGCCTTGATTACAAGAGAACTCACCAAGTTCAGTATTTGAACCAACTCTTTTTGGGGGGGTGGGTAACTCTCAGCTTTCTGTTGCTGCATATCAAATTATCTAAAAATTTAGCAGCTTAAAATAAGAAACATTTATTATCTCACACAGCCTCTGCGGGGCAGAAGTTGAGGAATGGCTTGGATGGGTGGGTCTTGGCTCAGGGTCTCTCACGAGGTCAAGTTTCGAATGGGACTAGTCATCTAAAGGACCAATGGGGTGGGAGGAGACAGCTTCCAAGACGGCTTACTCACAGGTCTGGAAAGGTAGAGCTGGCTGTTGGCAGGTGGCCTCAGTTCCTTACCACACGGATGTTACGGAAGGCTGCTTAAGTGTCATCATGACACGGCAGCTTGCTTCCTCCACAGTGAGTAATCCAAGATAGAGGGAGCAAGGAAGAACCCACAACTCTCATGACCTAGTCTTGGAAATCACACACCCTCACATCTGCCATACTCTCTTTTGGGTAAATTTAATGTAAAAAATAATTAACTAGTAACAGGGTATTGGAGTAAAGACAACTCCGAAAAATACAGAAGTAGCAGTTACAGGGAGAAGCCACTACCTTTGAGACTGAGGCAGAGTACTCAAGGGAAGGAAGAGACTTGGAAGAATCCTCCCACCCCCACTGCTCGGATGAGATTCAAACCTTACTAGAGAGAGGACAGTTATGGCCCGCTGGATGGTGAAGTTTGCTGAGGTGCTACAGGTTGGGGCTGGTAAGTAGGAAAGTGCCTGCTAAGGTGCCCCTGAACTCACTGCAAGCATTCTCTGGATGTTCCCACCACACGCGTGTGCGTGGGTTCTGCGTGGGTTCTGTGCCACATTTGCTGCTGTGCCACAAAGGCAAGAAGGAAAAGACTATTCTGGAACAGGGAAGAGAAGACCCTTCATTTGGCTGTTTCCCTCTAGGGCTCTCTATTGACAAAGTTAAGCACTGTCAGCTGGCAAATATTTACAAGGTCCCACTCCAGTATTTCAAATCATGGAAAGGAAGGGTGGATTTGGAACTGAGAGGCTATAAATTGCTAATAGGCACTTACAGGTTCTGCTACAGAAAAATGCATGTATTTGATTATGAAATGCTGTCCGAGACCCCTTGGGAGTATCATGTTATATATACAGTATGTACATCACACTGCCTTTGTAGAATCTGAACAATTCTGAATATTGAAGCATATCTGGACCTCAAGGTTTTGGCTGAGGGATCATGGACCTGTATCAGTTTGTTTTTGGCATGTCATATAAACCCCAAGGTCTTCTGCCATTGTCTATGACAAATCTACTTGCCAGTTGCCATCAAGCCTGAAGAAATAAAAAAATATGTAAGTACCTGAGTTCTTGTTTGAGGAAAGAGCACAGTGATAGGTCTTGGCTCAGCTTGCCTCTTATATAGCTTGGGAATGATTTCTATCATATACACAACTTTTTCATCTCACTGAGCTCCTAGAATCTGACCCAATAATATTAGTATTTTTTTCCTCTTAAGGTGGGATATGGTTTTCATAAAAGGATAGAAACCTTGAGTTATCTCCATTACAGTTCCAACGCCCAGGGTTTCAAACTCAAATATCTATACGGGTTAAGTGTACAACTTAAACAAGTAAAGCATGCAGAAATAAGGCAACAGGGAGCAGTGGTAACACTGGCAATCTATAGAGTTCATGCTTTACATAAAGAAGGTAATTGCTATTCACGTGCAAGTGTGCTAAGTTGCTTCAGTCGTGTCTGACTCTTTGCAACCCTATGGACTATAGCCTGCCAAGCTCCTCTGTCCATAGGATTTCCCAGGCAAGAATATTGGAGTCGGTTGCCATTTCCCAGGGGATCTTCCCGACCCAGGGATGGAAACTGCATCTTGTAGGTCCCCTGCATTGGCAAGAAGGCTGTTTACCACTAGAGCCACCTCAGTTCAGTTTAGTTGCTCAGTCATGTCCGACTCTCTGTGACCCCATGAATCGTAGCATGCCAGGCCTCCCTGTCCATCACCAACTCCTGGAGTTTACCCAAACTCATGACCATCAAGTCAGTGATGCCATCCAGCCATCTCATCCTCTGTCGTCCCCTTCTCCTCCTGTCCCCAATCCTTCCCAGCATCAGGGTCTTTTCCAATGGGTCAACTCTTTGCATGAGGTAGCAAAGTATTGGAGTTTCAGCTTCAGCATCATTCCTTCCAGTGAACACCCAGGACTGATCTCCTTTAGGTTGGACTGGTTGGATCTCCTTCAGTCCAAGGGACTCTCAAGAGTCTTCTCCAACACCACAGTTCAAAAGCATCAATTCTTCGGCGCTCAGCTTTCTTCACAATCCAACTCTCACAACCATACATGACTACTGGAAAAACCATAGCCTTGACTAGATGGACCTTTGTTGGCAAAGTAATGTCTCTGCTTTTTAATATGCTATCTAGGTTGGTCATAATTTTCCTTCCTGCTGTTGCTGCTAAGTTGCTTTAGTCGTGTCTGACTCTGTGCAACCCCATAGATGGCAGCCCACCAGGCTCCCCCGTCCCTGGGATTCTCCAGGCAAGAACACTGGAGTGGGTTGCCATTTCCTTCTCCAATGCATGAAAGTGAAAAGTGAAAGTGAAGTCGCTCAATCGTGTGGGACTCCTAGCGACTGCATGGACTGCAGCCCACCAGGCCCCTCCGTCCATGGGATTTTCCAGCCAAGAGTACTGGAGTGGGTTGCCATTGCCTTTTCCAACTTTCCTTCCTAGGAAGCCCCAATTCTATTTAACCCCTGCATATTGCTGCCATGCAGATCCAATACAACCAGATAATCTAATTTTTCAAGACAAGTTAGAAATTCAGATTTGAAAATGTGGAACTGTTAACTTGAAACAATAAAAAAGTGCAGGACACACATATATAATGGGGGTTCATATTTAGTTTGTGATTCCGACCCTAGCCCTTTGCTAGCTCCTGTGGCAAGTGCTGATATTTTAAAGGTCTTGATTGGCTGTTACATTAGTGGGCCCCAGTGAACCATGCCTCTGAATTCACAACCTTGTATAGGCCCTTTCCACGCTGACTCTGGGCTTGGCCATCTGGCTGGTCTTAGCCAATGGAATGTGGGCAACCAAATCTTGGTAAGCATTTGCTCACTGGGGCTTGTCCTCTTGGAAGCTAGTCACCATACAAAAGCCTGAATGGTAAGAAGCTGGTAAAGAGAGGCCCTGGAGGATGAGAAACTGTTTTGATGAGCTCTCAGCTGATTGCGTTCCCATGAGTAACCGCAGCTTAAACTACGTAGGCTCAGCTGAGTCCAGTTAACCCACACAATGTAAATAATAATAAAGCGCTGTTATTTTAAACTACTATGTCTTATGGAAGCAACCTAGATGTCCATCAGCAGATGAATGGATAAGAAAGCTGTGGTACATATACACAATGGAGTATTACTCAGCCATTAAAAAGAATACATTTGAATCAGTTCTAATGAGGTGGATGAAACTGGAGCCTATTATACAGAGTGAAGTAAGCCAGAAAGAAAAACACCAATACAGTATACTAATGCATATATATGGACTTTAGAAAGATGGTAACGATAACCCTGTGTGTGAGACAGCAAAAGAGACACTGATGTATAGAACAGTCTTTTGGACTCTGTGGGAAAGGGAGAGGGTGGGATGATTTGGGAGAATGGCATTGAAATATGTATAATACCATATATGAAACGAGTCGCCAGTCCAGGTTCCATGCGCGATACTGGATGCTTTGGGGCTGGTGCAAAGGGACAACTCAGAGGGATGGTATGGGGAGGGAGGAGGGAGGAGGGTTCAGGATGGGGAACACACGTATACCTGTGGCGGATTCATTTTGATATATGGCAAAACCAATACAATATTGTAAAGTTAAAAAAAAATACTATGTCTTGGAGGTGGTTTGTAAGATGCAATATGTAACTGAAACAGAGGTCATTTATTTTAACCCCTTTATTCTACTAATGAACGTCTCAAGGCTCAGAGAGGCAAAGGGTATGGTGAAAATAAGACACCAAGTTAGCAGCAATAACTTTCTAATTCTGTGCTCTTTCAGTTCCTTCAGTGGAAAGCAGCAGATAAGGACTATGAAACTCAAAATCTACCTGCACAGAACTTTACACTGTGTCCTGCCTGCATATAAATTACTCTAATAACTTAATCCTTGGAAATGGAACGATTTCTAGGTCATCTAGTTCCTTCACTTTACAGGTGCAGAGAATGCAAAACACTTGAGAAAGGCTGACATTTGGAAGCCAGCCTGATACAATTGGACGGGTAGTGATGCAATTAGATGATAAATGTGGCCGTCTTAGCTAGGCTTTGTGTTCCTCTGTTAAATATAATTTCACAGAACAATTAACGTTAGACAAAGCCATTCTGTGACCATGACAGATCAATACAAAAGCAATACCACTCCTTAATTACATTTGAATACAGATAAAACATATACATTGTCCAAACCATAAAAAATGACCAAACATCCCCCAACCTGGCTAATGAGGGACTCCTGCTTCTCTACCAATTAGAGTTTTAGACTCATTCTAGCATTCCTTCTTTCTAGGTAAGGTTTATTGGGATACCCAGAGAATTTCCCCACTTCCTGACAGCATCTTATCCAGAATAAAGCCCCACTTCCTTAAACCCTCTTCCAAACCACCTGACAACTCCTTCTGAGATGTTCTACAGTTCTTCACGGTATGTGTCCTCCCTTCCTGCACCCAGTAGTAAACTCAACTTGCTCAGCTATCGGTGTGCCCTCGCTCCCCTTTGGTTAGAGGTACTGACAGACTTGACAAAGTTCACACAGAGCTGAAGGCAGAATTCACTGGAAGGCGTCTCCAGCTGTATTCCTTCTTAGCACCTGTCACTCCTGCGATTAATGCCTGTCTTCCCCTCACTGGAATTAAGCTCCTTGAGCAGAGAGGCCTTGTCTGTAAGGTTCAGAGTTGAATTTCCAGTGCCCACACTGGTACCCAGCAGAGGCTGGAAGTTTAAAAACGTATTTTCTGAACAAATGAATTAAAGGGGCTCAATATACACAGATTCCCTTTCATTTCTCAGTTCCTCCCGGTACGTGGTGCATATAGACCATAAACCTTCTCTTCCCCTACTAACTTTCCTAACACTCACTTCTAGGACGCCTCTACTGTCACAGCCTACCCGTCTGCCTGAGATCCTCCCGTTCGTTGGCCGCTCTCCCACGCCTGAGCCCCACGACCACCCCCTCCTTGTCGCACGTCGAACCCACCTGTCGCCCACACCTCACCCTATCCTAAACGCTAGCGGATCAGCAGCGCCGCTACTTCAGCGTCGAGTGGGCGCTGCAGACATCGAACGCGCATGTGCGGAAATCGGTCGCAGTATCTCTGACAAGTGAAGAGTTGCCTCGGAGTTTCGGTGCCGGTCCGGGTAGCCTCGGGCTGCCAGGAAGTCGGGGGAAGGTAGCCGGAAGGAGAACCCGAGAGCAGGGCTTTCTGGGACATGTAGTTGGGGCGCTGCCCAGGCCCTACTTTGAGAGAGCCCTTAAGTCTTCAGGTTTGCAAGTCTCGCATTCACAGTCCAATGCTGCTCTCCGCTCCGAATTCCGCTTCGAGCAGCTGGGAGAGAGTGGCCTGCTGTCGGACTCTGGTCCCCACAACGCTCTGCGGGGCCCGCGGCGCCTGCCGGGAGCTGTAGTCCTCGCTCTGCGTACTGCGTTCGCCGAAGGGGAGGGCGGAGCTGCCGGCGGCCCGGGCGGGCTGGCAGCGAGAGTGGGTGCGAGAGCCGCCTCCGCCTCTGCCGCCTCCGCCGTCGCCTCCTCCGCCCGGGCCGTTCGCTGCTGCGCGGGGAGAGCGAGGCGGGGCCGCCGGGGCCGCCATGGAGCCCGACTCGGTGATTGAGGACAAGACCATCGAGCTCATGGTGAGTGCGGCCCGCTGGACCGTCCGTTCTTCCGTCCTACCGGCCCCGGGCGGGCCTGCCCACCTCAACGTCCGGCGCGAGGCCAGCCTTGGCCCTTCCCTGCTGCCTCGGCCCGGACCTGGGCCCCCCGCCTTGCCTGGCCTCTGGCCCGGCGCGGTTCCTCCGGATCCCTCGAGCTCGCAGGCCGGACCTGGCCCGGCCCCCTCCATGCCACTCGGTTTTCCTCCCACCCTCCCTCCCTTCTATCTCCGGGCCCGTCCCTCGAACGACCCTCGCTCGCTCAGGCTGTGGCCTTAGCTCACACTCACTCTAGCATCCCGTTCCCCCTTTAGAAGGTGTTTTTTTATTCTTCCCTGTTTCTCCAGCCCAGGCCTGCATCGCTCTTGCCAGCCCCACTCAGGCCGAGTGAGATGGTGATGGGAGAGGGTACAGAGTAGATCGACAGGGCCGTGGCCTCCGCATCCCGGAAGGGGTCTCAGCACCCTCGTCTCGACCTAGGGCTGTATTGGTGCCGGCATCGGCCCTATAGGGGAGGAGGTGGAGAGCTCTGGGGTTGGAGGCTGTGACCGAAAAGGGGCCTCTTTCCCGGCCCCCTGTGGTGTCCGGCTTCTCGGACAAAGGGTTTCCTACTCGGCCGAAAGAGATGTTTGCAGAGCAAGGCCCTAGGTACTCTGGATTCCATCTCCCTGGAAAGAGAAACTGTAACTTCACGTTTTCCTCAGCTGCTTTGGGAAATTGGGGAGGAGGGGGGAGGGGCTGTCCTCATCACTGCCGCCAGTTCTTTCTTCTAGAAAAAAAAGGAGAGGGGGAGCCTACGGCCCAGGGGAAGCGATCTCTCTTCTGTTTAGAAACCTTTGGTAGCCAGGCCAGACTCCCTGAACCCACCAACACCCCAGCCCCCTTCCGCCTTAGGACTTGGATCCAGAATGGGTTTTTAGAAACAGGACCACGAGAGAGTGGCTAGTGGAAACGAAAAATTTGCTACTTGGTGGATGATTTGGCGCAAAAAGTAGAATATGGCAGCTGTTACTGCCAGTTTGAACATTAGGGAAATCAAACTGGGCTCTGGAGAGTTGGGAGGGGGAAGTCTTTGCCTCAGCAAATGAACATGCCCAGGTTTTCTTCCTGTGGAAACCTTGACAGTGCCTTTGTATCTCTCCAAACAGTAAGCTCTTCTACCCTAGGGTTGAGAAGAAAGATGAAAGAATCTACTTAACACAGCAAAATGTTTTCCTAGCCAGATTTTCTCCAGTGTGAAAATGTTTATTGAGTCAGTGATTCCACTGGGTAGGGTCGGTGACATCAGAGCTACTTCCCCCATTTAATGCTATAAATAATAAATGGTGACACTGAAAGTCTGCTGGATAGCTGCATGGTTTCTGTGGATGATGGTGTCTGGGGAGTTGATATGCATGTTTTAAAAATGGAAGTACAGTAGCGTAAATACAGAGGCAGCTTAATATTTGCTGTCCTTTGCATAATTCACTGCACTTCTCCAGCAGTCTTGGAAATTAGAGGGCAAAAAAAAGCTCTGGTAGTTTCTGATTTGTGTGTGTGTGTGTGTGTGTGTGCACACGAGCACACGTGTGGTTGCTTTCTAAGGGATACTGATACGAGTTTTTATTTGATTTTCACTTATTAGGTAACTTGTCAGTACAACTTATCAAACTTTTGTAATCAAGCTTTTGATATTCTGCAGATTTTGTAGGGATTATTTTGGTAAAATATCCTAATGGAATTACACATATAGTACATAGTACATATTCTTACATATGTACAATACCTGTACTTACAACAGGAGAAGTAGGACATAGCAAAAAATTGTAACTTGGTATCTCTTTGAAATTGGCTGTTAAATTCTCCTTCCATTTTCATTCATTTAAAAAATAACTAGGGACTTCCCTGGTGGTCCAGTGGGTAGAACTCACTGCGGAGGGCCCTGGTTCTATCCCTGGTCAGGAAACTAAGAATCCACAAGCTGCACAGTGCAGCCTAAAATAAAATAAGTAGAATGTTTTTTTCAAAAGAATTAAAGTACAGTGTAATCCATTTAATGTCTTTGAATGGATATGGAAAAAAAAAATTCTTCCTAAATATAACTGGCTTTCTGTGTGTTTTGATTTTACATGATTGTACTTGTCTGATCTGAAAAGATATTTCAGACTTTTCAGGGACATTATTAAGTGGAATTCTTAGAAAATTTAACAGAGAAGACTTAATCAGGTAATCATCTGGATCAGTTTTAAAAGTGGCTTTTCATATACGGATTGTGATATTCCCTCAAAGGGCTACCAGTTAAGACTCTTACGCATCTGTTTCGTAAACATATATGTATTTATTTTAGTGTTATAGATAGCACAGATACTTAACAACTGATTTAATAAATCCAGGATCAGGAGTAGGAATGATAATGCCTTAAAATCTAATTGCACGTGGCTTTCTGTATTCACTGCATTTTAATTACAGTTTCCAGAACTAGATTAAAAACACTTTTTACACTGGTTTCAAAATAACATGATGAAAGGAGTGGAAGGGGTTAAACTGACGGTATTTTGAAAGCCTAAAGCATGAAATATTTTTAGATTTTTATGAGTCAGCTTCAGTACTCAAATATTTGTGATTGTGCTGCCTGTACCAGTTCGGTACTTAATGGTTAACAGGGTAACTTTAAATTGGTATTCCAGAGTGTGCTCTATCAAAGAAAGGAAACAGGGTTTCACCAATTTCTTAATCTTCATCCCTCTACTTTCTTTGATTTTCATTCCTCCTTCCTTTTTTTCTTGCACTTTTTGAGTTTCCTAGGAAATAAAACTGGTGATAGAATAATTAAATATTCAAAATATAACCCCCGTTGTTACTCCTACGCCTGCCTGTGACCAGGTTCACAAAAAGTGCCTCTCCAGCTGACCTACCTCGTAGGTAGGATTCAGTCTTTAATATAGACTGTAAACTCTTGATTGAGACAACTGAATTTATAATTCCTGATGGTGAATAATTTAACCATCAGATGACTTTCATGGCCTTATATTGGCCCAATACATACCTAGTTTGTGGGACTGCTTCTTAAGCTTCTGACTCTGGTTTTCAGTTCAGTTGCTCAGTCATGTCCGACTCTTTGCAACACCATGGACTGCAGCACTCCGGGCTTCTCTCTCCGTCACCAACTTTGGTTTTAATTAGCCTTAATATTACTGAGCTAGACAAGGAGTAAACCATTTGGAAATACACAGAAGTTCACCAGGCTTTGTCTAGTGTGGTGGACTTCACTGGGAAGAATGAAAGCTGCATTATGTATCACATGATATTTAATGCTTGAATTAGAAGTATAAGTTGTGCTCAGGCCCTTATTACTAGAAAGCATTCTCAGACCTGCTAATTGGAAGAAATGATCATTAGGCCTGCCTGTTAGAAAATAGCAAAAGTTAATGTTAAAGGTTTGGGAAGGGTAATCCTGCCTCCTCTGTGGGTGTGAGAGTACCCTTTACCCCCTTTACTCAAGTAATGGGCAGTTTATCCTCTGTTGTTAGCTGCTTGGTTCACTTCTTGGCTAAGTGACCTTAAGTGAATCATTTCCCTTCTGGTTACCTCTGAATGGCTATATTACTTGTTGAATGTAGTAACATGGGTAAAATACATTGGATCTCATTAAGAACTTATAATATCAAATCTATTTTTAGAGCTGTTGAAGTACAGACAGGCCACAAGACCAAAGAGATGAAAGAAACTAAATGACATTATTGGAAGTAATTATCTTTTGTTCTTTTTACATCTCTCCCCCTGCCCCCTTCTAGTCTTTGGCTTTCTAAGTGAAATAGTGGGATTGTTTAGTGGCGCCTTTAAAAAATTGGGTCTTTGTCACCATCACTTATCCTCATTGCCTCTAGCCGTGTGCTGCTTTACCAAATGCAGATTAAATAGACAAAGGCTTAAGTAGGGTCCAAATGAAATAAATCACATGCTATTTATAGACCTCACTGACTGGCCTCAAGAGGCTTGTGGCTCAAATATTATCAATTTTTAGTCCTGATTTTGGAGTAGGTTAGATGTCCTTTCAGATTTGATAAGGATAAACCTGATCCTGCTCGCACGTCTTGGCACTCTTGGCCCCTGACTGCTGTCTCCTGGAAACCGAGAGAGCTCTGTAGCACAGGAGGATTGCTAGCCCATTTCATAGGTTTACAGAACAGCACGTGTATTCCTCTGAGTAGTTATGTTTGTTCCTATGAATTTTAGAAACAGACTTTCCTGCGCTGTGAGGAGCCTGGGATCTTGGCTTCCACCTGGTGATATTTACAGTTAAAGGGAAAGAAAGCATTTGAAGTCCTCACTATTCAGATTCCTGCCTCCCTTCCAGCTTTTTCTTCTCACATTCCTCACTTATTCTATATTCCAGCCAAAGTGTGGAGGACCATTGTTCTTCAGATTTCCTTTGTCAGCACTGATATGAACTGACCTAAGCCCGTGTCTCAGGCTACTGATATTAATGGGAAGGACCTAATAGCTCTCCAGCCAAATTGATTTAGGTGAGATCTCAGCAATCCTCTCTTTCACCCATGTTGATAACGTCCTCTTCTCTCCTCTCAGAACACAACTTAGATACCTCTTCTAGATGTCAATTTATATTATGGTGGCAGATATAATTTTGTTTTTGTATCGATAGCAATGCCTACATGATAATCATCGTTAAATGAATGAGTGCTGGCACTTTGGATTTATCCTGTGGCACTTGGCATCTTCTGCGCTTGTATTAGAGTTTCCTGTTTGTGTCCCCTGTTAAATGATAAACTCCTCAACAGCGCCTTCTTGTAGAAGGTGTTCAGTAAATGTTGAGTTGAGCTTTCCTGTTGGTTGCTTACTTGGGTTATTGCTGTCTGCCTGTATCTTAGCCATCTTCTTTTCTGGAAATTCTCACCTATATCACTAATTCTCATAATGACTTGTTCCTAATGCATATGGGACTTACCAGACCTTCCTGTGTATCATGGAAGTTTGATCATGTCTAAAGCTGATTGTCCTTTGAATCCTTCACTATGTTTAGCGCTTGGGTGTGCAATAGATATTGATTTAAATTAATGTTAGATTTTTTTTTCATGCTATGAAGCCTTTTTAGCATTTCTGTTTGATAATTCTTAAGACAAGTGGGGATAGATAGGGGAGAAAGACTGCTAAAGGGAAAAGAAGGGTGGTATGTGTTGCACAAACTTCTGTTCATGGACATTTTAACCATTATTTACAGACTCTTAAACATATACAAATTGAATTATATACATCCCAGAGCGTGGGTGATAGCAGAATATTGAGGAAACCAAATTCCTTTTATATCTGTTGATGTGAACTTGCCAAATGGTGATAAGTTCTAAGGACCTGTGACCTTAGAGACACATGATTTAACATAAAGGGCATGGGCTCTAGGGTGAAACACCTGAGTTTGTATCATAACTCTCACTTGCTGGCTGTGTGACCTGAAGAAAGTTAACCTTTCTCTGGTAAGATTTCACTGTGTGTAAAAATTAAAAAAAATGCAGGTATCGCTTCAGTGTTGGGAGGATTATGAGAGATGTATGTGAAAGGACCTTGCAAAGACTTGTCTCTCAGCAACTGTCTGCCAAGCTAACTCTCCCTGCAAGTACAGGGACCGTATTTTGTCAAGTACAGTCAAGACAGATGGTGTGAGAAAAGTTTTAGTTTTTGTCCCTGATGTGTGCATGTACTTAATTGTGAAGCTTTGCAGAGGCCTAAAATTCAGTTGCTTTTAGCCATGCATTTAATGAGGCTTCTTTGGGGAAAATGATGAAATCATACAGAGTCAATACTGCCTTGGAAATCTGGGAAATACTCTTTCAATTACTAAGAACTACCAATTAGACATAATTAGACCTGTACTGTTACGGAGAGAACCCACTTTAACCCTGTTTTACGTTTCCTGGTAGAAGGAGACTGGTAATTGTTCATACTAACACTGAGCATAGTGATTTATGTTTGATCAATTTAGTTTAGCCAAGGAAATTAGAATTTTTAAATTCTTATTCTTGTTTGCTGGTGATTTTGACCTTTAACAGAGTAAGCGGTGACTGGATACAAGATTTCCTCCTGAGTTCTATTGTTGTTCATTGAATTAGTTGACAAAAGGGGAAAAACCTGTTGGTCAAGAATGTGCTTGTTACCCTCAGTTCAGTTTCTGCTGATCACAGTTGCCTAACAGGAAGTTTGTAGGCAAATGAGACACCAGCCAGGTAGACCTGACAGTCCAGTAGGGTATCTACTCTGGATTTTATTAACAGAAGTCAAAGATTGCTGAGTCCAGTTATGTCAGCAGGAAGCATTTTTAGGAGATTCCCTCTCAGGGTTAGTCAGCAATGAAGACCTTCACAGAATGGAAAGCTGTGAAGTAGAAACTGTGGGACATTAACATGTAGGTGGAAAAAAAGTTTGTGAATAGAGAGATGTGCAAATACCTAAGTACTATGAATATCGAAAACTGTTCTCTAAGAGCAAACCACTGGTCCACGGAAGAAAAAAAATTAAGTGAGAACTCTGTTAAGAAAAAAGAACCCAAGTAATTATTATTTCAGAGTTAAATTGAGAACTCTTAACCAGTTTTGGGAACTAATGATAAAATGTGTTTTGGTTCTGTGAAATGATTGCTTGGGAGACTCAAAGAGGAAGGGGCAGAGGACGTGAAGAACTTAATCCTTACTATCCTGGTCTGACATCTGTTAATCTTTGTTTCTCTGGCGGAAGGCCTGCCACCAATTAGGCATTCAGTAAATGTTTATTTGAAGGAAAGAAGGGGAAGTTAACTCGCTAATGGAAGAAAAGGCCTGATGGTGCAGGAGGCTCAGAAGTGAGTCTGTTAGTCAGATTGTTTGTGGCTGTGTTTTGGTTGTAGCAGTGAGTTACGTGCTTTGAAAATCAGACTGTACTGCTCTAGCAGGTAACTACTAGCTGTAGCCCACTAGCATTTTTTGTCAAAATTGGGTTTGTAGTTTATTAGGCTCTAGACTAATGAGAAGGGCTTGAGCGCTTACTGTTTGTGATTTAAGTTGGGGGTTTTAAGGTATTTCTACCTATTTGCTATGAAGAGGTTACTCTTAGACTGGTACTTCAGTCACTTCAGTGCTTTGCCAGTACATGAAAAACCAGAACATCTTTAGTCTTTGCCTGTGGACTATTTATTGACCAATCTTGGAATTCAAGAATTCTTTGGTTTCAGCTGGGGTTGGGATTCTGTGTCTTTGTCACAGACACATCTTTGCCACTAGGCACACAGGCTGCGTGGGCAAGGGTATAAAATTCATGTTGTAGCCTTAGAATTGCATGAGTTTTTGATATTGAAGTGCTTTTAAGTGGCAAGATTAAGGGAGTTAGCCCTCTCAGGATGGCTGAACAAGTTCAGTTGTATTTTAGTTCAGCTAGGCTGAAATACTTATTGTTTTGTATTTTTGTGGTTCTCTGTTCTGACATCAGTTAGCTTAGAGCTTGGTTTCTTCTGCCCCAGGAATCATGGTCTTTTTGGTCCTTGGACTTTGGAGGCCACCGTATTCTATGAAAAGGGCATGGGCTCTACCACCTAGTGGATGTGGGACTTTGAGCAAGTTCTTTCTTCTCATATTTTTAAATATGAGTAGTGAATGTAAAAGGCCTGGTCCATTAGTAGCCCTTCAGGTATCATGGTCACTTCAGGAGCATTTTGGCAGTAGTATGGCAGTTGAGGAAGTAGCAAATGTATGTGCAAGCAGCTTCACAGTCTTTGGATTTTTAACTTTTTATCTGTGGCATCCTGTTGAATACCTTTTCCTGTCCTCCTTGTAGTTTGCTTAGAATTTATAGTCTAATTGTAAGAGTTGGTATGGTAATAAAAGAATGTTGATATAAAGTGGACCGGGCTGATGTGTTTAAAGGTGTTATCTAGTAAATTGTTTATTATGTTCTTTCTTTTCCCTGGTGTACCCAGTGACTGGCCATTGTGGGGGATTGGCCTTTACTGAGTTAGAAGTTCACTCTTAAAGTTATGTCACATGTTTTGAAATGTCCTATATTGTAGCTGAGAGTTTAAGATTTGAGTGATGTGTAGATGTCTTATGTGTAGCAAACTTAAAATTTTTTGTTAGGTGCTTAAATAAATTTTTATTAGGAAATATTTGAGCCTCCTCCCCTATTAATTATGACTGACAAAGTTTCTGTAATTGTAGAGGAATGGTTTTAGGAAATGGTTAAAATTCATTGTAGCTGAATGATCTGGGACAATTTATATGGATAGTAGAGGAAATTTTTATCATGTATTTGGAAACTGCATACTTGTCATGACTGAGTATTAATGTTAGGGATGCTTCCTTCTTTGTTTTGTGGAATTTCTTGTCCATCTCTCAGCACAGAGGTGAGCAGTGCTCCTGCACACCCTCTCGTATGAAACCGCAGACTCAGGGCTTGTACCTTTTTTCTGTGCTTCAGATCCACCACTCCGTTGACCCCTCCTTCCATTTCTTGGTGGCTGTCCTTTGCCACTGGTGCCATGGTGGGTGTATGGATTGCTTTCTGTCTTTCAACAGTTACCGAAGTGCATGTTTGGGATTTTGTTGAAGAAAGCTGGATACAGTAAACGGACAGAATCTTGGAAGCTGCTTGACTGCTGTCTTTTCTCAGACTAGTCTGAAAGGGAGTGCCCCCATTCATTCTGGATTGGTGGATCTGAAGTACAAAATATTGTCCAGGTAAGCAGTTACCTTGTATTGTTTTCTTATGTAGAACTCGACTCATTGAGAGAAACTTAAAATTCCTTTACTTCTTTTTCCAATATAATAGAGAAAGGAAAAAAATGTTAGATATTTATGTTTAGTGTTTATGTTTTGGTGTGGATTAGCTGGGTATTTGCTGGTCAAAACTTTGTTTCAGTGTAAGAAATGTAGTTATTTTTATTAAATAGGCCCAAAAGGTTTGTAGTCACAGCCTAACAGGAAATTCAGTTCAGTAAACAAGGGACTTTTTTTGAGGAATAAGTTGGAAAATAAGGGAGACAGATGATTATTTTGTATTATCTCATGATTTATAGTTATTACCTGGTCAAAATAATTTTTGTCTTTATTATGTAAAGTAGTGGTCTTTTATTCTTAAGACTCTTGGAGAGTCTTCTCTAATTAGCTACTGTTTACAGAGCAGCTACTAAGTACCAGCCACTACTGTAGGCTCTTTGCACGTTTTTCTTATTTAGATGGCCTGTGCTCCGTGTGTATTTTACAGACAATAAGATGAAGCTCTTGAGTTTAAGTAAGTACAGTAAGTACAGTGGCAGAGCCACTTCCAGCTAGTGAGTGGCAGAGCCAGGCTCTTAAGCTGGAGCCTGTATGTCTCCAAAGCTCTGGCTCTTTCCATCTGGCTACATTTGCTGAAGTTTGCACTTAACTTCAGGATTTTCATATTGTCTGTATACCGTTAGAGCAAGGTGTGGTTTTCTCCTGTGGGGTTCCACTTGGAGACCACCTGACGGGTCGCTGTTGGGTGTGATATTTTACTTACATCTGATGCTCTCTCTTCTTAATGAAAAGATTAGAAGATCTTTGGTCAGTTTATCAAGTGAACCTAAAGCTAACTTAGGAGAGGCTGTACGTTTAAATGTCAAAATGTGCTTTATACAGGGAAGTATCATTTGGTCTAGTGAACTCAAACCTGTATCTTCTCAGTTCGTCCTTAGTTTTCATTGGTTATTTAAATAGCTCGGTAGCTTATTATATAGACTAGTTTTGACCTGTGGTTTGTCAGTCTTACAAGTAAGACATTTTCAGGAAACTCATGACTTTTTCTGGTGTTTAAGCACTCCAGAGTACTCATTTCCTTTAATCTTAAAAAAATTCTTTATCATAGACTGACCCTATGGCTTTACGATCCTTCTTTTATTTTATTCCTTTATATTTGTTGATATTTCTTCTGGGTGAGCATTTTTCACGTTTCCACATGGAAAGTGAAGAGCTTTCAGGATGCTGATGCTGATAGTAAAAGCAGTAGCAGTTAACATTGGGCACTTACTCTGTATTGAGCACAGTTCTAAACACTGTGCACGTATAAACTCATTTTCATGGGAACCCGGTGAAGTCGGTACCCTTATTTCTACTTTGCATATGTGGAATCAGAAGGCTAGAGTACTTAAATAACATATTCAAGGCCACGTATCTAGTAAGCGCCAAAGATGAGATATGAATCCAGGCAGTTTGGCTTAGAGAATGTGCTTCTAATGTCTGTGCCTCAAGTTTGTGGAGTATCATCTAGTGATAAAAAGAGGGGTGGAAATCCTGAAGACTAAAATTGTGTATTCTGATTCCATGAAATCATTACAAAGGGAAAGGAAACAATTGTTGAGTATCTATTTTGTACCTTCTGTAGAAGATAGTCTAGCTCTAGGATTCTGTGTCAGTCATCCAAGACTGTCTACCAGGCTGTTTCCTGAGAGGACTCACAATAGGGTGAGTTTAAGGTTATCTTCCAGAACAGTGCTGTCCAGTTAGAACTCTCTGGATCGTGGAAATGTTCATTATCTGTGCTGTTCAATATGATAGCCACCAGCTGCATGTGACGCTCTGTAACTGAGGAACTGGATTTAAAATTTTAATTTAAATAGCCACAAATACAGTTTAGAACTTAACTTCAATCTTATGTCTGATTCTGGACTTAACTCTTAGAAATCTAATCTTGTCAGCTTGCTGAAAGCCAGTTCCTTATCCCATGGTTGGACTTACAAGACTGATATGTAAAATCAGAATTCCAGTTTATTAATTTATAATGATATGTGCATGTTGGTGTGATTAATGTAAACTTTTCTGATGGGTAGATTTGCTTATTAGGTCCTATTCAACATGCCAGTTTAAGTTTTTCAAATAAGAAACACTAGTTAGAAGGACCTGAAAACTCAAGCCAATCAAATGGTTTAGTTAGCATGGACTTGACCAGGGAAGTGATATATTTGCTGACCTGAGACTGAGATGACCTCATTCATCTTTTACTTTAAGGATGGATGATTTTTCTGTCTTCTTGCAGCTTCTGTGCTTGCTTTTACTTCCCATATCCTTTTCTGATTATGGCATTCATTTTAGGCATGTTAATACATTCAGCTTGAATGCAGTCTTGTCTTACAGATCTGGGAAGCTCTTTGTTTTCCTTAAGGCACTTCTATCACTGTTAGGATCCATTTTGTGTTCCTTTTTGTCTCTAAGAAGGCAGTTGAGTTTTCCTTGCTTCCCTGAGGCCTCTTTTTACTGAAATACACTTACTAGCTCATTTAATTTGGTCCTATAGTGTGGGGGTAGAATAGGAACACACTCATATAAAAACGCCTGACACATTCTCTTTGTATTGGTTCATGCTATTAAATGGTCTTGTTTTTAGCTCACTCTATCATTGTTTTGGGACTTGTTCTTGAGCCTTTTGTTCCTTAAGTAGAAAGAGTGGTGTAACCAAATTTGCATTTAAGAAGTTAACTTTTCAGGTGTCTGCAAGATGGATTGAAGTGACTCAAGGCAAGGGGTCTAGTTAGTTCAAGTGAGCAATGATTAGGTAAACCAAAGCATTGACAATGGGCATGGTAGAGGTGGGGTGGACTTAAAAGAGACGTAGATGGTAGGACCTACAGACTTGGGGGTTGGCTATAGGAGTAAAAGATGGATGTAACAGGAATTTTAGATTTTTGCTTTGGGCGCCAGAATGGATATTTGTTCTCTTTTTCAAGATAGGGAAGACTAGAAGAATAGACTGGAGAGTGTGGAGGGATGAGAAAGGAGTGAGTTCAGTTGTTGTTCAGTGAGTTGTTCAGTGGGTGAATCCTCTAAAAGGAGAAGTATCTAGTAAGAATATTGATTGGGAACTCACCAGAGAGAGCAGAGAAAGAAAGGTTTGGGGATTTTTATTTAGCCTCAAGTGGTGGCTAACTTTATTTAGTGGAATTAGAAGATTAATAAATGGGGAAACAAATAGATGGGGAAACAATGGAAACAGTGACAGACTTTATTTTTCTGGGCTCCAAAATCACTGCAGATGGTGACTGCAGCCATGAAACGAAAAGACGCTTGCTCCTTGGAAGAAAAGTTACGACCAACCTAGACAGCATATTAAAAAGCAGAGACATTACTTTGCCAACCAAGGTCCATCTAGTCAAAGCTTTGGTTTTTCTAGTAGCCATGGATGGATGTGAGAGTTGGACTGTGAAGAAAGCTGACTGTCAAAGAATTGATGCTTTTGAACTGTGGTATTGGAGAAGACTCTTGAAGAGTGTGGACTGTAAGCAGATCAAACCAGTCCATCCTAAAGGATATCAATCCTGAATATTCATTGGAAAAACTGATGCTGAAGCTCTAATACATTGGTCACCTGATGCAAAGACCTGACTCACTGGAAAAGACCCTGATGCTGGAAATGATTGAAGGTGGGAGAAGGGGATGGCATAGGATGAGATGGTTGGATCATATCACCGACTCAGTGGACGTGAGTTTGAGAAAGCTCTGGGAGTTGGTGATGGACAGGGAATCCTGGCGTACTGCAGTACACTGGGTTGCAAAGAATCGGACACGACTGAGCAACTGAACTGAACTGAAGATTAATAAGAGTAAATAAAGATTTGAGGAATCTATATCTGTGCCTGGAAATGCTAATATAAAGAAACGGGCTACAGCTCAGGTTATGATGTTGAACAAGAGGTGTTACTACTCTTTTTTCACACTGATCTGGGAATTCTGACAGCCTGTTCCCAGTCTTCACATTCGTCCCTTATGTTTGGATTGTGGTATTTTTTCCACTGTAATGATTTATTTCATTCAAAGAGATACAGTTTTTGAAATGTATTTTTAAAGAGCCATTTTGTCATTACACATCTTACCTGTGTGTTAGTCACTCAGTCGTGTCCGACTCTGCAACCCAGTGGGCTCCTCTGTCCATTCGTAGATTTGTCAAATTCATTTTTTACATCCAATGACAAAAACAAGGGGAAATTAACCTAAACAGTGAACGTTCTGGATTAAGTGTGAAATGGGAAATGGAAATTTGCTCTTCTCTCAACCTGTCTCAGTTCCTGAGTGCTTCTCATATGGCTGTGATAAGACACATTTCTAACATCACAGCAGGAGGCCTGAGTAGAAACCAGCTATTCAGCGTCTACTAGTCAGTCAGTCGAAGAAACAGCAAACTGTTCAAGTGCTTGTGTGAAAATTAGCTGTGTAGAAATAATTGAGATGATGTGTTGGTCCAGTGTGGCATATATTTAAGAGATTTTTAAGGCAGATTTTTTCTATGTGCTATTTTCATCTTATGCACAGACTTTAGACTGTAATTCTCAGGTGAGCTATAACTCCACTGTAATTAGGCTTTGATCATGAAAGCATGAAGATATGATGATTTCATCATAGCTACAATCAATAGTTATCAAAAAGCTTTTTTGAATATATCGTGTATGTCTGTGTTATAAGGTGCAAAAAAGAGTATTCAGTAAGAAGAAAAGTTTCCCATTCTCTTCAGTGTCAGCTTCTCCACCATCCCAAGGGAAAAAAAATGCAGGAAGGCAAGTGGTTGTCTGAGGAGGCTTTACAGATAGCCGTGGAAAGAAGAGATGGGAAAGGCAAGGGAGAAAGGGAAAGATATATCCAACTGAATGCAGAGTTCCAGAGACTAGCAAGGAGTGATAAGAAGGCCTTAGATGAACAGTGCAAAGAAATAGAGGAAAACAGTAGAATGGGAAAGACTTGCAATCTCTTCAAGGAAATTGGAGGTATCAAAGGAACATTTCGTGCAAGGATGGGCACAGTAAAGGACAGAAATGGTGAGGACCTAACAGCAGAAGAGATTGAGAAGAAATGGCAAGAATACACGGAAGAACTTTACAGAAAGGGTTTTAATGACCCGGATAACCATAACCAAAGGTGTGGTCACTCACCTAGAGCTGGACAACCTGTAATATGAGGTCAAGTAGGCCTTAGGAGGAGAAGGCAATGGCACCCCACTCCAGTACTCTTGCCTGGAAAATCCCATGGACGGAGGAGCCTGGTAGGCTGCAGTCCATGGGGTTGCTAAGAGTTGGACACGACTGAGAGACTTCACTTTCACTTTTTACTTTCATGCATTGGAGAAGGAAATGGCAACCCACTCCAATGTTCTTGCCTGGAGAATCCCGGGGACGGGGGAGCCTGGTGGGCTGCTGTCTGTGGGGTCGCACAGAGTCCACACGACTGAAGTGACTTAGCAGCAGGCCTTAGGAAGCATTGCTAGGAACAAAGCCAGTGGAGGTGATGGGATTCCAGCTGAGCTATTTAAAATCCTAAAGGGTAATGCTGAATATTTATTAGAAGGGCTGAAGCTGAAACTCCCAACACTTTGGCCACCTTATGGAAAGAGCTGACTCATTGGAAAAGACCTTGATGCTGGGAAAGACGGAAGGCAGAAGGAGAAGGGGCGGCAAAGGATGCCGGTTGGAGGGCATCACTGACTCAATGGACATGAATTTGGACAAACTCCTGAAGGTAGTGGAGGACAGATGTAACCGGTGTAATAGCATTACACTGTTTCTAAACTGGTTGCTTTTTAAATTGTTCTTTTATTTTTCTCATAGCTTCTTCTTATGAAGAATTTAATTTATATGAGAGTTGAGGAAAAAACAGTACAACAAACACTTGTATACTCTCTCCACCTAGGCTCAACAGTTACTAACATTTTGCCTTATTTGAATCACTTCTCTGCTCCCACCTTGGTCTTCCCTTCCCACCCTCTTCCCTTTTGTGTCCTCTCCCCAAGTAAGCACTCTTTTATGTTAAACAATTTGAAAGTACCTTGCAGACACTATACCTCACTCTAAATATTTCAGCATGTACCTTTTAAGAATAAAAATAACCTCTCCTCTCTGAAAGCCAACACGCACATAATACATGTACCATGTATATAGTATATATCTCCATATTACAACCAAATATTAAATATAGTCATATGCATTTTATACATAAAATAAAAACCACAAAAGCTATTTTTATCTGAGAAAATGAAAGTAATTCAATAATATAATATTCAGTTAAATTTTTCCACTTGTCCCAAGAATGTCTTTTCGAGCACACCTTCTTTAAAAAAACAAAAACCAGGTTCCAAGCAAAATAACCCCTTTGTATTTAGTTATGATGTCTTTTTAATTTCTTTTCATTTTAACAGTCTCTCTGCCCTTTTCTGTCTTCTGCGATTGACTTTCTTTTTTTTTTTTTTAAGTCCAGTTCAGTTGTCCTGTAGGATGTGCCACATTCTTCACTTGTTTGAACATTTCCTCATGGTGTTATTGAGCTTGCTTTTCTAGCTCCTGACTTCCTGTAAACGGGAAGTTATATGAGAGGCTTGATTGCAGCTCATTTAAACATTTTTGACAAGAGTGCTTCATCACAGGTGAAGTGTACTTTGGGTTGAGTCATGTCGGGAGGCACCTCAAATGACAAGTTATCCCATTATGAGCTGGGCTAAATTTGATGCTTTGTCTAAGGTGGCAGCATTCACATCTCTCCATTAAGGTACAGTTTTATCATCTGTTATTAGAAAGGACTCTATGGAATAATATTTCAGTACCTTGTAAATAACCTGTTACATTATAGCCTTTCACCCTGTGGTTTCAGCTTCCTGAGCCTGAAATCATTTATTACAATATAAATTACAAAATTTTGGCTTTCTGTCATTTCGTCTGTATTTATTAGCTAGCATTCACCGAGGCCGTCCCTGTTTCTCCTCCTCCCTTTTTGTGTATCACTGTACTCTTCATAGACGTTTATTTATTCAGTGTGTTAATGGTCAATTACAGTCTTTATGGGTGTTCACATTTGGCTAATAAGAGCCCCTCAGGGTAGCTCCTGCTTCCTTTTCAACGTGAGTCCATCAGTTTTGGTGTGCTCCTTGGTCTTCTGCTTTGCCTACATATCAAGAATCAACCATTTCTCCAAGAAGCTCTGGTTCCTTTTAGTGGAGAACGGTGTTTAGAAACCAAAATCAATACTATTGGGTTTTGTTGCTTCTAGATCTTTTCAATAGACAGAACTAAAATATGTATTTGAAAGAATCATGGGTTCATGTTAGTTCTGAATCAAAGTTAATATTACAGGGATATTTTTCTGAACCTGTTAGCCTTTTAATTTTCAGAATCCTAGGGATCATACTGTGTAATGGCCATCTAGTTGAAGTACTAATTGCCATGCATATAGGCAGATAAATAGCTCTATTCATTAATTATTAAGCACATAATCAACAGGTTCTGTTTGATCATGTAGGGAATACAGAACAGCATCAGGTGTATATCTTGTTTCTAGAATCTTGCAATCTTTTATGTTAAAAACTGTAGTACAATGTGAAAACTGCCAAGGATCATGAAAAGTGGATATACACTTTTGTGGAATACACTTTGTGTGGAAGCTAGAAAAAAAAGGAAATTCTATAAAGGACAATTTTAAAAGTTATCCTTTGAGGCCTGAGCAAAGTGGATGTGGATGTACTGGGTTGGAAGAGGGATTTCCTAGCAAAGGTGAGTGAGTGAACAGTCGTAGCTGGTGGGCTGTAGTGCGTGCTGTCTGTCAGGAGGTACGAGTAAGTGGTTGTGTGGACTCTTGTGGTGTCGTTTGTGTGAAGGAACTGAGGTAGATTGCAGATGCAAAGAGATTATAATCAGGTCTGGGGTTATCCTTTAGGTCAAAAGTTACAGACAAGTAGCCTGTAGATAGAGATCCACAGATGTAATTTATTTGATCCACATAGATTTTTAAAAATTGAGACATTTCTCATCAAAACACTGGTTTATCTGAAAACTGGAGCTGAGTCATGGCTGCTTTTTTGAGCCAAGGCTCGTCCTTTCCGGTTCACCACAGCTCCTGTAAGACTTTCTTTTGAACTTGTCCTCCCTGTAGGAAAGGAAGGATGAGAGAGTAGTGGGTGTAATGGGAGATGAGAGGTGACTTGAGTTTGAGCAAAATCCATGCTTTAGGAAGATCACTGTGGCAGTCAGCTTGGAGGATGCAGTGGAGCAGGGAGACCAATTAATAGACTGTTGTAATGTTTCAGGGAAGAACTCACAAGATAGTAACAGATGGTGCAGAGAGGAGGAAGTAAGACACTGTAAACGCAGAACGGGTAGAGGCTTTTGATATGAATTTCTGTCTATGTATTGAAAAGAATGTAAATCAGACTCTTAAAACATGAAGTCCAGTTTGTAAAAAGCTTTGTACACATAAATCAGTATCTGGAGGTTTCTGGAAGTTAGCCACGTATTTTTTAATGTATTGGTTAGTTTTGGAAGACAGTGGTAATAGTTTCATCCATGGTCTCTGTGTTTAGTTTTGCTGTATGCACAATAACATGCTTCACCAAAGCCTCTGATACGCCTTTATTCCTGAAAGTTGTTTGTAAACTTTAGGGAACTAAACTTCCAAGCGAAATATTGGTGATGCTGGAACTTCTTTTCAAATGCTGGCTGCTTGTATTTAGTTTTCTCCACAATCTCAGCAAGAATTTAATCAACAGGATAGTGAGTCAATAAGGGATTGCACCGTAGACTTAAAGTTGCACCTTTATTACAATCTTACATGCTGTTAATAAGTATTTGGGCGTCTCCCCTGTCTGGTTAGGGCGCGACTCTATCCAGTCCTGTTGGCAGTGGCACTGCCCCAGATACTTAGTGGCGCTGCCAGCTCAGATAACCTGAGGGAGGTGGGCACGAAGAGCATGGGCTTGAGGAGCCTGGGAGTGAGAGTGATGTACACCAGTGGGAACCACACCTGGGTACTGTGTAAAAGGCTTCCAGCTTCAGGGTTGAACAAAGATTGGTTACAGGGCAGCTGTATGTGTATGTGTGTGTGTATACACACACACACACACACGTGTGAGTATTTAACTTACAAAGAGTATAGAACACCAGTCTTAAGTGCACAGCTCAATGATTTTCTTTTTAACATAGGTATGTACTACATTGTGTAACCACTACCCAGATCAAGATAGAGAAGATGCTAGAGGCCCTTGAAATAAACCCTCCCAGATGTCTATTCTGGCCTTTTTTTTTTTTACTATTGTTTACTTATGGCTGTTTTTGGATTTTACATAGATCGAGTTATACAGAATGTATTAATACATACTCTTATATTTCTGCCCCCACCCCCATCATGTCTGTATCTGTGAAACTCCCCATTCTGTTGTATATAACAGGTTTCCCCCCTTGGTCCATTAATCCATTGTGTATATAGTTCATCTTTATTTTATTGTTGACACATTACTTGGCTTGTTTCCAATTTTTGGCTTTTATTATGAATAACATTTCTAAGGTGAACATAAGCACTTGGGTCTCTCAGTTATAAAATGCCCGGAGTGAAATTACTGGGTCAGAGGATAGGCATGTATTCCGTTTCAGTAGATCTGTGGAGCTGTTTCCCAAACCCTTCTGTCCATTTAGATGCCCTCTCTAACGTGGAGCACTCCAGATATCCCCTTGGCTTTGCCAGTCCTTTTCAGTTTAGCCATTCTGTTCAGTGTGTATGGATGTCTACATTGTAGTGTTGTTTTTTTTTTTAATCAACTTGCTGCTGCTACTGTTGCTGCTAAGTCGCTTCAGTCGTGTCCGACTCTGTGCGACCCCATAGATGGCAGCCCACCAGGCTCCCCCGTCCCTGGGATTCTCCAGGCAAGAACACTGGAGTGGGTTGCCATTTCCTTCTCCAATGCATGAAAGTGAAAAGTGAAAGTGAAGTCACTTAGTCGTGTCCGACCCTCAGTGACCCCATGGACTGCAGCCTTCCAGGCTCCTCTGTCCATGGCGTTTTCCAGGCAAGAGTACTGGAGTGGGGTGCCATTGCCTTCTCCGTTAATCTGTACTCATTTCAGGTACACTATTTGAGTTTTGAAAACTGTATACACTTACATAACTACTACCACAGTCAAGATAGAACATTTATACCCCCAAAGAATTTCCCTCATTGCCATTGTCTCCTCAGCAGCATCCTTGGCTGCAGGTCGCCTGCTTTCTGTAACTGTTGGTTACTTGTGTGTGTTTCAGAATTTCATATAGGTGAGACAGGTACAGCGTGCATATACTACATGTATTCTGACTGTGATTGGCTTATTTTGCCCAACATGTTTTTGGGATTCTTTCTTGTTATATCAGTTGTTTGTTCTTTTTCATTGCTTAGTATTGTTTCATTTTAAGAGTATACAACAGTTTTGTTTATCCATTCTCCTGCTGATGAATATTTGGGTTGTTTCCAGTCTTTGGCTGTTAGTAATAAAGCTTACATGAACATTTGTGTTCAAAGTTTTGTTTGGACATTTCTTTTCTCTTGGGTATACCTAAGAGTGGAATTGCTGGCATAGTGTAGATGTATGTTTAGTTTTTCAAGGAACTGCCAGATCTTTTCCTAAAGTGGCTGTGCATTCTTAGAGTTCCTCTGACAGTGTATCAGAATTCTAGTTGCTGTATATCCTCGTCAGCACTTGATACTGTCACTGAATTTTAGCCATGCTGATAGGTGAGAAATAGTATCTCATAGTGGTTTTAATTTACACTTGTGTGGTGACCCAAGGATGAAAGAGCAGATAAAACCAAGGAGGGTCTTGGAATGCAGAAATAGAAAAACCAGACCCTCGTCCTTCCCTACCCCAAGTTGTAACTTTTAATGGATTTCAGGCCCTCCTGACCAGTATACCTGTCTCCACTCCTACCCCATAGGGAGAAGGTATTTGCCTTACTCTTTCCTCCACCCAGTATATGTGCCTCATCCAATCAGCAAATGACCTGCAAGACCCCATCCCGCTCTTTGTACCCTGGGTATAAAAGTGGAGTAAGGACCCCTGTTCAGTGTCAGTTCTCCTTTGAGCTGGCCTGCTGTTCTAACAGCGTCTCCCACTCTAATAAACTTTATTTCCCTCTCATTCTGTCTCATGTCTGGAAATTCTTTTCCAGCCTGCTCCCAGACCACGACAGTTTGCTCAGTGACTAATGATGTTGAGCATTTTTTCACCTGCCTGTCAACCAGTTAGCTATTTTGTCTAGAGACATGCCTGTTCAAATCTTTTGACCCTTAAATAAAAATTGAGTTGTCTTTTTCTTATTGATTTGTGGGAGTTCTTTATAACAGCGTGGAAATGAGTTCTTTATCAGATACACATATTGCAGACACCTCTTGTTCTGTGGCTTTTCCAGTGTCTTTTGATGGGCAGAAGTTCTTAATACTGATGAAGCCTAATTATTTTTTTCTTTCGTAGTTGGGCTTCCATGGTGGCTCAGATGGTAAAGAATCTGCCTGCACTACAGGAGACTTGGGTTAGATCCCTGGGTTGAAAAGATCCCCTGGAGGAGGGTATGGCAACCCACTCCAGTATTCTTGCTTGGAGAATCCCCATGGACAGAGGAGCCTGGCAGGCTGCAGCCCATGGGGTTGCAAAGAGTCAGACCTGACTGAAGTGACTAAGCACAGTTAATCATTTTTTTCTTTCATTGTTACTGGTTTTTGTAACTATTCCTGTTTATGAAAATTTTGCCTGCTCTAAAGTCTTAAAGATATTGTGTCTTCTAGACTTGTAATGGTTTTACTATCTCAAAATGATTGTTTTCTGTGGTTGAGATAAAGATTCATTTTTACTTCCCATGGTTATCCAATTAGCCTAGTACCATTATTTACACATACATTACAAAACTATTGAAAAACTGTTGAATAAGAAGTCTATTTATTTTTACAGAAGTAATCCATATTTATTATAAGAAAGTTGAAAATAAAAATTATGTAAAATAAGAAATAAAAAGAATTAAAAGTTCCCCTTATAACTACTGTTAGTATTTGATATACTTCTTTGCCTTCATATACGTATTTTTTTCCTTCATATACATATTTGTATGTTTTGAAACATACAAACGTATGTTTCAAACATTTGTTTTTCACATTAAAATTAATTTGCAAACTGCCTTTAAAGCTCAACAATATTTGTGACATCTTTCAGAACCATCATGTATTTCTTTATAATTTGAAGGGGTGCCTAATATGCATGGATATTCAAGTGGATAACTAGTTAAACTACCATTTATTAGACATTTAAGTTATTTTTAATTTATAGCAACTTAAAACTGGTGCTCTTTCTTGTAGTTTAATCTTTGAACAAATCTGTGTTACCTTGGGGTAAGTTCTAAGAGGTGGAATTGTTGGGTCAAAGAGTGTACACATTTTTAAGAGCAAGTGCATTTTATACAGTCAAAAGTTTTACCCACTTTCTCCTGTTTATATGAACATGACATGTCACACCGACCATATTCTATGAAAGTGCTGTTTTCTTCATGTTTATGTTGTTTTAAGGTATTAATAATTGTTTAAAATCCCAATTTGGTTTAAAGAATTTAAAATTTTCTTTAATTACTAGTGATATTGCACATATTTTTCTTATGTTTATGGCTATTAGTTTCTTTGTGAAGAAAGAACTGTTGAGGTTGAGCTGTAGTTCTCTTCTGCTGATTCTCCATCCAGGTGCATTTGGGGAGTGGTGGAAGGAAGTCGCCAGGAGGAGCTTCTGAGTTTGTTGTGGCCAGGCCATTGCTGCTCTTTTGTGATTGAAATGGCCATTTTCATGGGAAGCCAGCTGCTGGAGCGTTTGCGTTACTCAGCACACTGTCTGCAGCTGGCTTATGCCAGGTCCCTGCTCTGGCTTGCCCTGGCTGCAGGTGCCTTTATGAAGCACTTCAGGACCTGTCATTCTGGCCTCACTGACAGCTTCAGGGACACTCGCTTCTACTAGCCTTTGCTGCTGTAGCTAGGAAGTAAGGTTCTGCTGGGAATTTCTTGCACTTTTCAGGTAGATTTTCTTTGTTTACATGCAGTAAACCCTATTTTCCAGTCCAGTTTTTCTCTGTTGAATGGAAATTCCTTGAAGCATCTTATATTTGTGGAGAGTACTATAGCTACGGTCCTGATACCATTGTCTTTTACTTGTATATTTCTTTGGTGATTTCAGCTGCATAGTCAGAAACTGCAGCCATGACATCCATTTTCCTCCTGCATCTTGTCTGTCTGCGCTCCTTTTCACTCTGTCTTTCCATGCTTCAGCCACAGTGATTTTCCCCCACCCCTTCCTCCAGAGCGCCAGGTTCTGTCTTGACCCAACAAGCGTTAACTTCTGTTATTTGTTATCAGGGATGCGTCATCCTTAATTCCTTTCTTGCCCATTTAACCTCTGCTAGTCTTTTAGAGCTGAGTTCAAGCATTATTTCTTCAGGGATTGTGTCTGGGCTCCCTATATACTCCTACGGGTTAGATTCCCTTTGTCATATTCCTATAGCACTCAGTTCTTTTTCTTCACAGCTGTTCACATAATTATAATTGATGAATGTATTGCATAATCCCCCACTAGACAGTCAGCTCCTTTATTAAGAAGGGATCTCTGTGGGGACAAGGATCATGTCTGTTACGTCATACAGTTCATACCATGTTCCCAGACTCTATCTAGCACATAGTGCGTACCGTACAACTAGTTGCCCCGTTGATTGAAGGAATAAATTTAGGAGGGCAAATGAGAATTACTATCTTGTATCAGAAGTTGATATGTACTTTTAAAATGAATACATTTACTCCATTTAATGCTTGGTGTTTTCTGTTTCAATATCATCTTAGTTTTAAGTGACTTGATTATGAAAATTAAGCTCTTGGCATCAGAAATTCCTTTCAGAAGATTAGAAAGCTTCCCTTCTTTCCCTCTCTGACTCTAAACCAGATTTTAAAACCTGTCATTGACTTCTAATCTATCCAGAAAGTCTTATTTCAGTAATACTTCAGCTGTCATTTTGAAGGATTTGCCAACTGCTATAAACTGCTAACCTTCCCCCCCCCGCCCCCCCACCGTTTCCTTGTGTGTGTGTGTGTGTGTGTGTGTGTGTGTGTGTGTGTGTGAGAGAGAGAGAGAGAGAAATTAATAGGATCATTCTTACTGAGAGTTGCTTCCTTAGGTCTGGTAATTTTAGTAAATGCTGCGTGTAATCTCCTCTAGGAAATTCATTTGATAATTGCCATTTTAATAATATGTTTCCCAACATATCCCACATTTTCTGACCCCAGGATTCCTCTCCTTTATTTTGGCTCAAAACTGATAGAACCCGAGGCTGTTCTTTACTATTTTTCTGTATTTCATCCTAACAGCTTTTATTCATCAAGGGTTTCCTTCACCCTGCCAAAGTAAAGAGGGAGGGAACTAACACTGGTTAAATGTCAGATTTACATCTACTGTATCTTTTAATCTTTTTTAATCACCATAACCTTGAAAGATAGACTTGCTTCCACATTTTAGCATATGAGGAAATGCAGTCTGGTGAAGGTAATTATTTTTTGTTTGAGGTCACGTAATGAGTGATTGTTTCTTTCTTGGACCTTCTTTGCTCTGTCCCTCTCTCCTCTCCCTTCCTGTCTGTGCAAAGCCTTGTGCTCTTTCTTAGATTCTGCACCTCTAGCTATCATCACCTTAGGTGAAGAGTGTTAGGTGGCAGCTTGGAACTCTAAAGAGCTCCAGAGACTCTGAGGCAACAGGGTTTCCAGGTTGTAGGTGGGCAGCTGCAGGTTATCAGTATTGGGGAGACTGAGCAGGAGAGGGGAAGCCTTGCCTGCCCTTGCCCAGATTGCCTTTGCAAGCCCTCATGCTTCCTTCCCTCCCTCATTCTGCACTTGACTCATTCTCCTCAATTCCAGTCTTTTCTGTTCTGTGGGAGTTCTAGATTGGCTTTTTATCAATAGGATATAGTTAACATTTATTTAGTATCTACTTTGGATGTAGCAGGTGCTGTATACCTTGGAACGGGTGGCTTGCTTAATGTCCTATTTTGTGAACCTGGGATCTTAACCTGCCTCTGTCTAGGCTTTTTTTTTAGCCTTACATTTACTTTTTTTTTTCCTAAGGAAAACCGAAGCAATTAAAATCTATGAAATCATGTTCGATGCGCTAGTTGTGTATTTTTACAATATGTATTTAAATTAAATGTGTTGCTATTAGAACATTAAAACACCTTTACATGTCGCCAGAAATCACCTTGAAGACTAAACCTTGGCAACACTGCTATAAAATACCCTTTTAACTTTATTCATTCGTCTCTCCATGAATAGTTCAGTATGTATCTGTTTTAAAGATACAGACTTAAAAACAAAAGACTGATAAAAACATGCACATACAGAGCACACAATTCCATTATTACACCTAAAATTAATAATCTTTAATATCAAATAGTCTTTATATTTCCTTGTCTCAAATAATTTTTAAATTGTCTTTATTTTTTAGAAGTGTTAGATTTGCAGAACAATTGAGCAGGTAGCGTCTTACATTAGTGTGGTTGTGAGCTGATCCTGATGCATTATTATTAACGATAGTCCATAGTGTATTCAGCTGTCCTTAGTTTTTAATTCATATGCTCCTTCTGCTCCCAGATTTCACTCAGGATCATACCTCACATTCAGTTGTCATGTGTTCTTAGGCTCCTCTTGGCTATGTCAGTTTCTCAGACTTCGATTTTGGTGATCTTGACAGTTTTTCCGGGACTGGTCAGGTATATCATATTGTCCTGTATTGAAATTTGTCTTATTTTTCTCATATATTTTTTTAGTAGTTTGTTTTTTCAGTTCTGGAGACAGACTTGGTTCACTCATTGTTTATAGTTAATAGTCTCTCAAATCTCTTTTAATCTATAAAAATTGCCTCTCGCATCTTTTTTCTTGCCACATATTTATTGAAGAAACTAGACTGGTCATTTGTTCTGTATAAGTTCCCCGGGTTTGGATTTTGCTAATTATGTTCTTAATAGGTCTACATAATTTTGTTCTTAAATTTCTTGTAAATTGGTAATCACATCCAGAGATTTGTAGGATTTTAGTATGCTTCTCTATCAATTAAAGTAAAACAACAATCAAAACTCATCCTCTGTTGTTCAGTGGCTCGATCGTGTTGACTCTGCAAGTTATATTTTTACAAGGGAAGAAATAGGTGAAAGTGTTAGTCACTGAGTCATGTCAGACTCTTTGTGACCCCGTGGATTGTAGCCTGCCAGGCTCCTCAGTATATGGAATTCTCTAGGCAAGAATGCTGGAGTGGGTAGCCATTCCCTTCTCCAGGAGATCTTCCCAACCCAGGGATCGAACCCAGTTCTCCTGCATTGCCACAAGGGAACCCATTTATGTAATTGGTGCTTGTATTTGATACTGCCAACCTCACTGCTTATTTGGAAGGAAGTGCCTGTAAAGAGGAGGGTTGAGTTTCTCAGTACTGGATTTCAGAGCTCCTTGGAAAATCAGGACACATTTTTTTCTCTTGTGCTTTCTTTCTGCATTCTTCTTAGTGTTCAGTTTATCCTGTAACTTTTTTTTTTTTTCTTTCTCTAGTATCTGTATTATAGCAGGAATGAGATATTCTTGGAACATTTCGTTTTGAATATTTTTAGTAGAATAAGACGGAGAAGGCAATGGCACCCCACTCCAGTACTTTTGCCTAGAAAATCCCACGGACGGAGGAGCCTGGTAGGGTGCAGTTCATGGGGTCGATAGAGTCGGACATGACTGAGCGACTTCACTTTCACTTTTCACTTTCATGCATTGGAGAAGGAAATGGCAACCCACTCCAGTGTTCTTGCCTGGAGAATCCCAGGGACGGCGGAGCCTGGTGGGCTGCCGTCTATGGGGTCGCACAGAGTCGGACATGACTGAAGCGACGCAGCAGCAGCAGTATAATAAGATGACTTCCTAGGAAAATAAATATAAATTGTAAGAATGTTTCATTGGCAGGGTATTCCTTATCTCTTAAGATCTTGACCATGTCAAATACCTTTTTGGCTTTTGCTGTTTAACTAAATATTTAAGGTTTGTTATGACTTTTTTTCTAGTTGAAAGTGGTAGAAAACTCAAGGCTGAGTTAAGCCAAAGCGAAGAATTTAAAATTTGAAAAATCCAGAGGTGGATGTGGATTCAGGTTTCTTTCCTAGAGAGAATATGGTCCCTCCTAGAACCAGCTCAGTACTCTGCTTTGTGGTAGGCTGAGGGCAGCTCTCGCTTTCTTCTCAAGTTCAGACTCAGAGGGGAAAGAGAGTTCTTGTGGCTTCCATAGAAGTCCCAGATTCAACTTAGAATATGTGCTTATTCCTGAATCAGTTACTGTGATTAGGTGATGTGGCCAAAAAACAAGTGTAAAATTACAACATTATTCTTCTCTAGCCTCTGAATCATATTTTTGCCCTGTGTGTAAACTTTCAGGACTTTACATATTAATTATTTGATAATTTAACAAATATTTATTGAATTCCTACTCTGTATAGGTGCTGTGAGGACCTGAAAGCATTACATTGTAAATTGGTAAATCATCTTACCAATTGGTCGTATTACTTTAATTGTTTTAGAAATATAACACCTAGTTTATTTGGAAATAAAGTACAATTTCAACAGGAAAATATATTACTTTAAGCGTTTCCCTGTGGTTTATAGACCAATTTTTGGTTTTTGGATTTGATTATTTTCAAAGTATAAGTGATATCACCTTTCAACCTTTTTTGCTCATATCCCAATCTTAGTGGCTCTTTCATTGTTTTTCTTTAGACTTAATTCATCGATTAAAAGAAATGTGGATCATGGGTTATTTGTTTGTTTTAAATGCAGCAAGAAATGCTCGTATGAGGTTTGTCTTCTGATCCTCCTCTCAATTCTATATTTTCTCAGTTAATGAAAAATTTATTATTATGGTGACATCTGTGTTCTGTTCGTTATAGAACATCTTGACCAACTGCATATAGCTGCGTCATGCGTGAAGTTAAAGCAGTGGCGCTGAACATGGTTTTTGACAAAGAAGTCCAGTATTTCTTAAATTGATATTGGGCCTTTAAATCATTACTTCCTTTGTGTAGGAACTTCCAGAGTCTTGTAGTCCACCTGTGTTCATCTCTACTTCTGCACAAAGAGTCTGTAAGGTGTACGTTAATCTTACCGCATCATGTGTTTTACAGCAATTACCTGCTTTTGAGACCGGGTGCTTTCAAGGGGCCGAGTACCAAAAGTATCTCATGAGACATTTAGAGGACCTGGGCTAGAATAACAGTTTAAGAAGATGAATAAAATGATCTCTATAAGGTCCCTTTCACCTCCAGAATTTAATGATATCTCTGACTTCAAGTGGTAAGAACTCCCCTTACCCAGTTGCCTGCAGGAAACAGACAACGTGAAGGGAATCAAAGACGTCCCTGCTCTACAGCAAGCAGCAGGAATCCTTACTAAGGCAGTCCTAGCCCCTGGCTGAAAGACACATTCATTTGTTCTTAGAGCCCAGTGGATTGTGAGGCACAGAACTTCATTCTTACTTGAAACCAAGGTCAGCTTAGGATATGAGAACACTGGGGACTATAGGAGAAAGTGGAGCAAGTGCAAAGTTTACTGTACATTTAAAGGTTGATAAACCTCTTTATGTGTATCAGCTTGGACAGCTTCTTTCATGCTGTTCATTTTGTTCTGAAGCAAAATGTTGGTTACAGTTGTTTTCTAAATCAGTCCGTGTGTGTATAAAACTTTAAACATGAGACTCTACCAACTTGGAATATGTATTTCTTTGGGATAGAGGATGGTTAGGTCTCTAAAAATAAGTATGTATTTGAGAAATGAGCAGTGTTTAGAAAGTATTGGAGGGGTTGTCTGTGGTGTAATGTTTGATTCCAAAAGGTTTCTTAGCAGGACCAACTTTCAATAGGTGTGATGAGATGGGAAGCGGTTTAGATAGTGGAAGCTTTGCAAGTCTTTGAAAGTGACTTTTAAAATACTGTTATAATAGGTGGAGTTTAAGTTTTAATACTCTTGAAAGCAGTGAAACTGTATTTCTTTAAAATATTTGATACTTTAGAAATTTAGCCCTCTTTCTCCCTTTAGTGAACTAGGAAATGAAACCGCTTTATTTCCAGAAATACTTTTGATACCAGAATATTTGGTTTTAAGAATTCTTGTGTTGTCTCTTGAAGCATTTAGTATATTGACATGTTCAGTAAACTTTTTGAATGAATAATCAGTTTAAAGTGAAAAAGTTAAAATAGAATTAACATATGATCTGACTATAATGAAGTCAGACCCTTTGAGAGTAGGTGCAAAAACATTCCTTAAGTCATGTTTCTGAAAGTGATACTTCTTCCTGGAAAGAATGAGATTGTTCATTATATCAGGGGGAATAATTTTCCACTTTCTTTGTGGTTTGTTTGGTTTTTGGCTGTGCCATGTGGCTTTTGGGATCTAGTTCCTAGACCAGAGATTGAACCTGTGCCCCCTGCAGTGGAATCGTGGAGTCCTAACCACTGGACTGCCAGGGAATTCCCTCTAACGTTCTTTTTAAAACACAGTAAACTTTGCACTCTCTCTTACATGAAAGTAGGGTAAGGATTTTGGCTCAGTACTAATATTATAGGGCAGTCAGATCTTGCTGTCTGGGTACTTCCATAAATTCTCTGATTACAGCTTTTTGGCTTCTGAGAGTTGATGGAAGGACAAGGAGGGGGAACACGAGCACCTGGGTCTGGAATGGTGGGGAAGGGGAGGCTGGTGCCCTGGTGCGTGTGGTAAGACCAGGTGCCTCTTGGTTCTCAGATGGTGACTACGAAACAAGGCGAGCTTTTAGTTATCTCACCTGGAAGTCCTCTCTGGTGTCATGAAGTTTGGATTATCAGATATTTAGAAGTTGTAGCAGGGAAGGCAATGGCACCCCACTCCAGTACTCTCGCCTGGAGAATCCCATGGATGGAGGAGCCTGGTAGGCTGCAGTCCATGGGGTCGAGAAGAGTCGGACAGGACTGAGCGACTTCACTTTCACTTTCATGCGCTGCAGAAGGAAATGGCAACCCACTCCAGTGTTCTTGCCTGGAGAATCCCAGGGACAGGAGCCTGGTGGGCTGCTGCTGTCTATGGGGTTGCACAGAGTCGGACACGACGGAAGCAACTTAGCAGCAGCAGAAGTTGTAGCCTTGTAAAACAGAGCACTGTTACTGAAGAGTTTTCTCTGGCTAGGTAGCCTCAGAGATTAGGGTTGTGTCTTTGTTACCTCAGAGTGTAACCAAACTCTGATAGCTAGCTTAACCCCACCTGTTCTTCACCTTCATTGGAGAAAGGGCTTGACCCAAGGGAAAAGTTGCTAGGACCAGAACCCTAAGTTAACAGTGTGGAAATGCTAGTTATTCTGGAGGAGAAAGGTATGAGAAGAGAAAGGTGGAGGAGAAAGGTGTGAGAAGCTTAAGTACTACATTGTCAGTTGTATATTGACTGCATCTGAAAAACTATGGCAGACAAAAAGAGTAAAATAAGAATCTCCTGTATTTAATCCTATGTTTTATATGTGTTGCTGCTGCTGCTGCTAAGTCGCTTCAGTTGTGTCCGACTCTGTGTGACCGCATAGACGGCAGCCCACTAGGCTCGTATGTCCCTGGGATTCTCCAGGCAAGAACACTGGAGTGGGGTGCCATTTCCTTCTCCAATGCATGAAAGTGAAAAGTGAAAGGGAAGTCGCTCAGTCGTGTCCGACTCTTCGTGACCCTATGGACTACAGCCTACCAGGCTCCTCCGTGCATGAAATTTTCCAGGCAAAAGTACTGGAGTGGGGTGCCATTGCCTTCTCCATATGTGTTATATGTTATCAAATAAAATAAGATCATAATGTAATGAAAGTCCTGATTTTGTAGTCTTTATTCACTTAAGATTTCTTAAACTTTTTCAATGTTTTATAACTTTCTTTTCATATATAACTTACTTCTAGGTCAATAAACATACTCTTATAAAAATGATTTTTATTTGGTGGATACATCATGTTCTGTCTTCTGGATGATGTGTAATTTATATAACCAGTCTATTGTCTGTTTTTAGGCATTCTTTCCTTTGCTCTTATGACAGAGATGTGGTGAACATTTTCTTAGCTGTATTTTTGGGCATATCTTTAGTTTTTCCTGTAGTGTAACTCCCCACATATGAAATTGCTGAATCAATGACGTGCATGTTTTCCAAGTCTTAAATGTGTATTGATAAGTTGCCACCGGGGAGTTATACAAATTACACTCCTGTAAGCAGTACAAATGAGTAACAAGTAGATAATATTTGAACATAAATCAGAGGAAATTGCTTCTTTAGGGAGTTTAATGTCCAGCAAAGGAAGTGGGGATTTTGGAGTCAGATAGTATTGCACGTCTGCTACTTTTGACCTCTGGCATGTGGTTTGATGTCTCTGCTCCTTAGTTTCTTCCTCTTTAAAACCAAAATACCAGTCTGGCCAGAGGTGGTGTGACAGTTAATGAGATCAAGGTAACTATACCTGTCTGGCACATAGTAGGTACTCTGAAAATACAAATTTGCATCTCCTTCCCAAATTATTCTTTTTTTGTAAATTTCATTTCCATTTAACATTTTTAAATTGGAAATGTTAGATTTATCGTTTAGTCGTCTGCCGTAGTCCTGAAAAATGTTCTTAATTGGAGCAAAGATGCTAACTGACAAGGCTCAGATGTACTTAATTTAACTGTCATTTGGTTCTCACCTGTCTCAGGTTTTGTGGATCTTGGATAAACCCCATTGGGATTGGGTTCAAACTCATCTGACCTGGAACTTGCTAGGGGAAATCTGTTCTTTCTTGGCAACTGAACCTCAGACTGGTCCTGGTACAACTGAGGACCCATGTGGCTATGCCGGAAATAGATTATTTTGTTACGTCCTGTTCTTGTCTTGCTGCTTAGAATAGCGATTCTGCTTCCCCCTCATACATCTAATCCTTCCTCTCTCCAGCTTCTGTAAGAGCTCTGAAAAACCCTGGTGACAGTTTTGAATTATGGGTGGTAGTTGTGAAGAGGACAACAGTGATTTTTTTTTTCCTTTGAAATTACTCGGAAATAAGCTGTTATCATTTTGCTGCTTACTGCTGTTTCTGAAAGTCACTAGGTAAAATGTTTTTCTGGCACTCAGCATTTTAACACATTTTAAACCACACGTATTTGAGACAGACTGAATTAAATCTTGGGAAGAGAACTTGTTTTTATTTAAATTGTCAAGTTACTACTTGTAACTTATAATAATTTACATTATTCATTATATAATTAAACAAAAAGCATTACTTAAAATTATACAATGTAGTTTTAAAATATTATAAGTACTAGATGTTCATTGGAGAAAAAGTTAGAAAATAGGCATGAATAGAAGCTATAAAAGAAAATTTACCCTTCATCTCCCTACCAAAGAAAACTGTGAAGATCCATTTTAGTTTTGGGTTCTGATATCTTAACTTTAGGGGCTTCCCTGGTGACTCAGATAAAGAATCCACATGCTAATGCAGGAAATGAGGGTTCGATCACTGGGTTAGGAAGATTCCCTGAAGGAGGAAATGGCAACCCACTCTAGTATTGTTGCCTGGGAAATCCCATGGACAGAGGAACCTGGCAGGCTACAGTCCACAGGGTTGCAAAGAGTCAGACACGACTCAGCGACTAAACAGCATCTTACTTTAGATAGTTGAGTGTGTGTGTGCGTGCATGCATGCGTGCGTGCGTGCGTGCGCGTCCACAATGTCACTCAGTTGTGGCCGACTCTTTGTGACCACATGGACTGATGAGGATTGTCTGGACGTTAAAAGTGTTTGTTTTAATAGTAGAATTTAAGGAAAGTTTGAGCTCTGGCTTTGAATTCTGATTCCAGGATAAGTTGGTTGGGTTTGAATCTCTAAAACTTGGCAGAAAGTAAATTTCAGTTTTCCACATTCTTATCCCTTTTTCTTTTCTCATTTCATTGCCCCCTTCTCCCCATGCCCTTTTCTTCCTTTAACGTATATCCCAGCGTGAAAAATACCGTATGTTGTATTATCTATAAATATGTGGTTCTACAGTACAGTTGCTAAGAGTTAAAGCATTAACATTCTTGGTTATATGTCACATGGTTACTGTCAAATTCTGTTATAATAAAATACACTATAAGGAGAAGAAAGCCTTTCACATATTGAGGCTTGGACCTCAATATTATGAATACTAGGTGTTCGTCAGAGAAAAACTAGAACTAGGTGGTCATTAGAAGATATGGATAAATAGAAATTATAAAAGAAAAATTATAAGTGTTCAGTTCTTTAAAATGCTTTGGAAGATACCTTTGAACTATGAATTAACATTTATCCTCTGACCTGATTATTATGATTCTTGGTTTTAAAAACAGTATAATTACTTGGTGAGAGTTTGCTATTTCTTATAGATTGCCATCAAACATTATAATACAGAGCAGAAGTCTGTGTTGTAGGCTCTTAAAAGCTCTGTGGCCTTATTTTCATTACAACTACTATAGCTTCTTGGAAAGCAACAGTCTGAGAATTCAGACGATAGGATAGTTCCTAACTTGGATGAATTTTAATTCTTGCTTCATTTGTTTGGCGTTGAGGACCGCCTCCGTCAGAAACTGAATGTGCGCTCTGTAGCTTTCACACCCAGGTTTAGGGAGCCGGAGTTACATAATCTGTCTGAGCCCACTTTCTGTATCATTCTTCAGGACAAATTCCCACTCCTGGATAGACATTTCAGTGGAGAGTGTGTTATCACCACGTGATTACCGTGAAATAGATCTTTGCTCCCACTCCTTTATTCTACTGTTTCATTACCTGTTTTATATTTTCATTACTCTGTTTTATATTCAGTTGGTAGGGTATGGTGGGAGTTCTACTGGAAAAAAATTGACTTGAGGCAAGTATTTCTGAAGGTAAGTATTTGCCCTTGAGTCTACTCTTTGTAGCTTAGCTGAAAGAAATTTGCATTAGTTGTAAAATAAAAATAAGAGACTGCCCTTAGGCTCTCTAATAGACCTATCTTTCTTCTCTTCAACACTCTTCACTCCAGCTGCTAACGGTCACTTCTCTGATTAAAAGTTTATTAGTTGTCTTATCATTGTCTCTAGCAATGGTTTCAATATTAAAAGTTTTTGATGTCTCATTTGAAGGAATTACATGATTTTAAGCTGTTATTTCATAATATTTATAAAAACATATGGCTTTTATGCTGTTTACTTCATATCTTTTATCATTCAGTTCAGTTCAGTCCCTTAGTCATCTCTAACTCTTTGCGACCCCATGGACTGCAGCATGCTAGGCTTCCCTGTCCATCACCAACTCCCAGAGCTTACTCAAACTCATGTCCATCAAGTCGTCAGTGATGCCATCCAACCATCTCATCCTCTGTCATCCCCTTCTCCACCTGCCTTCAGGCTTTCCTAGCATCAGGGTCTTTTCCAGTGAGTCAGTTCTTCGCATCAAGTGGCCATAGTGTTGGAGTTACACCTTCAGCATCAGTCCTTCCAATGAATATTCAAGGCTCATTTCCTTTAGGATTGACTGGTTGGATCTCCTTGCCGTCCAAGAGACTCGAGAGTCTTCTCCAACACCACACTTCAAAAGCATCAATTCTTTGGTGCTCATCTTTCTTTATAGCCCAACTCTCACATCCATACATGACTACTGGAAAAACCACAGCTTTAACTATACAGATCTTTGTTGGCAGAGTAATGTCTCTGCTTTTTAATAGTTGGTCATAGCTTTTCTTCTAAGGAGTAAGCGTCTTTTAATATCATGGCTGCAGTCACCATCTGCAGTGATTTTGGGGCCCAAAAAAATAAAGTCTGTCACTGTTTCCATCGTTTCCCCATCTATTTACCATGAAGTGATGGGACGGAATGTCATGATCTTAGTTTTCTGAATGTTGAGTTTTAAGCCAACTTTTTCACTCTCCTCTTTCACTTTCATCAAGAGGCTCTTTAGTTCTTCTTCTCTTTCTGCCATAAGGGTGATGTCATCTGCATATCTGAGGTTCTTGATATTTCTCCTGGCAATCTTGATTCCAGCTTGTGCTTCATCCAGCCCGGCATTTCGCATGATGTACTCTGCATAGAAGTTAAATAAGCAGGGTGACAATATACAGCCTTGATGTACTCCTTTTCCTATTTGGAACCAGTCTGTTGTCACATGTCCAGTTCTAAATGTTGCTTCCTGACCTGCATACAGATTTCGCAGGAGGCAGTCAGGTGATCTGGTATTCCCATCTCTTGAAGAATTTTCCACAGTTTATTGTGATCCACACAGTCAAAGACTTTGGTGAAGTCAGTAAAGTAGATATTTTTCTGGAAGTCTCTTGCTTTATTGATGATCCAGCGGATGTTGGCAATTTGATCTCTGGTTCCTCTGCCTTTTCTAAATCCAGCTTGAACATCTGCAAGTTCACGGTTCATGTACCATTGAAGCCTGGCTTGGAGAACTTTGAACATTACTTTGCTAGCGTGTGAGATGAGTGCAATTGTGTGGTAGTTTGAGCATTCTTTGGCATTGCCTTTCTCTGGGATTGGAATGAAAACTGCCCTTTTCCAGTCCTGTGGCCACTGCTGAGTTTTCCAAATTTGCTGGCATATTGAGTGTAGCACTTTCACAGCATCATCTTTCAGGATTTGAAATAGCTCAACTGGAATTCCATCACCTCCACTAGCTTTGTTTGTAGTGATGCTTCCTAAGGCCCAGTTGATTCCAGGATCGTATTCCAGGATGTCTGGCTCTAGGTGAGTGATCACACCATTGTGATTATCTTAGTCATGAAGATCTTTTTGTATAGTTTTTCTATGTATTCTTGCCACCGCTTCTTAATATTTTCTGCTTCTGTTAGGTCCATACCATTTCTGTCCTTTATTGGGCCCATCTTTGCATGAAATGTTCCCTTGGTATCTCTAATTTTCTTGAAGAGATCTCTAGTCTTTCCCATTCTATTATTTCCCTCTATTTCTTTGCATTGATCACTGAGAAAGGAAGGCTTTCTTATCTTTCCTTGCTATTCTTTGGATCTCTGCATTCAAATGGATATATCTTTATCTCTGGGTTTCCTATATTTATCATTGGGTTACTCTTGAGCAGGCTTCTTTGCTCTCTTGTCTTGCATGTGGAAAATGTTCCCCACATGGTCTAGAAAACAGCATCTTTCTTTGATGCTTGCTTGAATTAGCTTGGTATTGATTTGATATTTGATATTATACTTTATCTCCTACCTTTTAGCCTAAGAACCTCACCCAACCCTTGCCAGTGTGTTGCATGACCTGCTTCTATTCCCGTGACACATATTGTTGAAGCAGTATATACTGAGTTGCAGGAAATTAAAATCTTTGCATGCTCAGTCATGTCCACCTCTTTGTGACTCTATGGACTGTAACCCTCTGGGCTCCTCTGTCCATGGGATTTTCCAGGTAAGAATACTGGAGTGGGTGGGTTACCATTCTCTTCTCTAGGGGATCTTCCCCACCCGGAGACAGAACTCTTGTATCCTTCATCTCCTTCACTGGCAGGCGAATTCTTTACCACTGAGTCATTGTTAATTTAATAAAAAAAAAATTGGACCATTTTTTTTGGTCCTGGGAAGGATTGGCTGTTAACTGGTGAGCTGTCACACATAGTGTAAGAGCTGTTGTCCTACAGGATGAAGTCTCAAGTTCGATAGAAAGGTATGGGGAGAGCTCTGTGATTTGGCCCCTCTCTATCTCTCTAAGCTTTCTTTAGCTCACACTTAGAAACTTCCATTTGAGCTATTTCAAATCCTGAAAGATGATGCTGTGAAAGTGCTGCACTCAGTATGCCAGCAAATTGGGAAAACTCAGCAGTGGCCACAGGACTGGAAAAGGGCAGTTTTCATTCCAATCCCAGAGAAAGGCAATGCCAAAGAATGCTCAAACTACCACACAATTGCACTCATCTCACACGCTAGTAAAGTAATGCTCAAAATTCTCCAAGCCAGTCTTCAGCAGTACGTGAACCGTAAACTTCCAGATGTTCAAGCTGGTTTTAGAAAAGGCAGAGGAACCAGAGATCAAATTGCCGACATCTGCTGGATCATCGAAAAAGCAAGAGAGTACCAGAAAAACATCTACTTCTGCTTTATTGACTATGCCAAAGCCTTTAACTGTGTGGATCACAATAAACTGTGGAAAATTCTGAAAGAGATGGGAATACCAGACCACCTGACCTGCCTCTTGAGAAATCTGTATGCAGGTCAGGAAGCAACAGTTAGAACTGGACATGTGACAACAGACTGGTTCCAAATAGGAAAAGGAGTAGGTCAAGGCTGTATAATGTCACCCTGCTTATTTAACTTCTATGCAGAGTACATCATGAGAAACAGTGGGCTGAAAGAGTCACAAGCTGGAATCAAGATTGCTGGGAGAAATATGAAGAACCTCAGATATGCAGATGACATCACCCTTATGGCAGAAAGTCAAGAGGAACTAAATAGCCTCTTGGTGAAAGTGAAAGAGGAGAGTGAAAAAGTTGGCTTAAAGCTCAACATTCAGAAGACAAAGATCATGGCATCTGGTCCCATCACTTCATGGGAAATAGATGGGGAAACAGTGGAGACAGTGTCAGACTTTATTTTTTTGGGCTCCAAAATCACTGTGGATGGTGACTGCAGCCATGAAATTAAAAGACGCTTGCTCCTTGGAAGAAAAGTTATCACCAACCTAGATAGCATATTGAAAAGCAGAGACATTACTTTGCCAACAAAGGTCTGTCTCGTCAAGGCTATGGTTTTTCCAGTGGTCATGTATGGATGTGAGAATTGGACTGTGAAGAAAGCTGAGTGCCGAAGAATTGATGCTTTTGAACTGTGGTGTTGAAGAAGACTCCTGAGAGTCCCTTGGACTGCAAGGAGACCCAACCAGTCCATTGTAAAGGAGTTCAGTCCTGGGTGTTCTTTGCAATGAATGATGCTAAAGCTGAAACTCCAGTACTTTGGCCACCTCAGGCGAAGAGTTGACTCATTGGAGAAGACTCTGATGCTGGGAGGGATTGGGGGCAGGAGGAGAAGGGAACGACAGAACATGAGATGGCTGGATGGCATCACTGACTCGATGGACATGAGTTTGAGTGAACTCTGGGAGTTGGTGATGGACAGGGAGGCCTGGCGTGCTGCGATTCATGGGGTCGCAAAGAGTCGAACACGACTGAGCGACTGAACTGAACTAGAAACTTTAGGCGTGCTAGATTAATTCCAGTTCCTTGCATAGGACTGTCATTTCTTATTCGGCTTTGCTTATGTTATTCATTCTGCCTGGAATATCTCTTTCTCTCTTTTTTTCCCTTGGCAGCTTCCTACTCATCCATTATGGTTAGTTCAGGCATCTTCCTGCTTTGAGTGTGTTAAGACTGTGTGTATGTGTGCGTGTGTGTGTGTTGTATTTACATGGCATATTCTCAAAGTTCCCTTCTATGAGTTCCCAGAGGCGAGAGAAGGTCTTAGTTGTGTTTCTGTCTGCAGATATAAATTCAGATAAGTTTTTTGTTGAATGGAGTAGAATTTAAGCACCTCAACTCAGTTATCTCAAGCGTGATGATAGGAGGCAGAAGAGGTGGGTAATGGTTCTGTGGAAAGTAGTTTAAAGAAAAAAATTGGAGAGATTTATGGAAAACCTAAATCAGATTTATGGAAAATCTAAATCAGAGTGACATCAGAGAGACAATTAACATAAAATACCCCTTTGAGTAGCTTGTGAAAGAATTGCCTCTTTGAGAAGGAATCAGGGCAAGATATTCAAAAACTATTCCATCTAGACACAGACCAAAGTTAGCTTTTGTGAGTTCCTCTAAAAGCCGGCCAATCAGAGGCGAGGTGCCTGCAGCCACTTTCCCTTTTGATTTGTGGTTCCTATGGCAATAGGAAGAGAGCCTAGGACATTTTTCTCCTACCTCTGTTAATAACTTTGCTTTTGAAAAATGCCAAAAGCTATTATTCTTTTTGTCCTTTCAGAATTACAGTGTCTCTCAGCATGGTGGCCCTGATTTTGGTTTTTGATTATACAGTGTGTGTGACAAAATTAATAAACACTGTCAGTTTCCTTGATTAATGTTCTTTTCTTTGGCTATACAACATATAAATATAAGTCAATCTAATTGGTTATTTGCTCTTACTGTTAGAACCCCGTTTGAATTAGTTCCTGTTCTTTGTGGACAACCCTAAATTAGAGTATTGGTTGCTAAATGTGAACATTAAAACGAACATTTCTTAGGGATTTTGTACCCCTTAAGCATCTTCATTGTGATCCCAGTGTGCTTCTCTTGAGCTCCAGGCTGAAGTCTCAGGAGGAAAGAGGCTTAGTTTGTATTGTTGTTAGCTTAATAAGTAGGTCAATAAGTGTTTCTTAAAATTGATAAATACCCATGGTACCAGGATAAGTACCATGGTACTCATATTTTAACAATGAGGTAGTGTTCCAAAAGTTTAAAGATATGACCACTGTTAGCGTTTTAAAAAAAGAAAGAGAGCGCGACAATGGTGTGCGTTGTGCCTCTGTGGAGCTCAAAGGAAGAGACCTTTGCACTATTCAGTAAAAGAACGATAGACAATAAGTTACTCCACAGTAGTCAACATGGGTCTTCACCCAGGTCCCTAGATTTAGAATCAGCAGCTTCAAGAATCAATTACTGCTTGTGGTCAAAGCTGCATTTTAATGCTCTTAGGTTGATAAATATGGAACTTTTATGTTTAGCCATGCTTTACAAATAGATCAATGTCCTCTTGGACTGTTAGCCCTAAGAGTAGCCTTATTTAGACTAGCAGGCATAGGCATCTTCATAAAAAGATGGATGTATTTCCTAGAGTGGCATTTTCTGTTGAGTAAAAACTATTTTTCAGCGCTGTGGTTGGTTATTTAGCTCCAAGGTAATTGACTGTGAAAGTAGAGCAGTTCTAATATGTGTTATAAACACTGGCATCACTCTCTTTACCCCAGAATATCTTCCATCGGTGTTACAAAGATAAGTTCTTAGAAACTGGACTGTCTTTAAAAGTCTTTTTCTGAATATACAAGTTCAATGTCAAACTTTAAAAATACCTGTAATAAATATTTAATATTTTGAAATTAGGTTCTCAGGTTTATTTTATGTTGTTTTCCATATTTTTATAAGTATTAATTAGATCATTAGATGATTAGGAAACTGCTCACTACTTTTCTTCTTTGGGCTTTATTTAGTTTCTTTACTTCTGAAGTCGTGGGGGGGTGGTTTGAACTAATTGGTCCAGTTCTCATAATCTAAATCTCACAGACTCTAAATTCTTTGATTTAGTGAATGTGAAAATTGGTCTCTCTTTTTTTTTAAGTTTTGGATCTCAGGTTATTAGCAGAACCTAATCAGAATACATTACCTACCTTATGCCTTCATGGTGTTTACCCTTTGAGGTAAATACATACTGAACTCTGCAACAGGAACCTGTTTTTACTGAATCAATGAAAATTGATTTGCAGATGAGTTTTGGTGTTAATTGGTATTAGTTGCTGAATACAGGTGTAATCCTTGAAGTCTGTTCTCAGGTATAAGTGATTCTGTGATTTGGATAACTACAGAGATTCCAAAAAGGGAACTTAAATTGAACTATGAGGATGTTGGACATTTAAATTAAATAATATATGCAATCCACATATATATACACATGTAGTGTGCTTGGGCATTTTCTCTGCCCTAAATGTTTCGCTAGGTATCTCTGGATAGTTTGTTGTAGTGGAAAGAAAACATGTTTGCTGAGAGTCAGACGGGATTAACCTCTTGTCCTAGTTCTGCCATCAATTAGCCCTTGTTTCCTTGCACTTTCAATAAGTTGCTGTTTAAGCAGATCAAGCTCTGCTTTCCTGATCTTTGGTTTCCTCATCTGTAAAATGGAATCATACTTGTCTTACAAGGGTTATTGTGAGGGTTTACTATGTCGTCTGTCTGGCATATAACAAGAGCTTGATAAATGGCAGCTATTGTCATTATATTATCCAAACATTTGTTCAACATCTTTTATGGCCCTCTTTGAAAGTGTTGGGGTGATGACATATGTATGCCTTGAGTATCAGCGATATAATTCTACCATATTGGCTATGGGAAGCTTTGAAAAGGAAGCATACTATTGGAAATACATGGTGTTTTCTTCATTACCAAAAACCTGCTTAGTTTTTTATTCCATTGAATCCACTGGTTTCGTATTCTTTAAATGCCTTTTCCAAATAATCTCAATACTCCATTACATTATTGGTGGGATTTAACTAGAAAGTACAGATGGCGGATAGGAAGGAGCCCAGGCTTACCTGAGTTCAAGCATAGTGCCCTTTGTTTATATTGTAGTTGGGGTAACCATAGAATTTACCTCCCAAACCAGAACACTTTTGAGAGTGAAAGTTATGCTGAGACCAATGTAAACTTGGACTGTCCCAGGAAAGTGGGTATATTTAACCATCCTAATTATAGCTAGAATAAACAAGTTTATGAGGTTGGGTCTGAGACTTCTGGAGGATTTTGGTTGAACCCAAACACCCAGCTTCAGTTTTGTTTTTTTTTTGATTCTTCATTTTGCCAGAGTAAATTAATTGACCTTAGGTTTGAAAAAGTACTTATTGAGTACCACAAATAATCTAACGGTTTAAAAATACTAGCTGTATTGTATTTGTTTATATTTTACTTTTTTACTTAATTCCCTTAAAACCAGCAAGCTCTTCAAGAATAATGGGAATGGGTAAATGAAATAAGCTTTTAATACTTACTTGTGTTAAATGAATATTGTAAGCAAAGTCCAAAATGAAAGTCATGATTATTCTAAAGTTTTTTTTTTTTTTTTTTTGCCTTTGCGAAGGCAGAGATCTGGGTGACACTCAAAATCAGATGTGTTTTTATCAGCTCTTTTGTCTCCTTTATCTATCAATCTGTCGCTCATCTTTCTTGCTCTTTTTGCCTTGTGTCTCTAGGTGCCCTGTGATTTTATCTAGGGAAGTGCAGAAACTGCCCAGATGATCAAGTTTCAGGTGATCAAAGCTTTTATAATAGAGGCATCATAGTCTTGTGGAATGAATGTGGGTTTTAATAGCAGCAACCAAAGTTTGAAATTCTGACTTTCCCCTCTTTTGCTGTCTTTGTGCAAATGACTTACCTTTGAACCTCAGTTTCTTGACACTGTGGTGTGGTAATTAGAGAACACATTTAAAGTGCCGGCCCCATAGTAGGTAATGTAATGATGGCAATTGTAATTATACAACATAGACCAAAAACCATTGAGGCTTCCCTGGTGGCTCAGATGGTAAAGAATCTGCCTGCAGTGCTGGAGGGTTCAATCCCTGGGTTGGGAAGATCCCCTGGAGGAGGGCATGGCAACCCACTCCAGTATTCTTGCCTAGAGAATTCCATGGACAAAGGAGCCTGGCGGGCTACAGTCCATGGGGTCACAAAGAGCTGGACACAACAGAGCTACTAAGCACATGATGTTAGAGTCACAGTCTCACCACTAATCTTGTTTTGCCCTCAGACTTTACAGTTCCCTTTAATGGGTTTCCACTGAAACATCTTTCTCTCCCTCTTGATTCTGCTCACTGTACCCTGAGGAGTTAGTGGTTGGCAGCAGAAACCTCCTTTCCGTAGGACAGAAAGTGGGCCCTCTCCCAGGTTTCCGTAAGTTTTGCTGGACTACCACCCCTGACCTCCAGGCTGCCATGGGTGCACCCCCTGCCCGACTAACATTCAAGTTGCCTGTGTGAAGGAGTGATTTGTTGCGGCCTCTAACTGCTTCTTCTCTTCCTTCCTTTTTGTCATCCTGCAGTGTTCTGTGCCAAGGTCTTTGTGGCTAGGCTGCGCCAACCTGGTAGAGAGCATGTGCGCACTGAGTTGCCTGCAGAGCATGCCCAGTGTCAGATGTCTCCAGGTGCCTCTCTTCTTTCTTGTTGTAAATGTGTTTTTTACGTATACCATGAACATTTGTTGAAACTTGCAGTAGTGTGTTTAATCCAATGTTAAGTCTGCTAAATGTTCTGTGTAACCCTCTGCTTTCCTCCAGCCTGGGTGCCCTACGTGGAGGAGTTCATACCTAGAGGGGCCCTTCTGAGCAAATGGGTCTTTGGCTGGGCCCTATTCTGCTCCTCTTTTTCCGCTCCTGCTTTTTATCCTCCCAACCCCTACCTTGAATCTGTGATTCTCATGTTTAATAGTTGTGCATGTACCCCCAAAACCTTGACATTTTCCATTTGGCTACCTTTAACAGTTCTTTCTTGAGTTGGGAGGGTTTCATAATTAAAGTGGTGATTTTTCTATTTTGAAACTCATCCTTTTGGCTTGCTTTCTCTCCCTCCTTCCATAAAGGAGTGGAGAGGGAATCACTAACAGTATAAAGCCTCAAATTGAAGTTTATAAAGATCACAGCTTTATGCTGGCAATAACTGTCAGTTTGGGCCACCTCCCAAAGACCAGAGCTGACACCTGTCCTTAGGGTCCACCCAGTTTTCCAGGCCGAGGCTGGCAGAGAATTCCACAGATAAAAGTAAAACTCTTTGGGGGTGTGGGAGGGGTTGCTCCGATAAAAGCTATTAGCAGGAGTGCAGCTGGGCTAACCTCATATGTTGGGATGGATTCTAAGAGAGTCAAGGCGGAAAACATTGTGACTTTATTGGGAAAGCTCTGTTTAGAGAAAGCATGTGTTTAATTTAGTATGGTTTCAGTAGCAGTATTCAGTTTTCATCACTGTATATTCCAGACAGTTTGATATATCTTTAAAAAGCAGTATTGAATTCCTGGCATCCTGTTGAGACTGCCCTGTTTTAGGAAAACACTGTAGAATCAAGAAATGATTTAGAGGGATCTTACTGATGGAATGAGTTTACTTTACTGTTCTCAAGGTAATCTCTCTATTCATGTTTACAGTCTTTAAATGGAGTTGGGGAGCCAGAAAGGGGGAAAATTTCCTTCATATTGGGATTGTGAACATTCTGAGCTGCGCTAGTGTGGTTATTGATTCAGATTGCTTTCTTTAGAAAACAGTTAACTTGAGAGTGAAGTCAATATAAGATCCAGTTGTCTTAGAGTCTATATGAAAAGTTGAGTTAGGACTCTTAGGGTCCAGGGATTGGGTGTTTCAGTAATGCGCCAGTGTAATGCATATTTACTCTTGGAAAAGCAGCTTCTCTGCATGTGATATAACTTTAACAAAAATGTTTTTGAAATAGCAGACTGAGATTATTGCATGTGCTCTCCTTGGTGCTAAATAACGGATATTTGCATTATAGTAATAGTGTGTACATCTTTGTCTTCTATTTTTCTGAAAATGCTTACTTGAATGTTATAGTTGCTTTTTAGTGGATTGATCCAGTTTCTATCCAGAAATTTAAGCAGGCGAAGAATTGTAGTTGTTAATGACATCTGGAAGTGCAGATTATTTTTATTGCATTTAGTTAAAAGTAATTGACCAACGGAAGGCCTTATTCAGTATATTTTAGTAGCAGTATTGTGAATTCTCTGGAGTTGGGGTGAGTGGGAGGGAGCAAATAGGGTTTCTACCTTGAAAATGGAAACCCAGATAAGTTACTTCTTTGACTCATCTCTCCCAGTGAAAATCATTTAAGAGAAAAAATATAAACGTTGCCTTGAATAGACCTTAAAATAAGGTGAAATATTGAGTGATATTCACTGAAATGTTAATGGAACAAATAGTATCTTCAGAGGTGCATTGGGGAATTTTGTTTACTTAGATTTTTATTTTCTTTAGTTTATGGAAGAATATGCAGCACAGTAAAGTGAAATATGCACTCAGCTGATTGGAGTTAGATCATTCTATTTTGTTCCATTTGTGAAAGGAAAGTAAACATATATAAATGAACTTCAAAGACTTTCCTTCTGTCAGTTCTTTGGTTTTATATATTATTTTAATTGTCTACCTCCAGTATCCAAAACAAATACTAAAAGTTAGTGACTTAATTTGAATAGGGGCTTTTTCAAAGAATGCCTATTGCTTATAAGCTACATCTTATTTTTGTCACAAAGATGACTTCTGCATTCACATTCTCAGCAAGCCCATTTTAAGAAGGCCTTAGAAAAGCAGGAACAGGCTACCTGAAGAGCCTGGTTGACTATGCTAGAGCTCTGGAATTGCATGAAAGGGCCCCCTTAAAATGACCACGTGCACCAGGGAACAGTTGCAACTTCAGCCAACTAGCCTATCTATTGGCTGATTTATCATACCATTTGAAAAGCAGGAGTAAAGTTAGTACTGTAGTTGCCTTTAGGTATAATGTATTCCTCTAGTTTCTGCTGTGAGAGAGGAAAAGGAATAGGAAAGACAAAAAAATAAAAACCATTCATTTGCCTCAGTAAAACTGTTTTAAAGAAAACTCCACTCACCACCAGTTCTACTCAGGGCTTCATATATATTAGTTTTGTGACAACCCTATGAGGTAGGTATTATTCCCATTTTTTCAGATGTAGGAACTGGGACTCAGAGGTGATATGTATGATTCAACTCAAGTTAATCTGTGAAGTGGTAGAGCTAGCATTTGAATTCAAGATTTGCGTGATTCCAAAATTGATTTTCTTTCCTCTACACTGGAATGCTACTATTTCTAGAGTTTTCCATTTTAGTTTTGTTTGTTAAAACTTTGCTACTGAGATATCCGGTGTGTGGCTTGTTTAGTCATTATTTGAAAATAAAAAAAGAAAAACCTGCCAAATATCTCTGGAGGGAGGAAATTACATTCCCCTTACCAAGCTGAGCCCTCCTGAATCTTAAAGCTAGTGAGGTTGCTGAGTGGCTTTTCTGAAAATTCAGTTCTATGAATATTTCCTGAGCAATTGGTATGTGCCAGGGCCTATATTGGTGCTGGGTATATAAAGATGAGCAATGCAGATTTAGTCCCTGCTGTCTTGGAGTTCATTGTAATAAGCAGACCTGTGGACACAAATTCAGCCTGAATCACCAAGTCCAGGTGTGTATGTGTGTGTAATGAAATTCTGATGTTAGCCAAATATACGCACACATACACACACTTACATATTTACACATACATACATACTTTTAAAAATTGTGACTAACCCTCAACATTTTTTTGGAACAGTTGAACTAGAATATCTGAATGCCTCTGAACTAAGCTGAACTAAATCAATATTTCAGTTGGTTCAGTTATTCAGATTCAACCAGTTGATTGTTACATCATATAATCAAGAGTTCGGACCATGTATCTATGTATCACATATTATATATGATTGTATAATTATCATTTAAGTATCATTTATGACTATATATGTATTACACGTGTTGTAAAATACCCACCTTGTTTTTAAGTGTTGGGCTCTGGGTACTAGGTTATCTCATTGAATTCTTTATGGAGAAGTTATCTAGTTTGGCTTCTTTGTCTCTGAAGTTATGGAATTTAATTGACTTGTCTAAGGTTACACATTTATTTAAGTGGCAGAACTAGGTTAAGAGCTGGCTCTGGGCACTTCCCTGGTGGTCCATGGTTGGGACGCTGCACTCCCAATGCAGGGAACTGGAGTTCTGTCACTGGTTGGGGAGCTAGATCCCTCGTGCCCCAACTAAGAGTTCCCATAATTGAGACCCTAGACAGCCAAGAAGTAAGTAAATATTAACAACCAAAAAACCTAGATCTGGGTAACTGCAAAACCAGTGTTCTGGTCAGCATGCTGTAGTGACCTTAACTTGACAACTGCCATTTTGGGGTTGAAAAAAATTCCCTTTTATTTTTATCATTAAAAGTTGAAGGCTGATGCACCTGGATGTAGAGGTTCTGTGCAGTGAACTGACACACAAGTTCCCAGCTAGGGATGCGCCTTTTTCAAGAGTTGCTCTGATGATGATGACTTGGAGTGACAGAAGGGATTGTGAGAGTCCAGCTTCAGTGCCTCGCTTCTAGTTCCATTTGGGTAGTTGTTGAGTCACTAAGTGGCGTCCGACTCTTTTGCAACCCTGTGGCCTGTAGCCTGCCAGGCTCCTCTGTTCATGGAATTTCCCAGGGAAGAGGAATTTCCCAGGGAGTGGGTTGCCATTTCCTATCCCAGGGGATCTTCCCCACCCAGGGGTTGAACCCACATCTCCTGCACTGGCAGGTGAATTCACACTGAGCCACCAGGGAAGCCCCACTGTGGATAGTGCTGTGCAGCAATGAATAGAACTTTTGACAGCTGCCTGTCTTGTTTCTTTTCTGTTCACTATGTATAGTGATCCACACTGATTGGAGGACACTACAGTTGGAACTTACAGCTGCCAACCTAAGAGAATATTTTTTAGAGAAGGGAGATAGCTTGGTAGAAAGAATCGTGATTCTGGAGCAGACAAACCTCAATTCTAGTCTTCTCTCTGGTGCCTGATAGCTTTGTGATGCTCGCTGGTCAGGTTTCCTATTCTCCTGACCCCCCCGCCCCCGCCCCGTTTCCTCATCCTTTACATGAAGGTGGTTATATCTGCCCACACAGTTTTATGAAGTAGAGGGAGATAGCATCTACACCCTGCCATTGGTTGGCTATTGAGGGAATGAAAATTCGTTTCTTTCATCACTTGCCCCTGGTGCCCTGTCTGGCCTGACAGCCTCAGAGCCCAGGGCAGGATCAGAGTAAGATAAAAGGTTGGGTGTGTGATATGGCCCCTGCTGTCAGGGGTTCTTGTTTTGTCCAGGGCTGTGTCCTTAGGTCATACGTGGCTGTTCCAACTCAGTGTCTTTTTTTTTCTAGTAAGTGTTGGGGATTTATTATTTCTTGTTCATTATTCTGTTGAACTCTAGGGCCAATAATGGGAAGGCTTGACATAACCTTTCAATGGTAGAGTGTAGTATTTTATGAACATTAAAAACCTTTTTTTTCTCTTTATAAGAAAATTTACTCAATATAGTTTATTAAAAAAAAAAAATCCATTGGTAACCTCACCACTCAGTGAACATGTGTTGCTGTTTTAAGGTCTCTCTTCCTCCTGCCTGTTGGGCAGGAAGGAATTCATCAAATTGTGCAGGTTCTCTTCATTATTGTGGTGATGAAAATGATTATAAGAGTGGTGTTTTAATGTCCTATGGAACCCCACAGTGTGACTTTGGAATCATGAGAAGGATGAAAGAGGGTTTAGCATAATGCCGCTCACACTTCTACTCACCTGGAATAGCTCTGGATTTAGCTGTACTAGATAGATAGCAAGACTCTTAGCAAGATTTTATGTGAAAAATTCTATGGAAATTTCCAAACACACAAAAGTAAAGAGACCCTTTCAACTCAACTGTGAACAGTTTTCAAAATGAAGCTATTCTTAGTCCAACTTTCTCTTTCTTGAACTTTGTTTTTTCTGGAGCATTTTTAAACAAATCTGAGATAGCTTTTAAAAAAGAAGGAGCATGACAAATCAGTGTTTTATGTTAGCAAAAAAAAAAGAATCATAAAAAAGGCTCAAAGAATTAAAAATAGTACAACTAATATAGAAAGTTATAAAAGACATATGTTTCCTTTGAACCCAGGTCTCACTTCCCAAAGTGTTACTTAGGAGTTTCTCCTGTTATCCTTTTAGATAGAAGCTTAAAAAACTACAAATATGACCATATTATACATATTACTTTTTAATTAATAGCTTTTTCAAATTAGTAAGATACGTTGCCCATCTTCCCATATCAGCATATGAGATCATGTGAACCCTGTTCTTTTTAATAGACACAAAAATATTTCATTATGTTGGTTTTATCATTTAAAAATATATATATCCAGTTCCCTATTAAAGTAAT